>NW_003307548.1:38227-301703 GCF_000143455.1 Volvox carteri f. nagariensis | reverse complement strand
GCGGGCAGGGGCATGGGGTTCGGTGAGGAGGGGGGGGGGGGATTGGGACACGGGGTGTGTGTGGGTTGGGGTGCGGTGTGGGCCTCCGGAGGCTTAACCGCCCGGTGAGCGGCGCCCTACAAGGCAAAAGCATCCATGCAGCGGCTTTCATTCCGCGGTTGATTTTTGCATGACGTCCACACGCGCCCCGTACTGTACGTCATGCCGTACAGGCATGGAGCTGGAGATCTTTGACCGGGACTGGTCTCGGTGCGTCGTGAGGCCCCGGGTGAAGCACCTGGTGCAGCGGAACTGTCCTGGTGGGTTGGGGGGCTGGGGGGCTGGGGGTAAAGGATGAGGGGGGGGCGGGGAAAAAGGGGGAATGGGGCCCCGGTGTGTTCAGATGCCTGGGGGATAAAGACCCACGGGTCGGATTATGCTTCGGGTAGAGATCAGGGATGAGGATCAGGAAAACGGCGATAAGGCGCGTGTGAGTCGTATCTGTGTGTGTATGTATATTTGTGTGTGGGGGGGTGAGGAGGTTTCGCGTGTGTCCCCTGCCGCGGCGGAACAACTTCCCCCTCACCCCCTCCCCCGCTCCTCCTCCTCCTCCTCAGGGGGATTGCCTCAGATAGAGGAGCTACGGGGTTTCCTCCGGGAGCACTACTGGTGGCTGCTGCTCATGTTCCACCACTACACGGCACTGCACTGCGGACCACCTGGCGACATCACCGCCACCACCACCACCACCGCTACCACCACCAGCATTGCGACCAACGCTGTGGCTGCCATCTCTGCCAGTGCGGACCCCTTCGCCATGCAGCCGGCGGCCTGGCTGGCTCTGGCGGTGCAAACCGGACTGGCAAACGCCTGCGTGGAAAACCCGGTAGCTAACCAGCAGCCACAGCAGCAGCCGCCACAGCAGACGGCACAGCACACGCAGCAGCAGGACCCGCAACACGGGCAGCAGCGCAACCGCGGGATCTTCGGTGGCGTGGAGGGGAAAGGGGCGGTAACGGCGTGGGAGCTGGCAGGGGCGGGAGCGAGCGGCGAGTGGGATGGGGGATTGGTTCCCGGCGGTCGGGGGCTGAGTGCGGCGGAGGTGAACCGCATGTTTGTGGCTGCAGCCACTGGAGCGGGCGGCGGCGGCGGGGGGGGTAGCGGGGCTGCTGCCGGCCGGCTGGGTGCCGGCAGCGCCCAGAGCGACGGAGGCAAGGTACGGCCGCCTGACCCGGTGTTTCATTGCCTGGGTGGGGATGGTGGGTGAGGGTGAGGGCGTTTGCAAGGGGGGGGGAGGGGGAGGGGGGGTCAGAGGAGTGTTGGGAGGCACTTTTGAGGGCAGTTGGGTCAGTTGGGTCAGTTGGGTCAGTTGGGTCAGTTGGAGGGCCTGTGGTGGACTCTGGGGCCTTAGGGGCCCCCTCCACAGCACACACACACACACATATGCTCACCCCCCTTCCGCCACCAGCACCCCCACCTCCAACGCCGCCACCACCTCCACGGTCCATTTCCTTTGTGCCCCAACGTGCAACGGACCGACACTTATCACCAACGCAACAACCTATATCTCGGCCAGTGCCTTCGTCGTACTGTTAGTTCCTGTTGTACGGCAACAATCGCTATCGTACAAGCCGTGACCAAAATGAACCTAACTAACCGAAATGCCACCCACCTCCTCACCCACATCTCTCACCCCCCCAGGCTGCTGGTCTCGGAGCCGGCCTGCTCCTAGCCCGGCCCCAATGGATAGAGCTGCTGCTCCGGGCCGCAGCCGCCAAATTCCTGAGGCCCCCGGACCAACATCCCAACCCCACTTCCAGCAAGCCCCGCATCAGCACCCCCACCCCCTCGCCCCCCCCACCCCAGGGCGGGACCGTGGGAGGTCGTGCACCTGTAGGTGTGGGTGTGGGTGCGGGTGTGGGTGGGACGTCTTTCAGCGGTCGGAGCCCCCGGGTACCCCCCCCGGCCAGTTCGTCACGTCGGCAGCTAAGTCACGGAGGCGTGGGAGGGGTCAGCCGGCTTAGGGGGGCCTCCAAGAAGGCCATGGGGGCAGCGGCGGCGGCGGCGGCGGCAGGGGCAGGGGCAGACAATACCACCGCTGGCCCTGGCGAGAGCGGCGACGGAGTGAAGACGGACGGTGCATCGCCGGTGGCGGCGCCGGTGACGCCACCGCAGCTGCCGCCGCCGGCGCTGAAGACCACCTCCGCGGTCGTACAGTCGACCAGGCCGCCGGAAGCAGAAGGGCCGGAAAGTGGGAGTTCGGGTGGGGGCGCTGCTACTGCTGCTACTGCTGCTACGGGAGAGCAGGGTGATGGCGATGGGGGTAATCGTGTCACCCGGCGCCACCCGAGTGTCAGATGGAACTTGCCCGAGGGGGCCGGGGCCGGGGAGGAGAGCGGGGGTGAAGGGCACCGGGAGAAGGGGGCATCGGGGAGGAATGGGGCAGCGAGTGGTACGACAACGTCAGCAGCAGCCGTACCAGTAGCAGTGGCAGTAGCAGCGGGGGCGGCTGACGCCCCGTCCAGCCCCGGGAAGGGCGGGCAGGAGTCCGCCCGCGACGGCAGTGATGGCGACAAAACCGTTGAGCAGGATGATGAGGGCTTTTCGCCGGACCTAGCATCTGCCGTACGGCGTTTGCTGTACGACTGCTTCCTACCCCATGTGGCGCCGGGGGCCCTGGTGAGCTGTTTCCCCCGGGGGGAAGGGGAAGGGGGAGGGGGAGGGGGAGGTGCAAGTGTACGGGTTCCTCCCGGAGGAGCCGCCCCGCCGCCCTCCCGAAACAACCGCTGCCGGGATCACGGAAGGAACATCCCCCGGCGCGCCTCACGTCCCCCCCACCTCCCCCCTTCCCGCTTCCTCCCTCCGTTGGGTGCTCGCCCAGCTGCAGCTGACTTCCCTTCTTTTGGTTGCCGTCCAATCCTTCAACTGCAGCGCCCTTCCCCCCCTTCCCCCCTCCCTCCCCCTCCCCCCCTTCCCCCCTCCCTCCCCCTCCCCCCCTCCCCCCCTCCCTCCCCTTCCCCCCCTTCCCCCCCTTCCCCCCCTCCCCCCCCCCGCAGGTGGAGCCCAGCAACTTCCGAGAGGCTCGGTGGTGGCAGCCCGAGGTGGACCGATTCCTACAGCAGCAGGCGCCGCTGCTCAAGGTGGGCGGGGCGGTTGAAGGAGGGAGGAGGGGGGAGTCGTGTGGGGGTGTAATAGATGAGCGACCGTGTCTTCACCCCACCCCCTGTGCCCCTCCTCAGGCTTTGTACGCGCATTACCGCGATGTGGGCCCCACCGCGTCCAGTGCCGTCACAGGAACCGCACCCCCCAGAGGTGCTGCCACCGGCGCTGGTGCCACCGGCGCTGGTGCCGCCGCTGGTGGCGGAGGTGGCGGCGGTCGCCGTCGTCTTGGTTTGTCCGGGTGGCTGGATCTGATGGATGAGGGGCGGCTGCTCAGTGCCCAGTTCACGACGTCTGAGGCCCGAGTGGCATTCATGATGTCCCGCGCTAGGTGGGCTCTGGGCCGGGGGGTTAGGGGGGGGCTTGAGGGGGGAAGTGGTAAGTGACACGGGGGAGGTTTCGGAAGGAAAGGGAGGGGGCCAAAGGAAGAGGTCCTGGGGGCGGGGATTCTCGTGCGCTGGTGAAGGCGGCGTTATTGCCGTACATGACGGCCCTGGATAGGGAATAACCTGGATAATGAACCCTTCCCTTGATGCAGTAGGGGTGGTGGTGGCTGGCGGGGAACGGGGGTGGGGGTGGATAGCTTCGTGATGGCGATTACTTGCTGCTCCCTCCCTTTTGTGTGTGTTGGGTGTTGGGTGTTGGGTGGGGGCCGGGTGGGGTGGGGTGGGGTTTCACGGCCCCCTCTGGGTTGGGCGGAGGTTTCATTGGCCCACAGTCCGCAACCTGTGACCCGTGATCTGTCCGCTCCACCTTTCCACACCTCGGACACCACCCCGTCAAGGTACCCCACAAAACCACCCAACACACGCACATACACACACAAGCTTACGCTTCCTCTCCCCCCCCCCCTTCCTTCCCCCCGCTGCACTACACTCTGCTCCCCTACCTTCTCCCGCCCTCTACCCCCACCGCCCAGGTACGTGGACGAGCTGGCTGCCGCCAGGGGCGAGCAAGTGGATCCAGCACGTAGTCGTACATTGTCGTACACATCCTTCCTTGAGGCCCTGGGTCGGTCGGCTGAACTGATCAGTCCCCCGCCCCCCTCGGAGCTCTCCAAGGTGGGAGAGGGGCAGTGAGGGGCCGTGGGGGGCCGTGGGGGATTGTGGGGGGCAGTATCCCGCGGTCAGCCCCGTCGGCTCTGTGGCGCCCTTGACCCCATCAGGGCTCGCATGGGCCACAGAAACACACTTTTGAAGGGCCGCATATCTGGAGGTGCAACACAACACAACATGCAGTCTTTAGCTAAAGTAGGAGCAACCCACAGACTTTACCGTCAGGGTTGTATGTGTGGTGGTGGTAGGGGGGAAAGGAAGGGGGAAGGAAGGGGGCAAGGGAAGGGACGAGCCCGTGTCTGTGTGAGGGTGGGCCCCGGGAGGGAAAGGGGTGTGTGGAGATGCTGTAGTGGCCCCACCCTATCCGCTTACCCCTCCTAGACCACCTCGCTCCTTTCCATTGCCCCCCTCCCTCCCTTTCTCCAAACTCTTCCATCCCCTTCCTATCTTCCCTCCCTCCTGGGCTCCTCCCCCTCCTTCCCTCCATCTTCCCTGTCCCCCCGAACTCCCGAGCAGTTGGGCTTCACGGGTGAGGCCGCTGCCGCCGCCTACTACGCCGCCGCCCGCCGCGATCCCGCCGTACTGCTGGCCCCCCGGGAGAGCGCCCAGCTACACACACCCAAGACCCGACCGCTGGTGGATAAACTCAACCAGGTTGGGGGGGGAGCCAGCTGGGGGACGAGGTTGAGGCCCCCGGGTTCTCCTACCCTTTTTCACCCCTGCCCCACACCTCACCCCTTGTGGCCTGACCTCGTGTCTGATTCCCATGGTAACATTTTCCGCCCTCATAGACCACCTGGCTACCCCGCCCCTCTCCCTCATCTCCCCCCCGGCCCCAGGTTCTCGCCATCCTGCTCCACAACCTGATGGACCTGCTGGGCTGCAAGACGGGGGAGCAGCTGCTGGCCAAGCTGAGGCAACCCAGGGCTCGGGGGCCCCGGGGCGGCGGCGGGGTAAAGAGAGGAGGGGGATAGCAATAGCTGCAGCAGCAGCCGCAGTAGCAAGCAATAATAGGGCCGACAGGACGGCAGCCTACAGTCACCGGGACGCTCCTTGAAAGGAATGGTGGATGTTGATGATAGAACTCAACCAACCGGTTTGCGACCTAGCCCAATAATTCACCATGAATATAGTGTGGAGGTGTGATTGGCCCTGATACGCCCATACGCCGTAGAGGCGGTGGCATGTCGGCAGAGAGGGAGTGAGGGAGGTTAAGGTTTTGAAGTAAAATCAGTATTCCCTCTTCCCCTCTGAGTAAACGTATCTTGGAGCAGGGGTTCGTAACTGTCGTGCAGCTCTGGCGACTGAAGCCTCGCGCGTGCTTACTGGGGTGGGAGTGATGGATCGAGTCCAGCTGGCCTTTCCTTGGGTCATAACCAACTATCAATCAATGAGCCGCGATTTGGTAAAGAGGCAAATGCCTTATTTTCCTGTCGGAGACCTGAACAGGCAAGGAGGGGCTTGGTTCCGTGTATGACAAGGTCTAGGCAGGACTTGCAGGGCAGAGTGTCACGACTAGGATTCTAGTGCAGTTTATGTACTTTTCCTTCGGCCGCGGCGGCGGGTGGTGCTGGCAGGGTCTGGCGCATGTGCTGTAGTGCAGGAGGATGCAAAGTATGCGTGGGGTGTGTGTAGCGGGCACGTGGGTGTGCTAGTTGTGCTGTGCGAGGTGCACGGTGAAGATAACTAGGGATATTTGCATCGTCACATGCAACCCCATGTTGCGTATGACAGCAACGGCGGTCAAGGCGAAGAGTCCCTTGTGTTATGGCTGGCGTCACCTACAGCTGGGCAATGTCTCATCTAATAGCAGCGGCTTAGCCTCAGCGAGACAATAATTCCTTTTTGGACCTAATGTAACACGGGGAAGCTTTGCGTTTCGGATCCTTCGCTTTTGTGAAATCCATGATGGTAACAAAATTGTTTATCAGTGATAAGCCTAGCATTGTGGAACAATCTCGGTGCGTGGGCTAAGCCCTGTGCACTTGAAACGTTAAATTCGTCTGCGATCATACTAGTGCAAGTTATAATCGGGATTACTTGCGCAAGGTGAGTATTCTCATGCTTTATGGACGACGTCGTAACAGTTTGGCGGGGAACTGCACGGCGGAAGCATCGCACCATGTTCGCAGTAACACTGTCTCTGTTTTTCTAATCGTAGTATACAGGTTGGTCATCAAACTCCTTATTGTTGACGACTAAGGACAGTTTGAGGGCTTTTGCCGCCGATCTGAACATCTTTATCGTTGTTCAAGAGGATGCCACCGAAACAAAAAAATGAGCTTTACAAGTGCGTAACGAGCATGCAAGAACATGGTGAATGTCACATGAATGGACTTCCACAGCTGGCCCGCTCCCGCGTGACACAGGGAGAGTGCGAGGAAGAAGGACGTCCGCACGTCGAACATAGAAGCAGCCAAAGCTGTTGCTGATGCTGTGCGAACAAGCCTTGGGCCTCGCGGCATGGACAAAATGGTGAGGCTGGATGTTCAAGCGGGCTCGGCATGCGCACCGAAAACTGCGACGACAGCTAGAAATGGATGTTAACCAGGTGGCGGCTCCAAACGGGGAGGTTATAATTACAAATGACGGCGCTACCATCCTGCAAAAGATGACAGTTACGCAACCAGCCGCCAAGATGCTTGTAGAACTATCCAAGTCCCAGGTAACCCCGTGTCGCGCCCCTCGCATGGTGTAGTCTGGCGAGAAGGCCTCCCCGACCAGGATATGCCACTAACGCACGGGGGTACATGAAAACACGTTGTCAGGATGTCGTGGCCGGTGATGGTACGACGTCAGTCGTGGTCATTTGTGGAGCCCTGCTTAAAAAGTGCCAGGAGCTCTTGGAGAAGGGCGTGCATCCAACCATTATTTCCGACTCGTTCAGCAAGGCTGCAGCAAAGGCCTGTGAGGTACGTGCCGGAGCGTGGCTAGCACGTGAACGTTGGGTTTCGTGCAGACCTGATGAGGCGGCATACACTGTAGACCTGCTGCCACGCCCGGAACCTGCATATAAGGTGTCGCTGGGATCTAGGACGGCAATAAGGAGGCTGCACAGAGGCAGGTGTTGGGCTGCGGAGGCCTCTTCTCCTTGGTTAGTGTGTGAGTAGTGCCTTCAGGTGGAACGCAGCCTAATGTATCCACCAGTCAAGGGCGATTAGGCCGGGGTCAGGGGACTCGCTGCGTGCGAGCAATGCTGCCGCTGCAGGCTGTACACAGACTTCGTGTCATTTCCACTTGCCACAGAATATGGTAGCAATCATTTGCCGTTACCTAATAAGGCCGCAGCCGAGCTGGGTTCCTGGGTTCAGATGAAATGAAAACCAGATGGGCCAGTGGGCAGTTTGTCGTCAGCTTTACGCAACCGAGCGGATGTTGCCTTTTACCTGGCCTGGCCGCTTCTGGACCGGAGGTGACCCGACCAACAGCGTCAGTAGGCCGCCGACCGGACCGCCCTGAGCAGGCTTCCCGATCTGCATCTCACACGTGCACGGACCATGCATGGTGTGCAGCAACAGCAGCAGCAGCAGCGGCGCAGCTGCCTACTATTGCCCGACCCAAGTCCGGGCTGCCAGCCAAATTCGTGATTTATCATCTCACGCCAACCTCCTCCGCCACTCCTCTTGACGGCCCTGGCCGATTTGTAGATATTGGAGTCAATTGCCATCCCGGTGAACATGGAGGATCGGGAGGCGCTTATCCGGGCAGCAAATACGTGAGCAGCGCGAGGGAGGGACGGGAGGGGGAGCTTAAGGGGAAGGGGCTCCTACGGGGGAAATGGGTGGGTTTGATGCAACATGATAGCGGGCTAGTGTTTTATTTGCAGCGCATCTAGAGGTCCTCTAAAAAGCGTCGTCCCGCTTCTTATGCAACCGATCCTCAGGTCCCTGTCCTCCAAGGTGGTGTCCCAGTACTCGTCGCTGCTGTCGCCCATGGCGGTGGACGCAGTGCTGCGGGTCATGGACCCCGCCCGACCCAACATGCTGGACTTGCGGGACATTAAGGTGCGGTCGGTGCTTGGGAGGGAAAGGGGAAAAGACGAACCCCAAGCGAGTGAACCTGCTGCCAAGGAAAGACTGCTGCGGCCGATGTGCAGGAAGCAGACAACTGACCAGTCGGCGGTTGTGAAGAAGCAGTTCTCGGGAAGGGGGAAGGGGAAGGGTCCCTGCTTTGTTTTGTTTGGTAGCTGACCGGGGCGGAACGGGACGGACACGCGGTTCGTGGTGACGACTGATGTCGCTGGCTCGGCTCGGACACAGTAGTTTGATGATAACCAACAAGAGAACAATACAAGCATGTGGATAATTGAAACATCGTTATGGGCGCAAGGAAGCTGTTTAAGGATCAGGTCGCCGAAAGGAAGGGAACAGCGAGAGGTCGAGGCGGTGTCGCTCCGCCATCATCATGTAGGCATCACCGTCATCGGAGTCAACTTTTGGTTTAAAGTGGAAGTAACACGTTTGTACAGGAGGCCGTCGCCGTACCACCGCAGCAGCACCCTACCGGGAACCCACGCAGGCCAGCTAGCCCCACGGTCATTTTCTGCTGGGAACAGCCCCGGAGCCCGTTCTTGCCGCATAAGCAAAACACAAGAGCTCAGGCGTCATGCGCCCGCTACCGCAGCACCCCTATACACATATGTGGAACATCGGCGCTTATCTCGCTCGCGGGCTCGGTGGGCATCTTGTGCTGGCTCCTAATAGCTGGGTTGCCACATTTGGCAGCGCGGCGAGCCTGTTAGTTCTGGCGCTACATCTGTCATGCGCCAAGCGTTTCTGGCGCCTGCAATCGATGCAGCCATGAGCCAATCACATTCATTCATAGATCTGGCCTTCACGGACCCATTCAGTTCCCTAAGCGGGCGCTTGCGGTTCTATGGGATGCTGTTTCCTTCCGGTGCTCTCCGTGCTCCATGTCTCCGTGCTCCTGACAGCTTCCTCTGCGGTGCGGTGTGGTGCGGTGCTTTACGCAGGTGGTGTCTAAGGTCGGGGGAACCATCGACGACTCGGAGATGGTGGACGGTTTGGTGTTTGACCAAAAGGTGAGTGACCCTGCATTAGTCGGAGCTCTGCTCAGTGGTCCTGGCGCTAATAATATATGTCCGTGTACAGCCGACGTTGGTAGGTACAGCGCAGGCGTGAATACATGACTACATACCCATTCCAGCTGGACGGTTCCAACGATCGATTTCCCAGCTGTAGCGGCTGCTAAAATGTCAGCAATAACAAGACGTCCGCTTTCTGCTTGCAGAAGAGCACTTGACTATGGCGGCAAACTGGCCATAAACGATATGCGATACACGACCTCATTCCGGCACACCGGAATACATCTCAGTGGTCTCCGAGCCGCCGGCAACCGCCTGGATGTGCCTGTCGTCCTGTCCTTGCTGCTGCGTGTGTTCCCCCCAGGCTGCCAAGTCGGCCGGCGGTCCGACCCGAATGGAGGACGCCAAGATTGGCTTGATCCAGTTCCAGATCTCGCCACCCAAGACGGATATTGAGAACAACGTCATTGTGTCGGACTATAACCAGGTGGGCAGGGTCGGGTGGGGCGCGAGTGGATCGCGGAGATGGTGCATGTTGTGGGTGGTCCTTTACTTCAAATCAATGCGCGTGTGCTTGTTGGTTGTGCGGGAACGGAACATGGCAATGGGGGAGTTTCACGGGAGCAAACGTGCCAGACGCAGAGGTGGCATATCTCGCTATGAAGCCTTATCGCACGCCAGTATCGCCAGTAACTGCTCATAATGCTAGATAGACTGCCTCCCCCGTTGTGACCACCTTGAGTTACCTCTTTCCCAGCTGTCATAAGACTAAGGCCTCGTGCACGCTTGGCCCTTCCAGCACCTAGCTCCGTGCTCCCTGTCCAGCGTTGCGCACCGCGGGCCTTGACCCTCGCATGCGTGTTCCCGCCCTCTCCGCCTGCTGTCCAGATGGACCGGGTATACAAGGAGGAACGCAACTACATCCTATCTGTGGTCAAGAAGATCAAGGCGTCCGGTTGCAACGTGCTGCTCATCCAGAAGTCCATCCTGCGGGATGCGGTCACGGACCTGTCGCTGCACTACCTGGTGCGGGAGGGAGAAAGCTAGTCCGGGGAAGCCAATCACGCCCCTGTCGATATCGTTATGTTCATGACATCGACATCATCTTGCTGCGCATTCACGCCTGCCGAGCGTGTTGGTAAAGATTACCTTTAACGATAACGGAATAATGCTTGGGGGGCATAAGTTCACTGTCTTGTTATTGCGCTTCTGGCTTGTCCTGTATTTTTTTAAGATCGCTGGCTTCTATCCATCCACATGCGCGTTCCTGGGTTCAGGCCAAGGCCAAGATCATGGTGGTGCGCGACATTGAACGTGATGAGATCGAGCTCATTTCCAAGACGCTGGGCTGCCTGCCCATTGCCCATGTGGATAACATGAAGCCAGAGAAGCTGGGCGCCGCCAAGCTGGTGGAGGAGGTCGAGGTGCGTGATGGGCCATAGACGTGCGCACATGTGTGTGCAATACGTGGGTGCGGTAGGGTCTGTTTGCTGCCTCGGACCAGATGCCGCGTTTCCCGTTGTCCATCCGAGGATATCAAGCGATGCGGCGAATATCGGCAAGTGGTCAAGCCAGGTGCCCGCTTGACAGCGGCGCATTGTGTGGATTTGGCGGTTGCTCTCTCCGCAGGCCTGCGGCACAGCATTGGAGGCCCGTCTGCTATCACCCGCCTGTGACACCACGGCACGTGCATGTGTTATAGCCGCATGTTGCGTTACTGCTGTGTCCATGCTTAAACTGACGATGATGTTGCGGCCGGGCCCCAATCTGCAGGTGGGCAAGGGCCGCGTGGTCAAGATCACAGGCATTGAGAACAAGGGCCGCACCGCCACCGTGCTGCTGCGGGGGAGCAACAAGATGGTACTCGAGGTGAGAGCTGCAGTGGTAGCGGTAGCCCGGGCAACGGCTTCCTTCGCCTCATGGATATGTGCTGTGCCATGTGTCCATGGGTGCCTGTGGAGCAGCCAATTCTCGTGTCATTTTTATGTTAGAAGCCAAGTCGGAGAGCGCCCTCCTCTCCTTCCTGTTTGCAACCTTCATGACCACCTACACCTGGACCTGGGGGTTCGGCAACAAGCCTTCTTTCAAAGCATACTTAACTAGACGTACTTGGCGTGAGGTTGCCGCGCATCCGGCGGGCCTGTTCTCGTGTGAGTATCGTACTACACCCACTGCGGCTCAGTGTTCAGTGTATTCTCGGCTTTCCCAAAAGCGTAAAGAGGCCCGCGTTGCTCAGCCATCATCCTTTCGCTTCCACGGGACAGACGATAGTGCGATGTATTCCTAGGCTCGCCACTAGTTGCGCCCGGACCGCTATTATTGCACCACGTTCCAACAATTCGACGCGGCGGGCCCCCCGGTTCATTGCATTCCGCTGTGGCATTACCTGTGCGACCCGCCTACCCTGGACCCCCTACCCTGGTCATCCTCAGGAGGCGGACCGCTCCCTGCACGATGCGCTGTGTGTCATCCGCTGTCTGGTCAACAAGCGCTTCCTCATTGCTGGAGGTTCCTCCCCCGAGGTGCAGATGTCCATGCAGCTCGCGCACTGGAGCAAGACGCTACAGGTGGGGGCCTCACCTGGGAACGGTGGTGAATCGCATAAAGAGGAATGCATGGTGCAATGAAGGATTTGAGAACTGGTGAGGAAAAGTGTGTGTGTCGGCGTCTTGGGGCGGCTGCGACAGGCCGGAAGGCCGAATGCATGGTGGCCCCACTATGGCAATACTGACACTTCACGCCCTGTCTGTTGTGACGCACGATTTCGGCAGCCAATGTTCCTTCTCCTTCCATGTGGGGCTGTGCCGATGCGTCATCCGCAACTTGCATTCACGCCTCTTATTCTCTGCGCCCCTGGTCCCCCTGGCCGCGCTGTAGGGCATGGAGGCCTTTTGTGTGCGCGCATTCGCGGAGGCGCTCGAGGTGGTGCCGTACACCCTTGCGGAGAACGCCGGCCTCAACCCGATTAACATCGTTACGGAGTTGCGGCGGATGCACGCGGCCGGGCAGAAATACGCGGGCATCAATGTGAAGAAGGTACGGCGCAGCGTTGTGGAACGGGCCCCGGCGGTCGAGGCATCATTCCCTGAGTTGAAAGTAGCGAGCACTGCAATTTTTTGTGCGACAGCACTGCGACTTAGGATGCGACTTTCCGATGCGCGTAGTGCATTTTGATCCGCTCAGATGAAGGTAGCGTCAGTCCATATTGCGCATACCTTGTCTGTGTCCTAGTACGAGGTCACTGTAGCGCTGCTGTCCCCTCAGATATGCTCCCCCAGCTGTCCCCCCAGCTGTGCTTCAGACGAGTTTCATCATTCCTCGATCCGCTATTGCCGCGGCTCCCTCCCGCACCGCCGCCCTCACCGCTGCCCCTCTTGCCTGCCCATCCCGCTGTTCAGGGCACCATCACCGATATGTTGGAGGAGAATGTGGTCCAGCCACTGCTGGTGACCACTAGTGCCGTCACGCTCGCGACGGAATGCGTGCGGATGATCCTCAAGATTGACGACATTGTCCCCACACGGTAATGGGTCTGGTGGGGGGAGGGGCACCCAGTGTGTCACTTTCCGGAGTAAGCGCGGGATGCACGAGGGGCCATGTTAAGGGCACAGAGCAGGTGCGCCTGTTGTGTGGGGTTGCAGCAGCAGGAAGGGGCGCGCAGGGTGAGGAGCTCGCACATGTAGACGTAGGAGATTATGGGTTCACGGCCCCTTAAGAGTGGCTCAAGGAAGGGTACCTGGAGGTCGTCTGGACATGAGCCAGCTATGGTTGTGTGTTTGTATCTTCTTACGCTAGAATACATGTAGTTCGTAATGCAGCTATTGCCTACGTTTGGGGTCTTGATGGGCCCCAGTCTGGACAGCGATAGACTGTTCATGATAGGGTTTTACGGACAGACCGTGACGAGACGATGACTGTGACCGGTGAGGAGCGACGTTGCATGCAATCACAGCAATGCACAGAGACGTCATCTTTGGTACGTGCTGGCCTAATATTTCTGGATGGACGTCGTGCCGAAGGCGGTGGTATGTGTACAGCTGCACAGGCTGAGTGCTTACCATAGCTGCTGGACACCGGGTCACAGCCTTCGCTTGAGGGAGGTTTTGTGCGCAAGGACGAGGAGGGATCTCGTTTGGGGCCGAAAGGCTGTTGAATTGCGTGAGGGAGTATGACCGTGCTCGCTCAGCTGTTAAGATCATGGCCTGTAAGGCGTACGTGGTAGTCTGGTAAAACGGGTATCCATCTGCAGATTACGGATGCTCGAGCTGTGCAGGGTCCTCCTGTCGCAACACCGGATATAATCAATCCGCTTACTACTGCACTGCCGGGTGGTGCGTCCCGGCACCATCAGCTCCTGGGCCCTCAGCCCGGAGTGTGGTAGTGAGGAGGACTGGACCCCTCAGCAACTTCCACAATGCAGGGTGATTGTCCGCCATACAAGAGGCCCCTTCTATCGGTTGCTCATCGTCCGCTGCCCTGCAAATACTATCAGAAAACAAAACCGCATCCTCGGGGCGTGCTTACACGTGCAGCCTCACCAGCCGTAAGAATGTCTTAGTCCCAACACAGTGACATTACCCCGCGAGGAATGCCAGGCCCCACACGACAGCAACCTCCTTCCCTTCAGCGTAGGGGTCACAGCGCTTTGAAAGCACATGCAATCGGAAAGGAATTGCTTGACAGCGGACGTGCCGCATACGGATTGCTAGGATGCAAGCGCCTTTCGCGGCGCCTAGGCCTCAAACTTATGTAACCGGACCCCCTGGTGGCGGTTCCGCGTCGTCATCGTCTCTGTCTTGTTTCCCGTCTACCCTTTCCAAGCAGTCCTTCGGCAAGAACTTGAGACTGGCAATTCTGCTGGACACCGTCTGCAGCTGAATACTACTTTATGTTGTCCAGGTCTCCCTTTCGCAGGTGCTTCTGCATCACCCGCACTGCATCCAGCACAATGCGCCGCGCCGTAGCCTTTTTCCCCGACTTTGTCAGGTTCCCCACCAGCTTGTCAAACACCACCTTCACTTCGGTATCGTCAGGCAACTCCAAGCCTGCCTCCGACACGGAGGCGACAGCCGCAGAGCTATCACACGCTGTGCGCTTGGGCCGCCGGTCGCGCCTGCCATGACGGGCTGCTGCTCGGTCGTTGCGGTCGCCAGGTTCATCTAGCTCGTCCGCCAGCTTGGCAAGTCGATCCCGTGGAATATCTATGGCAGGATCTAATAGATGGTGCCCAGCTGCTTGGCGATCTGCAGTTGCGGCTGCTGCTGCTGGCATTGCTGTTGGCCCTGCGGACATATGCAGGGCAGCTGTACATTGCGAACTCGTCCAGCTGCTGCGGGCGGTAGCGCTGGTGTGTCGTAACCAGTGGCTTAGGAACCGGACGCCAGACAATGGGGAATCGCCATCTTTGCACCCGGATGTGCACAACGCAGGAACGCTAGCTGATATGGAGGCTGACAGAGAACCTGTCGATTGAGTTGTATACACGTAAGCACTTCGTCGCGATACATACTGCATGCTAATGCTTGCTATAGGACAAGCATATCCTTCCAAACATCCATTTACCTTCAGCACCACACGTCCACGCGCGGCGTGCAACCGCTTGAGCGGAGCATCCTGACTTCAGTATAGCCGACATATTAATCATGTTTCGTAGGTTGCTACTAACACAAACGCTTATGGGTATTAACTAGGCCTAGAGTGTTGCAGCAATCTCCACAAGCATAATTCCCAAACTCTTGTTTAGACAAAATCCGCTGGGATTCAAACTGAAGTGCATCATAAGCTGATAATATGTGCAAGAGATCCTGATGATAACATTAGACCTTAACGAAAAGAAGTAGGATGCGACGCTACAAGGGGGAAACGAAGTCGTTCTCTTGCCGTACAGGCACAGCGGACTGTTCATCCTAGCCCACTGAATTAACCTCCACAGAGAAAGGAGCCATGCCATGAGTACTGGCAAAAGCCAACGCAGCCGAGCCTACCCTACAAAAGACGGCATTAACTAGGCAGGAAAGAAACGGGGAGCGAAGCGGCATGTAGATGCTGTTAAACCAGTAGGCTATCCTTTTCCCGGGCAACATCCATTCCCAGGCGAACAATACGCAGAGGCTGCCAGGCCGGTCTCTGAGAACGGGGCAAACCACCCTGTTCGGTCGACGACAGAGCTACGAGAGGAGGCAGCCTTTCGCACCCTTCTAGTCCCCTGTACGGCAGCCATCACTTACGGCGGCACCTCCCAAGGGTATGGTGCCAGGTAGCAGTGCAGAAGAGGGCTAGAGGCCCGAGTGCTAACTTTCCCCCCGACACCTCCCTCAGCCTGCGTGTGCCGATCCTAGGAACGGTACCGCAGGTGGCCCTTCGTCCTGGTCTTGCTTTAACTCATCCCACTGAGAAAAGGAACATCGATACAAGTCCGTGTCGGTATCCTACACTGGCGAGGAGGTAACTATCTTAGGCGGCTCCATCGCCAAGCTATCTGGGATGTAAGTCTCAAGAGGACGAGCCCACTGCCCCACTGTGGGCTCCCACTTTTGGCTGTAACTACCGCACCCAACGGTCCGTCAGCAGAGCTGACTAATCAATCTGTTATTGTTGGGTATTGGCATTTTTCTTTTTAAAGTTCTTGTTTCCAGTTTGGCGGTTCATGAGCCTTTTGGCTCGTCTGGACCGTACAAGCTTGAAGCTTGTAAACGTAAACGTAAAAAAGCCGACTACTTCCAAAAGTAAGGGCGATCATCTTTTTGTCTCTTCGATCTTCATATTTTCATGTCTGACCCCACTGCAAGCTGCTTGAGTGCCCCCGCTGCGGATCATTCGTAAGTCATGACAGCCTTCCCCTAATGTGGGAACAATATCATCTAATATAGTCGGGCAATTATGAATCAATTATTGGCAAGTAGTATACGACTTGAACATGGATGTCTCAGGCTTTCACGTCACATAACGCCGCCAACTACCAGGGATATACTAAGTTACCGACCGCGTCCTGATCTCATAATAAAAAGACAGTCAGTATGGTATCCACGGTAGATATATAACAGTCGGGTGGTATGTATAAGCAAAGGCTGCAAATCGCGGTATGGAAAAGCAAATTATGCAGTTGTTCTGCAAGAGCGTGAAGAAATCCAGAAGCGTGTGAATTTGTGTGAATTTAAAAAATGTAAGGAAACAAATCGGTTTCGCAAGCAAATGTGGGTACGGCAACGTGGCGCGTGAGGGGGCATGACGCTCATAAGGGCTTCACATGCTCGCTCTTTCTTTGTATGTGCCTCAATTTCGCCAACATAATCATCAAGAACATAATAATCGCCTGCCCTATCTGACGCACGCATACTTGTGTCGTGTACGCCTCGCAAACGTTTCACTTGCGCAATATTTCACTGCCGATTTAGCCACAACATGAATCTGACTAAGAAGTCCTTGGCAAGGGGCTGTGCCCAACGCCATGTAGTCAAAGTGTCGGCACGTGCCGGCACTCGCGAGCGCACCGTGCTGCCCGCGCTGCCGAGCCACTTGGTCAGCACCTTCACCAATGCGGCTAGTTTAAAGTGCAAAATGGCAATAAGTAACGCCCGCATGTCACGTATAGTGGGAGGTGGCGCAAAGGCGTACAAGCGGTAAGACACTGCGACGCCGCCGGGAATGGTCAAGACATGCGGAGGCAGTTCGGAAGCCAAACTCCGATGCCATCACGACACATCATCTGCAGGATTACCCCTCGCATGTGTGGTATCATTGGTATCTTTAAGTACGAGGGCAACGCCAACGTTGAGTTGTACGAGGGTCTGCTAATGCTGCAGCATCGCGGCCAGGACTCAGCGGGCATGGTGACCACTGACTGGAGTCGCTTTAAGGAGCACAAGGAGAATGGCCTCGTGAAGGATGTCTTTGGAAAGCAGGAGCTCATGGATTCCATGAAGGGTACGTCTGCGTACGTCTGCGCTTTCCGACTTGGCAAGCGTCATGTGGCCTGCGAGGGGACACGACGGGAACATCGCGGCCCCCGTATTCACCATCCCACGCCTCAGCACAGTTCAGATGTGCTCACGGGTTTACCTTTAGCAGATGTGCTCAGGGGCCTTGTCCACACCCTTCCCGTGATGCCGCGATGAACGGACGCGTCGCAACCCTGGGGAACAGCATCTGGCTTGAAGCTCCCCAGAAACGATTGCATATAGACGAGTAGCAACCAGGGTACTGGGAGGTAGCCTGCAAAAGGTTTCAGCCGGACCAGATTCGCGATGTGGGTCACCCCCTTTCTTGTATTTCCCACGTCCCTACCCCCTGGCCGGCTTCTACAGCACCACAGCAGGCCGCGGATTTACTTTTCGTTTGCACTGATGTACTCTTTGGTATGCTGCCCCCCCGCATCCTTTTCGCCGGAACCTGCAGCATCAGTACTTCATGCTTCATTTGTTTCGGTTTCGTTTGTAGTACCTTTTCCTCCCGTGGAATGTTCCATTTGGGTTGTCGTTGTGTGGCCATAGGGCACCCGGCCCATACAGGCTCATTATTACATCTCTGGATGTAAGCAAATCACAGTATAAAACGCGCGCGTGCACATCTACACACGCCATGCTTTATTCCGGCAACCACCCGCACATCTCCGTGCCCAATGTTCCCCGCGCCATGCACCTCGCTTCCTACCTCGCCCTTACCTCTCCCTCCTTCAGGCCACTGCGGCATCGCGCACGTGCGCTACCCCACCGCCGGCTCGTCCTCGGCGCAGGAGGCCCAGCCCTTCTTCGTCAACTCGCCGTTGGGCATCTACTTGATTCATAACGGCAACCTAACCAACACAGAAGAGCTGCGCGACCTCCTGAACTCCTCGCGCTCCTTCTTCAACCGCCACTTGCGCACGGACTCGGACTCGGAGGTGCTGCTCAACATCCTGGCTGACGAAGTACATCGGGCCCACCAGCGCTGCCTGCAGGTGCGCTAACAGGCCGACTGACGGTTGGGTGGTGATGATACGGTAATGCAGGGGGTTGCACGGGCCCCTGCTGCCCGGTCTGGCTCAGAGCCGTAGCAGGGCCGGGTGCCGTGCCGTAGTAATGGGTTTTCCACCATTTCCTGCATTGGGCCGGGCAGAAGGCAGGGGAGGGGGGACGCGCGGTAGTGAGCAAGGGAGCGGGGATGTGGGTCCTGGGGATGAGCTAGCAGCACAGGAGTCGCGCTGTCTCCGTGTCCACGACTGCGGAGGCTTCCTTACGGAGCGGAGCTGAAGGGCAGAGAGGGCAACTGGCTGCTGCATGTGTTCCCACAGAGATGCAGCGGTGCATCTGCAGCGACCCTCGCCTTTTGAATCCCAGGCGCCGAGCCCGCTCAACCGTCATCGAGTGTACAGGCATTTGGAACGTCAGACTTGGATTCTCTTTGGGCCGGGCAGCTTCTGTCCCCGAGCACAGCGGCAGTGGCCAGGGCTAATCGTCTAATCGTCTCGTGGCATTCCGCGGAACCATCTACTAGTCCATTGCGCGTAAAGTATAGGGCCTCGTTCCCTTTTGCTCTTCGCTGGTTACTTACGCGCCCTTTCGCCATGCGTGCTCCACGTCGTTCGTTTGCCGTCTTTTCCCTGACCTAGTTCCCAGAACCGGCGTTTGGTAAGTTGGTGTTAACTTAGGTATTCCTGCTGGCCATGGCTTTCCCTTCTCTCTCCCGTCTTGTTTCCATAATGTGATTATCCAACGCCCGCTCCCCTATTCAACTCCTAGACGACGGGCTGTGACCCCAACAAGAATAAGATCAATTTCCTGTTCGAGGCGGGCGAGATGACGATGCGGCTGCTCAAGGGCGCCTACAGCTGCTTGTCTCTGGTCAAGGGCGTGGGCCTGGTGGCGTTCAGGGACCCCTTCGGCATCCGGTGAGGTGGAGTGGACGGCTGGGGACGCGCCCCGCATGTTGATGGCTTGGTAGCGCAAGAGCCGGGGACACGGCGCGTTGCGTTCCCGGCCCGAGAGGCGGACCTCGTAACCAATACGGTGTGTCAGATGCACTCACTGACGCTGGTTCCGTGCGCTCTGCAGGCCCCTAGTGATTGGCAAGCGCTCGAGCGCCCACGGCGACGAGTGGTGCATCGCTAGCGAGGACTGCGCATTCGGCCCCATCGGTTTCGAGCGCGTGCGCGACGTGCTGCCCGGCGAGATGGTCATCATTACGGAGGACGGCAAGCTCATGAGCCGCCAATGCGCTCAGGTACGGGAACGAGTGTACGACACGGAAGGGTTGTGCATATGTATGCATGCATGCACCTCCTCATACTGCGGGTGGAACATCAGAGGAGAGGATGGTGCGCTGAAGGAAAGGAAAAGCGCTGGGCTGGGAAAAGTGAAGACGATGAGGTTGCTCCGTCCATCGCTGTGGTGATGCCCGTGTGATGATCACGTGTGCGCGTTGCCGTCAACCGACTGAGCCAGGAAAAATGACCCCCGGCGCTATTGCGCAGTTGCTAGTCGTGGTGCAGCTCCTAACTCACACCACCGTGCGCAGCCTTACCGTGTCTGTACAGCTTAGCCATTTCCATATGAGCTTCGGAGAAGTTTAATTGCGGGGGCAGGGTTGTTTTGCTACTGAGCTACTCCCCCGCACATCCCCCGCACGTACGCAGGGCACCCCTAGTCCTTGCATCTTCGAGTACATCTACCTGGCTCGCCCCGACTCGGTACTCAACGGGATCCCGGTCTACAACTTCCAGCTCAAGCTGGGAACAGCCCTGGCTAACCGCATCAAGTGAGGGGGGGGGAACGCGGCATCACGAGGGGGAGCGAGGCCGGGCGGTGGTTACCTGAACGGACACCTGAACAGGCGTGCATTCAAGAAGCTCGAAATGTTATGTAGAACCTACGTTCGGATCTGGGGAATGACCCAAATGGACTGCGACTCCCCGAATCCTCTGTTGCCATTCATGGGCTGCAGCAACCTCCGTGTTGTGCAACGCTGCTCCTTTCACCGCTGATTTCAGGGAGAGGGGCTGGGATCTGGACATTGTGTGCCCGGTGCCAGATGGATCTCGGCCAGCCGCCATCCAGATTGCAGCCGAGCTGGGGCTGCCGTACCGCGAGGGCCTAGTGAAGAACCGGTGAGTCCGCCGATGGACAGGGGGCGACTGAACGATGAGGGGATAAGGTTCTGAAGCTGAACCGGTCCGTGCGGTGTAATATCGTCAATTCGTCCGTGCATCCACAGCGGTGCGGCGGCCCCTGATGCTGATGGCGCTCAGGTTTATGCTGCTTCGCCCCGGGTTAGCATGCCCCGGGTAGCTCTTGATTTCCCGTGAGTTCCCAAAGTAATTTACCCGAATGATGATGCAAGACTCCGTAGTCGTCATTTTTCGTTGTGTCTGGTACTTGTACGTCATACCCCCTTAGGTATGTGGGCCGCACCTTCATCATGCCCGACCAGCGCCTTCGTGAAATGTCAGTGCGCCGCAAGCTCAACGCCATGCCGGCAGTGTTCGAAGGCAAGAGCGTGCTGCTCATTGACGACTCGATTGTGCGCGGAACAACTATGACACAGGTCAGTGCGCTCTGTCCGCCGACGGCATTTTTTAGTCCCTCTCCCGACTGCGCGTAGTTTCGCAAGCTGCGGCTGCTTGACTCGGTTCTCACCCACGTAAGCGACACAGCCACTCCAAAGCGGAGCACTACTTTGCAGAGGCATTGCGTTTGCATCCTTCATTCTACTTCTGACCGAAGGCCTCTGTCCCTCATGGGTCATGCTACTGTTGTAATCACTGCTACGGGAGGAATACCGTTTGCTAACCTACATTTTGCTCTCCAAAAAAACAGGAATGATTGCAACCAAAGAAACCTGAACGCACTGACGCATTGCTGTAGATTGTGGACATGGTACGACGCGCGGGGGCACGAAGAGTGTATCTGGCCTCCGCATCCCCGCCCGTGGTGTACCCCAACGTGTACGGCGTGGACATGCCCAGCCGCAAGGAGTTCGTGGCCAACGGCCTAACCATCGACCAGGTAATGAATGCTGGCTTAACGGACTGCTGACTCAACAAAACAAGGAACCATCCTAAAGGCCCACGGAGCGACACGGCTTAGCCTACATTTTATCCTCAGCCAGTCCACATTTGTTCTCCACCAGTATGGGTGCAATCCCTCCCTTGAATCAAGCTCCAAGGCTACGGTCCGGGGACCCAGGAGACTGTAGGAAACCTGTTGGCAACTTTCCGCTGGACTAGAAGTACCACGTGGTTGTGCCGTGCCGTGGCTCTGGTTAACCTCCGCAGGTGTGCCAGGTGCTACGTGCCGATGGGCTGATCTACCAGGAGGTGGAAGACCTCATTACCAGCGGCAAGGAGCTCAACCCGGACATCAAGGACTTCGATGCCTCGTGTTTCACTGGGAGGTGAGGTGCATTGCTTCGAATGGGGCTGGGTGTCTGGGCCGCCAACAGGGCTAGCCGACTGGCTCCGCCTAGTGCTGTTGCTTGGCAATGTTGCACGTTTACTCGTTAGTTCATGATGCTGTTACGATAGATGTTCCGCCCGCTTGCAAACCTTGGTATTGTGGCCTTGGCTTAGGGTGATGAGGCCTCCCTGGAAAGGCGCGAGGGTTGACTTTAGTTGACAATCACCCGGCCTCTATGCGAGGCTAAGGAGAGGCCCATTCTGGTCTGACGTGTGCTTCCTCCACGTCGCTCCTAAATCACCCCCTGGTTGTGGTACATGTCCAGTTACGTAACCGGCGACATCGATGAGGCGTACCTGCAAAAGCTGGAGATGTCTGGCCGCGGTGCTAACCGACGCGCCACGCAAAAGGTGTCCCTCATCAACGAGCGGGCCATGGTGGCTACGGCGTGAGAGTGCCCACGGAGTGTGCGCTGCCAGACCCGCGCCCCGGGGACATGGAGTTAAGCGGGCACAAGCCACGAGAGGTGGGCGGTGCAAGGACTCCTGATGTGGCATCGCGACACAGTACGGCAGCAATGGAATTGCACCCTAACTTGCTCGGAGCGGCTGGGCCGCTGGTATGAAGTTGCTGGTCGCGCTTTCGCTGCCGGCCCCCGTGTGGTGCTGCTTCCTTGTCTCAGTTTTTAATGGCACGGGTTGCTGCGCGTTGCGTTCACCTCCGCTACTCTCCTCCTCGGCAGCCACCAGCACCTGGCCTACGTGATCCAAAACAAGTTGAGGCTAGGCGCTGAGCTGCCCGCGGAGAATGTGTACTACCATAATAAGGACCGGGTCGTGGTGTCACAGCTGTGGTATCACGGCTGTGGTGTCACGGCCGTGCTGTAGTAGGACAGGCTATCGCGTGAGCTGTGGGCACTTTTAGTAGCGACTGTGGTTGGGGCAGAGGTTTAACACGTGGGGGTATTGACAAGGTGGAAAGAGGCGCCGAAAGGCCGCTAACGGGATGGATGCGTGGGTATATGGGGCCAAGCCTTTTTCGAGGAGATGGGAAGCAAATCGGCATATTCCTTTTTTGTTCCTGGGTTTGCACTCGGGTTTTGGTTTTCCTTGAAGCTTTTTTACGCATCTAGGCAAGCGCACTGGCTTTGTTTGCCCCGGGTACTCCACGCCCCGTTATGTCCAGCGGCCGTCAGACAGGTACATGGAAACTGTTTAGCTGTCTTTGAACCAAGACCTTGACCGTGGGGTCAGAATACAACGATTATAGGGACTCGCAACGCGCGTTGCGCTGCGCATAGGATGCGAAGATGGTTAGGCGGAAGACTCGTGTACCACGGGTCTTATGATTGTGTTGGACAGGAATATGGCTACGAGAAGGCGAGGAGGTGGCGAGGAGGACGACAAGGCTTCTGTCGCATCCCATCTCTTGAAGCTATGAGGTGGTCCGGTCATTTAGGCTCAGCTGTAAACTGTGTCATGCTGCTACGTGTAGGGGCGAATCATGATAATTATGCATATCGCCGCCTTGGACAGCATGAGCGTAGGCGGCACTCAGCCATGCGGTTCCAATCTGGCATTTGGACCGAATAAGAAGCCTAACAGGAAACACTGATGTGTGCGCTCCAGTTCCCTGTCAGGAAGCCATGGGTCCTCTTCGCGTGATGGGTGCAATACACGTGCTGCGTCTGCCTGCTGCAGAACATGTTGGTCACAGGACGTGCACTCATACTGGGTTTAGGGAGTCGTAAGGGAGCTCAGGACTCTGCGCAAATGTTGACACACAGTATTTGATGACTTGCAACAAAGTGAATGTGTTACGGTGGATCCGAACAGATTGCCAGTGCTGTCCGGACCCAAATGACTGTAACGAATGCCGCTAAAGGTGCTAAAGAGGTAACCAATGCAAACCCCGTACCTCGGCTCGGACAGCAACAAGCAATCGAAGACATTTCCCTACCCTGCGCGTCTAAGTAAAGACCATTAGCACGGCCCGCGAAAGGAGCCCCAGGAATGAGGGTGAGTACGTCATATCTTCATAAGCGCTGACCTTCGTACAGCAGCTGCAAAAGCGTTTGGGTGGATAGTGACGGGCGTATGGTGCTGCAAGTCCGTGGACACTGTCGTGGGCTTTTCCTGAACGCTTACGCACTTGTTGCCGGACACGACCTCAAGCCCGTCAAAGACCCACGGGCCGAGGCCTGAAGAACAACACTCTGGGGTTACTTTCGACTAGATATCCCATCTTTGAGGCCCATTTTTTAGGCCCCTGCCACGCTCAAGTATAGGTCCGTGCCAAGCAGTCTTCTCGTGGACAAAACATATGCAGCTCCATGAAGAGTACAATTGTATACACAATTTCTTTATAGCCTTTACTTCATGACATATGTTCGGGTTATTCTAATTTTCTGCTTTCAGTGACTGTATTTGGCCTCGGAGCAACCCACAAGGCTCAAGCTAGGCAGCGAAACAAGATGTAACAGCATCAGGTTATCTTCACATATCGGTTATACAAGGTGGGAGGGACTGCTTTGGCCCCAATGTGGAAAACGCCATGGGCCCTTTGAAAGTACGGGAGGCGGCGGCAAACTACTCAGGTTGTGCGCGAAACCTTAGTCTCTCTTTCTTCCTAGGCTTGCCGCTGTTGCTGCTGCCAGACCAGCAAAGATGGTGCGCATCAGCGTCCTGGGGGACGCGCTTAAGACCATGTACAATGCCGAGAAGCGTGGCAAGCGGCAGGTGCTTCTCCGGCCTGCTTCCAAGGTGGTCATTAAATTTCTTTCGCTGATGATGAAGCACGGGTACATTGGCGAGTTTGAGTATGTCGATGACCACCGCGCGGGCAAGATTGTGGTTGAGCTGAACGGCCGGCTCAACAAGTGCGGTGTTATCTCGCCCCGCTATGATATTGGGCACGCCGAGATTGAGGCGTGGGTGGCCCGTCTGCTTCCCTCGCGTCAGTTCGGCGTTATCGTCATGACTACCTCGGCCGGCATCATGGACCACGAGGAGGCGCGTCGGAAGAGGGTTGGTGGCAAGGTGCTGGGCTTCTTTTATTAAGCAGCATTTTGCACTGGCGTATTCGAGCAGCAAGCAGGTGCGCTCGAGGCAGGTATCCTGGCGGCTCTTCGGCCTGTTGGCATATTTGAACGAGCCACGATGGTGGACAGCTTTACAGGGTAGCTGCTTTCTCGTCGAATGCTTCTTCTGTCACAGGCTACCTGTATGGGCTTTGGGGTTGGGAAAGGGTGCATGGAGTTTGAACTTCTCATTAAAGTAGGGCTAGGACGGGGTTTGATTTCATTAGGAAATGAAAAGGAATGATTTTGCCAGGACGTACTTGTGGGCCACCAAAACCCAGGACGCAGCGTGGGTAGGTTGCATTCACAGCAGTCCCGGATGCGCTGTATTTATGGTGTTTGGGAGCAATCTTGAATGCAACATAAGGACCCGCGCTAATAGCCGATGCGAATTCGATTGTGTTGCATCGGTTACATAGCGGGGGACAGTGTTCGCCTTTGTGTCACCCTCCTGGCCATCCTGCGGGCCTTGAACCCCGGGCTAGCCAGGTTGACTAGGTTAACCTGTGGCATCCAGGGGCTTGTAAAATCTGTTCTGCACATTGCAATGTTAGCCAGGTTAGACCGAGATGTGGTAGTTAAGGTTTGGTCGGTAATATCGTGCCTCTCCTGGGAACATTAACCCCGTCTTACAGTGGTTCGGTCCTTCCCATGCCTGCTGTATCCTGCAGGTTTGGGGGATGTGCCCCATGGAAGGAAGGACGCACACACTGCCAGCTTCTGGCGCACAGCAGCGGCGGTGTCATGAGCTGGAAAGGCGGCCGCGGCCGCCGCCGCGGCACTGCCCCACTTCCTGCAACCCCCTGACGCGGGCTGTAAAGATTTACTGTGTGTCTATGCCTCCGTGTGCACCTCTCATTGAGACCTGGGACCCACAGCTCTGGGTGATTGATGCCGGCGGGGGGGGGTCACCGCACTCGACCAGGAACCAGGGGAGTCAAAGCGGACAGCTGCAGATCGCAGCGGCAGCAACAGCAGCGACGATAACAGCTACGTACACGACGTCAGTATCTAATAGCAGCAGGATTGCTCCTTTTGGCGTTGGAGGCTATGGGACCTACACAGCACGAGGCTTTCGGGAGGAGGGTGTATTAAACGGGCCAACAGGAGGAGTTGGGCTGTATTAAACTCCCTTTCATGGGTCAACAAAGGGTTGGCTAGGAGGAGATAACTCCAAGCAGCTGGGGAAGATGGCAATGTCGAAACGTAGGTAGTCCGCACTGGGGCAATTGACGGCTATGGCCGGAAACCAGGGCATTTGTTGTAGGGAACATGGAAAACGCGGGAACTAATGCCTAACGATTGCGTTGATTAGCCATTTACGTGCGAGACGTGCATAAAGCCTGCGAAATATAGCAAATATACAAAAATGGTTTTAGGTCCAAGGGGCTTGACCGTTGGACAAGAGCACGGCTTAGCAAACAGGCTTACGCCCGGAAGAGAGAAGAGATATCCACACGGATAGTTTAACAAGTCAACTGGATGTGCAGGCGTGAGGGTGTGTCGTACCGTATATGTTACATGTACTTGTGTGTGTGTGTGTTACATGGTTGGGGGTGCGTGACCCCATACCTGTAAGACTACCCATACGAGCCGAAGGCCCAAGGGCAATGTACTTACCGTTGGCTAGCTACATGTTATTACAGCGGGTTACCATGCTTCTATATCGTAAAGCAAAGAAACTGAGCCCAAGGGCACATCGCCTGTCGTTTATAGTAGACACAGGCCTGGAACGGAAGAGCATGTGTTCCACCGCAACGGCTACGTTAGGGGGTGTCGTGAGGATGTTGGGCAACTATTCGTACAGGTGCACAACCATCGAACCACATTAGCAAATAAGACGCATACACTCAGGTCAGCTCGTAGATGTTGACGATTGGGGGAATCACATGACAACTGAGGTTGTCCTGTCGAGGCCACTTACAGAAACCATGCGTTTTACTTGTGGGGGCGCAATCCTCCTCAACAGCATAGCGCATTAGCCGTAGCACAACTTCCTGCTAGCATTCCCGACGGCCCTGACGGAAAATTCGGCTTCAACTGTTGCCATCCGTCGACACATGGAAGATTATGTTTGGCACTCCCGACATAATTAGGTGCTGAAATTATCCAAGCCACGATCATGTCGAGTCTCGGACTTGCATACTTATTAGCAAGCCCGCAGGAGGACTTCACGTTTCTCTTGCGACGTCTACCTGCACCAGCTCTCGCTGAAGGCATCCTCGCTGTAAGTTACCGCCTGAAATGTGAGATATATCGCTGGATCGGGGTCGCTGAGGGGGTAAAAAGATTTCGAAAAGTGTTTGTCATGGGAAGTTGCACATTCGGTACTGTCGGAGCGCGACCTTCGTCAAAGTCAGAGCTCGGAAATGCCCTTTCAGCAAAATCTTTCCATAATATTTAACACGGTAACCCTTACCGTAGAGTGACAGGTGCCTTCGAGCGCAGACATGGTCAAGCTGTCAGCAGCTAAAATCGTTTCTGCATGAAACCCCGTCCTGACGCAGGACATTATGATGCACCTTGACCTGCGCGACGTACTAGCATGCCGGCTAGTGAACAAAACCTGGAGCAGGGCTGCCGCAACCGTTATACGGCATGTGAACGTACCGTGCAAGGCGGTGGCAACTACTGCAAATGCTGCGGGGGTTGGGAGCGTTGACGTGGCGCTGCGACGGCTGCACAGGATGTGGCCAGTTGCTTCGGCAGTGACCCTCTCCGGTTTGGCCGCCGGTCGGGCGCTGAACGAGGAGCTCTCCCTACAGGTGCGTAACAGGTGCCCACCGCTCCGCCAGGTGGGCACGATAGTTCAGAGCTGACCCAGATCCGCGAACTGCCTGGACCTCCTCAAAGAAGTAAAGCTCCAGTCCAGGCATAACTCTCTGGCGCGTATTAACAAGCCGAGACCCCCCAAGGCACTTGCGCGACAGAGCCACTGCTGTTGGGGCAGCAACAGGCCGGGTGGTTATGCACACCGTCCGTAGCGAGTTGGTCGCAAGTCGGGAATAAAAGACGTTGACGTACACATGTAATAGCTGTGAACATTCGCAGCCGGCCGGCTGCAACGCCGGCCCTACCCCTTCATCTCCCTCCCTCTGGCCAGTGGCATGTAGCTGCTGTCCTGGTCATGTATTTCTTCCGACGGACACCGACACACCGACACAAAAACACGCGCGCACACACACACGCACATACATATGCACGCGCACACACACACAGACCACCCCATTTTAACATCGCAAGGCCGAAACGCAACGCCTTTTGCATCTTAAAGGACTCCTTACATGAGTCTCTTTGAGAACAATGGGACAGACAGGGGCAACTGACGGGCACGCCATCTCAAATCCGTTAGGGCTCCTTGGTGGCCCGCTGCACCACCCGCTCCCCCCTCCTTGCCCCAGCTGCTAGCCAACCACCTTAGCCGCTGGCGCAACCTCAAGGAGCTCAACCTCCTGGAAATGCCCGTGACTCCGGCCACTACCGTCCGCCTCGCAGTCCAGCAGCAGCAGCAGCAGCAGCCGGCGGCAGCTCCTCCCTACGATCGCCATGACGACACCGGAGCCACGGCGGCGCCAGGCACCCGCGACCCATCGACGACCGCCGTCGCCGCCGCCGCCGCCGCCAACACTGCACCAGGAGAAATCACCGCAACATCCGTACGTGAGTACAGTCGCAGCAACCGTAGCATGGGTGGCAGCCGCGGCAGCGGCGGCGGTGAGGGGCACGCCAGCAGTCGCAGCCCTGGGCCCTGGGGACTGGCCTGCCTGTCATGTTGTCTGGGGTTGACTCGATTGCATGTGGAGCTGGTGCCGGCCAGCGAGGGCGTCTCCTCGCCGTCGTCATCGTGGCGGCAGCGGCAGCAGCGGTGGGGACGCTGGGGGCCTCAGCGCGCCTCCAGGCGACCGGACCCAGCGCAGCTTGCGGCGGGTCAGGCGGTGTTGCTGGAGGGCCTCACCCGTCTGACCCGACTGACCCACTTGTGCTTGAAGCTGCTTGAGGTGCCAGATCAGGATATGGAGGAGGACGAGGAGCTAGCGGAGGTGGAAGAGGAGGGGGAGGGGAGTACGGAATCAGAATTGGAGGCGGTTGTTCAGACGGGCATCGAGGAGGCCTTGGTTGGAGCTTTGTGGTGTGGGGGCCTCAGTGCAGACTGCAAAGGGGAGACGAGGACGGCCGCTGGTGGGGAGGACGTGTCCTCAGCAGCGGTGGCTGCGGATGCAATCATCTCACCCGCCGCCACAACCGGCGCAGGTACTGCCGACCCAGCGGCGCAACATGTAGCGCCAGTGACTGCCGCGACAGCAGCAGCAGCAGCTGCTGCTGTAGCTGCTGCAGCGGCAGATGATTATCTGCTGGATCTTGAGGAGGCTGGAAATTACGGATCAGATCTGGATATGGATTTGGATTTGGATTTGGGTCAGGATTCGAAGAGCCGCAATGGGCGTGCGACGGCGGGCAACGCAGGCGAGGGCTCTACCAGCGAAGTGGAGGTGGCGCAGGTGCCTGGCTTCGGCAGGTCTGGCTGCAGCGGACCGGTTCCGGACCTGCAAGGCCCGGCCAGCGGCTACCTCGTGACGCCGGCTAGCGCAGACACCGCAGCCCCGGGCCAAGAGCATTCTCGGCAACAACATACAGAGCACAGCGGCATCCATCGGCCTCCGCTACAGCCGACAGCTCATAACAGCAGCGTTGGCGGCAGTAGCAGCAACTACAGCTACAGTACGGCCAGCGACAGCCTGTATGGTCTCGCCCGCTTCGTTAGCGGCAGCGGCAGTGGCGGTAGCGGCGACGGGGCTGTCGGAAACGGCCACGGCAGCAGCGACAGCGCCGCCGCCGCCGCCGCAACCGCTCCAACCGTCGCCAGCTGTTGGATCCCGCATCCCGCACTGTTCGTCCGGATGGGGCCGCGGCTGCGGTCGTTGCGGCTGGTGGGATGTGACTTGCAAGGTGGCGGGGCGCTGACGGCACTGGCGAGCGTGCTGACGTGTCTTACCAGTTTGTCACTCCAGGGGCGGCTGGAGCTGACGCGCGAGGACCTGGGGGCGCTGAGCAGCCTAAGAGATCTCCAGGTGGAACTTGGGCCTGCGGGGAAGAAAGTTTTAGGGTTTTAGAGTAGAGGCATACGGACCTAGACATAGCTGTTCGGGGCTGGGAAGATTCCAGGTCGTTGGACGTTGGACGTTTCCAGTTGGCAGTTGTTCTTTTGACTTTTTCACAAGGCCATTCCCGTTCCCCGTCCCGTACCGTACTTTTCTGTCCGGGGCGTTTCCTGTCGCTGGGACTAGGACCTGTCGCTGTCCGGTGTGGACCTGGTGTACGGCCAAGATGACCTGGACGACTACCCGCAGGACCTTATGAACGAGCTGTACGGCGCATTGCAGCAACTGCGCCACTTCCAGTCGCTCAAGTACGACTGATTGAGCCCTCCAAAGGGGAGGGGTGGCTTGAGGGGTTGAGGAGGGCGGAGAAGGAGCTATCGGGTGGGGCTTGTTTCAGATTTTAGGCTTGTATAGATGGCGCGCTTTTCCTGGTCACATATACACGTATACATAATACATTCATACATACATGTATACATATGTGTATAGACAACATATATAGACACATACATATATACAGAGTAATTGTGGGTTGCGGGTGGGAAACCGCGGACCCCGACGGGTCATGTGGCCATGTGAAGCCCCACGTACACCCCTGGCGGCGAGTGGGGTGCGGAACTGCACAGCGGGGTAACTAACTTCGCCTGACCCGAACAGGGCTGAACGACGAGAGAGATAAGGGGGGAGAAGGGGGGAGAGAGGGGGAGGGGGCCGTACTTCCCAATATCGTTCCAGGCGCCCACCATCACGCAAACCCCTCCCCAATCATGTCGATTCCCCATTTCCATAAATCCTAATGCCCCCCTGCCCGGGCCCCCCTTGGCCCCCCAACCCATACACACGCACACGGCTCGCAGGTTCGAGGTGAACTCGCGCCGTTGTATCGGGCTCCACAGCTCCTGGCTGCCCGTGGAGGATGTGCCGCTGTCCCACTTGCGCTCCCTCAGCTTGTCCTTGGTGGGTGCAGTGGCGTGGGGTGGGGCCGGGTGTGGGGTTGTTAGATGCAAGGGCCTGAGGGGTCGGGTGGGAGAGACCGCGGCACCTGCTCGCCCCTACTGGTGTGGCCTCCTATTGGTACCTGTACGGGGCGGCTCGTTGCTACCTCCGGCTATCGGTCGGCTGAGCCGCTTCCTCCCTCCTTTCCCCCACTTCCCTCCCGCCCTGGCCCCCGCTCCCCTCCACGCCACGACCCCCACAACAGACTCTGGACAGCGGCCATGCGTTGCAAATCCTGGCTGAGCTCACCTCCCTTACGGCCCTGAGCCTGTCGTACTTGACGTGTCCAGTTGCACTGTACTCTGACGACATGACGGCGCTGGCTCCCCTAACGGGACTTCGGAGGTGAGGGGGGTGGGGGGTGGGGGAGGGCTCTGGAGGGGTGGGGTGGGGGAGGGTTTGGGGGAGTAGGATGTGGGGTAGAGGTGGGTTTACGAGGTTCAATGGGCGCCCGCATGGGTCGCGGCGTAGGGTCTGAGTTGGTGGCTGGGTGGCTGGGCGGCCAGCGGTTTAGGAGGGAAAGGAGCTACAGCCTGCGGCTGTGTATCGGGGCAATCGGGGAGCAGTCTAACCTGAGGGACCTGGGGTCGTGTAAAGGTTGGTTGGGTTGGAGGGGAAAGTGGCGGGGTGAAGGGTTTTAACAGGGCAGGAGGGGAGGGGAGGGGGGATTGGAGTTGGCCATGTGTGCGGGTGTGCGGGTCCCCGGTGCGCTCGGTGCCTCAAGACCGCCTAACCCCCTTCCATTGCGTAACCTTCGCATTACGCAAATAAACCGTCTGAAAGCTGGCCTTTGTCAGAGCCCTTCCCTGCGGGGGACATGGGGCATGGGACAATAATCCACCAACCCGTTTCACTCGTCAGGTTTTCCCTGCGCCACGACCCCTCCGAGCGGGACTTCATTATCAGCCTCAGTGGCCGGGTGGTGCAGGAGCTGGCGGGGGCCTGGACGCAGCTGTCGCAACTCGCCTTCTCCGGTGGGGCGAGGGCTTCCGGACGAGGGGGGAGGGAAGGGGAAGTGGGGGGAGGGATTACCGGGGCGGGAGGTGTGTGTGGTTGGGCGGGGCCGGGGGGAGAGGAAGAAGGGATGTACATGCCCCCCCAGAGCCACGAATCCGTCAACCCGAACTTTCCGAATTACCTGCTTGGCCGCTTCCGTGCCATAGGGGGTTTTAAGACTGCTGGAGGGCCTCCAGAGCCCTCCGTACACGCCTCTGGCCGAACCCCACGACCCGCCAACCCTTCGATCCCATATCCCTCCCGGATTGGTTCTTTCCACCGCGGAGGGGTGGTACCGCAACTCCAGGAGGTGTAACGCACACAAATCGCACGCGTATCATGGGCTCATGACACCTCTCTGGGTAACGCAACCGAGGAGTAACACACGCACACGCACACGCACACGCACACGCGTATCACATATCGCCGAGGATGCCGTGTCATCACCTCACCCGCGCGGCCCCGCAGGTCAGATCGAACCGGACGTTCCCGGTAAGCCCTCCCTGGATTGTCTGGCCTCCTGGACCTCCCTCCGCGACCTCAGCCTCACCGCCGTCCCGGAGGAGCAGATATCCCTCGCGTGGTTCAGGCACACCACCACCACCGCCGCCACCTCATCCACCGCATTCGTCGCCACCGACGGCCTGGGCGGCGGGAGCCGCAGCTGGGGTCCCGGCGGCGATGACGACGACAACCGGGAGGCGGCCATTGCGGCGGGCGCCTTGGACCTGGGTGTGGGTTTGGGGCGGTGCCTCCCACCCGGTCTGGTGCGGTTGGAGCTGAGTGGCATCCGGCTGCGTGGGGGGGAGCTGCTGGAGCTGCTGGCGGGTCCGATGACGGGCCTTACGTCACTGCAGGTACGGGGCGTTTCCCCCTCAGCCACCCAGCTAAACCGCGTATCCTTTACCTCTAGCAGCATCCCCACCCTCCCTTGTGCTTTGGGTGTCGACAGGTGTTCCGCCGGCTTTGGCGTGTATGGCGTGTATTCCCCACCACCACCACCACCACACACGCGTACACTTACAGACGCACATGCAAACGCATATGCATACATACACTCATACGCACCTCCCCCTCCTCTCAGGTTCTGGACTGCGGCCTGACTCCCGCACATCTGATGGTGGGGGACTGCGGCGCCAACAAGTTGCAGGTGTGTAGTTGGTGTGTGTGTTTGTGTGTGCGCGTGTGCGTGTGCGTGTGCGTGTGTGTCTGTGTGTATGTACGTGTGTGTGTATTGTGGCGGGGGCATGGGCACGTTCGGACGTTCAATTTTACGGCGTTTCCTTGCGTGCGTTACGGAGGCGAAGGGGACTAGCACCCCGGTCCATCTAGACCTTCAGCGCTGTGTGATGGTTTGAGGCACATCGGCGGCCTTTCTGTTGGCGACCTGTGGCGTGGATCCCTGGATTGGGTCTTCGCGGTATTTGGAGCGATGACACATCGAGGCCGCGGACTGACTCCTCGCCTAATCCCTTGCTCCCTGGCCCCCTGCCTTGGTGGCTCGACTTCTCCAACTCCTCCTTCCGGACGGACCCTTTGGTACACACTTCCTCCTCATGCCCACTCCCACTTGCACATCAGTAACCCAGTTACGTCCTTCCATCCATCACGTTTCCTTCCCGCCGCCCGCAACCGCCAAAACCCGCCACCCCCTTGGCCAGGTGCTGATTCTCAACGACAACCGCTCATGGCGTGCCTGCCACTCATTGCGCCACCGGCACCATCCCGACCGCCAGCAGTTTCGCTCGGGGCTTCCAGGCCCGGCACCAAACCGGCCCCCACCAGCCCCCACGGGCCCCAGTACCGGTGCCGTTGCAGCAGCAGCAGCAGTAGCAGCAGCAGCAGCAGCAGCAGCAGCAGCAGCAGCACAAAGGCAGAGGAAGCACCCGTCGCACGACTGCCGCGGATCGGCTCCCTCTCCAGGGTCAAGTTCAGGTGCCCAGGTCCTATCGGGTCGCCGCACCGACTGGGCCTCTGGGGACTCCCACTTCCATTCCCCCTCCTGCAGCTGCTGCTGCTCGCCCAACGTCTGGATCAGTCCTAGTTGCCTCACTAGCCCTGTGACCCACATGGCACCTGCACGGTGTTCCCCGCCGCACAACGCCGGACAGAGGACTGCGCTTCACTCAGCGACAGGGAACGGAGGTTGCAGCGCAGCCGCGCGGCCGTTCAGCCGCCAGCGTGAGTCTTCGCTCAACCAGCAGCCACAATACTTGGTCGGTAATCACCAGCCACAGCAGCAGGGGACGAAGGAGGGGGAGCGCGGCGGACAGGAGCAACAGAACTGGCAGCCGCGGTGCCCTTCGGCCAGCAGCCCCATGACTGGGTTGAGCGAAAACGGGTTTGGCAGCGTCGTGGGGGACGGGACGGGCGAAAGTGACCGTATTGACCGGCCTGAGGATGAGGGTGGTAGGGGGGCCGAGGTGAATGGGACGGGTGGCTGTGGGAGCTGCGGCGGGGGCGATGTCTCATGTTGCTGTTGGCGCTGGCGGCTCATACGGCATGGCGTCGCGACCCTTGGGTCGCTGCGGTCGCTGGAGTTTATGCTACTGGGTCTGCCGGATGACGAGCTGGCAGCGGCAGAGGTGCTGCGGCCGTTGTCGGTGCTGACGGGTCTGCGTTACCTGACATTGCGGGCGCCCGGACTGCAGGCGGCGGCGACTGGGGAGGTTTCGGAGCCGCTGGGGTGCATGATGCAGCTGCGCTGCCTAAACCTGGCGGGCCCAAGTGCAGACTCGGCGGCGGCGCGAGGTGCGGAGGATGCGGCCCGCCAGCTGCCATATCTCAAGTGTTGAGCCAGGGAGGATAAGTGACTGTCGCGTGGGCTCGTATGGGACAGATGTTTGGACGTGCACACTTCCGGAGAGTCGCTTTTTTGGTGGCTATTGGTTTCAGCAGTTGAGATGAGATGTTTACCAGACGCTTTTGCCAAAGGGTGTAGCACTTGCAGGCGTTGCTGCACTTCGCAACCATGGATGGGTATTAGTTCGAACTCGTCATTCGCCTATAGCGGTTTAGCGCGTTCAATATGTCGTCGTGCGAGGTTTTGTTAGAATTCAGCTTAATAGTAATTGTTATCGACAATTACACAACAGTTGCCGACCCACATGGCAGCAACAGACCCGAAACGGATTGTTACTGAAAAACTGGTAGGAAGGAGAGGAATTGCACCGGAAAGGAAATGTGCTAAACTAATCGCACAAAAAATCCGTTTAGCTGGGTTGTGCATCACCGATCGACATGCCTAGACTTACGCGACAGGTGCACAGAATTGCATCACGGATATCACTAGCAAATAGGCCTACTATTATAAGTAAAATTCACTAATTGTCGCACATGTTAAGGACTCAGCAAATCGGGTCAGGTCGTCATGACGGCAACCAGCCGCAGACGACACCATGACCGTCATCAAATTACAAGGACCCAAGAAAAGAGTATCTTTTGCTGTATAGACTCAAATGCTGTCCAGAATGTTTGGGATGCGATGTTTTCGGCTCCGAAACCCTACCCTCGTACGATCGGACGACCGGCCGCTGCTGCTGGCTTTAAAAGTCCGTTCGCTAACTAGCATAGGTACATTCTCGGGTGCTCTGCTTGTGCTTAGTAGCATAAGTTACTCCGGCTTGTCGCTCTAGGTCGCTACTTGCAGTTTAAGATGGCCCTGATCATGAAGCAGTCGGCTGGCCTGAAGGCCGTGACCGCCGCTCGCTCGCGCAAGAGCGTGGTCGTCCGCGCCGGCAAGTACGATGAGGAGCTCATCAAGACCGCGAACACCATCGCTTCTAAGGGCCGCGGTATCCTGGCTATGGATGAGTCGAACGCCACCTGCGGCAAGCGCCTGGACTCCATTGGCGTCGAGAACACCGAGGAGAACCGCCGCGCCTACCGCGAGCTGCTGTGCACCACCCCGGGCATTGGCCAGTACATTTCCGGCGCTATTCTGTTCGAGGAGACCCTGTACCAGTCGACCAAGGACGGCCGCAAGTTCGTCGACGCCATGAAGGAGCAGAACATTGTCCCTGGTATCAAGGTCGACAAGGGTCTGGTGCCGCTGGCCAACACCAACGGCGAGTCCTGGTGCATGGGTCTGGACGGCTTGGACAAGCGCTGTGCTGAGTACTACAAGGCTGGCGCTCGCTTTGCTAAGTGGCGCTCGGTCGTCTCCATTCCCCACGGCCCGTCTCTGATTGCCCATCGCGACTGCGCCTACGGCCTGGCTCGCTACGCTGCCATTGCTCAGAACGCTGGTCTGGTCCCGATTGTCGAGCCTGAGGTGCTCCTGGACGGTGAGCAACGGGATGGATTTCTAGCGATCTGCGTGTAACTTTAGGTAATCTCCCGATTTGCAGGTCACCGCCTGTCGTTTGCATTAGGATGTTTTGGAATGAATGATCCGCTGCGGTGAAATCGTTTGGGACCCACTTGGCCTTTGCATCCACAATGGGCTTTCTGGGATCGTTATCCTCACTTCGTAGACCAGCATCTATTGATTGTATTGTCTTAACATTGCTTTGCGAACTGTTTGAATTTCCAAAGCTAAGCAGGCTTGGCCAAGTTGCGAAGCACTTGGGTGATAGTTGGCTGGATTATGGTTTTGTCACTCAGGCTTGATATAGTGATTGCTATGCATTTTTCTCTTGGTCGGTCACGCATCAAATTTTGTCGTGCTACTTCTCCCACAGGTGACCACGATATTGACCGCTGCCTGGAGGTCCAGGAGGCTATCTGGGCTGAGACCTTCAAGTACATGGCCGACAACAAGGTCATGTTCGAGGGTATCCTGCTGAAGCCCGCCATGGTCACCCCTGGTGCTGACTGCCCTAACCGCGCCGGCCCAGCCAAGGTTGCCGAGTACACCCTGAAGATGCTGCGTCGCCGCGTCCCGCCGGCCGTGCCTGGCATCATGTTCCTGTCGGGCGGCCAGTCGGAGCTGGAGTCCACCCTCAACCTGAACGCCATGAACCAGTCGCCGAACCCGTGGCACGTGTCGTTCTCCTACGCCCGCGCTCTGCAGAACACCGTCCTGAAGACGTGGCAGGGCAAGGCCGAGAACGTCCCAGCTGCTCAGGCCGCGCTGCTCAAGCGCGCCAAGGCGAACTCCGATGCTCAGCTCGGCAAGTACGACCCTGCCACTGAGGGCAAGGAGGCTGCCCAGGGCATGTACGAGAAGGGCTACGTCTACTAAGCGTATCGCCGAGTGTAGCAAGGGCGTGGTTATGGGCGGTGCTTAGTGGACACGTTTTGTTTTTGGTTGTCTTCTTCGCAGCTGCGCGAGGTTTGGACATCCGTTCAACCTACGAGCGCGACTACCCTAGCTGACGTCGTGTTAGGACTCGTTGGTAACATAAGCATTGGTTTTGGAGTACATGCCCGGCTGCGTTTGGTCGGAGTGCTGCTTTTGAGTAGTAGGGAGTGGCCGTGGCAGGTTGGCCCGTATGTTGCTTTTTGCCTACCGCAACAGTGGGCAAAATTGACTTAGTGCTGTAAGGCACCATGTATGCTTTTCATCCCGTATCAAATTCAAGATGTTCATCAGAGATTACCTAGACAAAACACCACGGTCTCCCCAAAAACATCAGACAACATTGCCTGGACCAAATAGATATAACATTATCGACGTACTAGAAAATTTACAAGATTTGGGCCTATTTCACAGTAGCAGAGTAGATATGCCTAAAGAAAACCACGTTCATTCTAGCAACTCCCGTAGACAACCGAAAGTATCTCCATAAAAATTTCAAAAGACGGGCGCTACACCCGGACCAGTGTTTTGCTTTACTTCCTAGGCTAGGAAAATTAAGTTAGCATGGGGAACTCTTATAATACTGAGCAACTATTCCTCATGTTGTTATAAACACACACGTGCACTCGACAGATCATCGCCGTGGCGACAGTACTTACAAAACGGCTTGCGCAGCTCTTAAGTTCAGTACAGTCTCTAACCTATCCGCCTACTCTCATCGCATACCTTCATTGAATTGTCAGCAAAATATGCAATAGATTGTCGCCGCAGTGCAGTGTACTCAACGCAATCCTTGCACCCTCACACATCCCTACAGCCTCACACGTCCCTACAACCTAAGGCCCTTTCACGGCAAAGGCACATCCTTGCAGTTCCCAATTACAGCAGCCCAGCGTAACGCTCCCAGCGGGTTCCCCCTCCCCGTGAAAGCAATCGCAGATCTGGAAGGTTCTGAGGTTCTGAGGTGAAGCCGCTCTTAGTAGTAATTATCGTTGAAGGCGTCGCGACCTGGCACCAGCAGTGGCCGCGAGTCTGTGTCAGGCGGCACCGCGTCCCAGCGCACCACCGTGCCATCCTGCGGGCCGATGAGCAGTGATTTTTTTTCATTTAGGGCGGGTCTCAATTTATTCCAACCTAAGTAACAAAGTTGCTGGGTCGTCGTAATTTATTCCTTAAGTATGAGGCGATGAGGGAGGGAGGCTGGAGCTCGCAATCATGGAACAGACAGCGCGAGGAAGAGAGGACCACGGAAAATAAGTGCATAGCCTCTGTGAAAGCCCCTCCATCGTTTTCACTTATGACTTCTTCAGCTAGGCCAATCACCCCGGCTTTCCCAGCCCGTCCCCGCACATTAAGCCACGCACATCCACCTGGAAAACCCAACCCAAGATGAGCAGAGCGTCCACGGCTACGTCCCGTCCACACACACACATACACACACAAACAGCTGACCAGTACCTCCCAGCCGGGAGACCACTTGCCGGCCTCCGACCACGCTCATGATTATCGACCTCGGCACATTATCTTTCCTGCCGTACCCCCCCTTCGTTTGCCCTTCTCCTTCCCCGTGGCCTAACGGCATATCCCAAACCCAAGTTCCCAGCCCCAGCCGCCACTTCTTACCCAGCTAACAGTTGCCAGTACCGGGTCGAAGGGGTGCCAGCTGACGTCTCGAACCAGCTTGCGGTGCAATCGCAGCGGACTGCCCTCCACCTCCTGCCCTGTAACAATGTCGTACACGTGCACTCCGCCCGTCGCACAGCCCGTGTACACGAAGCGCTGTCCCGTGGTGTGAGCGGGGCTGAAGTACGCACGGATGAGGGTGCTCTGTACGGTGTGACCACGAAATGTCTGTACGGAGCTGTCGAGCGGGTGCTTTACGACGCGACTTGTGCCCGGGTATTCCTGCCAGCTGAGAATGTTATTCACGGGGTGAAAGGCCGGGGCGGTGGCGCGAGAGACTGACGAGTTGCACACGTATGTATGCGTGTGTGTATGTGTACGCGTGTGTGTGTCTGTATGTGGCAAGCAGGAGTCTGTCACATGTGTGCGTATGTGTGTCTGTCACATGTGTGCGGGGCCAAAATAGGCTGCAACCGGCACAGAACCGGCACAGAATAAGAACCGGCATTCGAATCGACAATGTGTACAGCATACGCGGCGTTGTAGTAGTACGACATACCGGTAGTCCCAGTTATACCGCGGGACGTGAGTGGTTGCCAGGTGGTCCTCACTGGCTGCCGGGTGTCTGAGAGAGCCGCCCTCCTTTGGGGGGGGAAGGGGGTTGTGTGGGGACAGCCGGGCCCGTTAATTTTGAAGGTTCTATTTCATGAAGCCAAAGATGCGCAAAGGATGTCGTACTGGGTGGGGTATGAGGTGAGGAGCGGGTGGGGAGGGCGGATGCGAGGCAGCGGAGGTAATGGTCGGGAAGAAATACCCTGATTGGGCGACATTCAGGGACATACCGCAACCCTGACCTTCTCCCGCCCCGAGAGGAGTCGCCTCCCCGATAAGACAAGAAATTTAGTACGTATGGGGGAGGGTCCGGTTCGTTGTCTCGGCTACTAACGCCACCTCTCCGTCTTTCCGCTCCTATCCCCTTTCCCTCCCTCTTCCCCCCCCACCACTCCTCACCCGCACCATCCGTAAGTCCCACAATTTAGCGGTCTGGTCCTTGGCATTGGACAGTACGTGCAGTCCGTCCCCCCTGGAGTGGAGGTGAGTCAAACCCTCCGTGTGGCCGACAAACACACCTGCCGCGGCGGTAAGACAAAGGGGGAAGGGGGAAAAGGCGCGAAGTCCGGGAGCGCGTGCTGCGGGTCTGGGTACGTGCGCGGGCGGAAAATAACGGTCAGATTGGCGCTTCGGCTTCTGGGGAATCGCAGTGCGGGGAGCTGGTCTAGCCGGTCTACCCGGTCTAGCGGATCGAGGGTTAGTATATGATGCCGTGTCGAAATGGGACAACAAGTGCACCTGGACATCCCCAGTTGCGGCGTCTAGTAGCTCTCGGCTCGCCACACAACACAACACAATACAACACAACACAACACAATACAACACAACACAACACAACACAACACAACACAACACAACACAACACACACAACACAACACAACACAACACAACACAACACGTGGCAAGGCGAGGAGGAGCACTGCCAGTTGGCGCCCGGTGGCTGCAGAGAGCGTCACAAGCGGACGTGTGTGCGCCCTGGGTTGAGGTCAGTGCAGTGCTGGGCGGACATGGTTGTGAGGTGGCTGATGTGGTGGGCCGCGGAGGTGAGCGAGCTATAGGTATGTAGGAAGGAGCACGTACAGTAGCCGGTGCAAGGGCCACGGGGGGTGGTGCCGGAAGGTGCTCTATACCCCACGCGACGCGCACGCGCGTGTGTGTGTGTGTGCGCGTGTGTGTGCGTGTGTGTGTGCGCGCGTGTGTGTGCGTGTGTGTGTGCGTGTGTGTGCGTCTGTCTGTCTGTCTGTCGATCTACGACGTCACGCGCCGTCCACTGACCTACGGGTCGGGGTCCAGGGCGGGAGTTCCTGGGGTCCTCAGGTCCGGGCATGGTACGGCGGTCCCACACCTGCACAAGTTTTGGGTGGGTGTAGGCGAGGTGTCGGGGGGCCCGTTAGCGGCACCCGGTATCCGGCACCGGTGCGAGAGACAGACAGAGAGAGAGACAGAGAAGAGATATGGCAACACAGCTGGAGTTGTGATGAGGGCGGATCATTGCGGAGTGCGTGCTGCTGCTCCCGGAAAGGCACAGGGACAGGAAGCGAGGGTGAGGGCGAGGGTGAGGGCGAAGAGGGGGAAGCCCCCACGGACAGAACCAAGCCGGTCGCCAGGTCCAACGGCTGGTGCGGGGCTTATGCCACCGCCGGCTCGGCCCCTCCCCCTCCCCCTCCCCAAGGTGCAGTACAGGGTGCGGCGGCATGCGGTACAGCACGCTTCCCCCCTTAACCCTTTTCCCCCCAACACCGTTCTTATATCCACCTATACACATGCACACTAGGGATGTGAGTTTCAGCTGAATTGGGATTTGGCAACCTTAATTACGTAAGCTTAAAAGCGTAATATAGTAAATTACTGTAATTTACGGTTTCCACGGCCTGGACCCTGGACCCTTAATTTAAGGTTGCCGTACTAGTGTACGATTTTGGATTTTCAGCACAATTTCAGCGTTTTCACATTCGCAACACCATTCTTTACTTATTTACATATTTTGACATCAGTTTGGCGCTTGTACAGCCGACTTGGCGACTATCGCTGGACTGGGAGGAGTTCATTCGGTGGATGGAGGCCCAGCCGGGCCTGGAGCTGCCGGAGCAGTAAACGATTTCAGTCCTGGCAGCTTCCCTTCCTCAGTACCGGCTGTTTTTGCTTGTTGGCTCAGCATGATGGGCTCATGGTTGGGCCCATGGGGATTTCGTTAAGCATTGAAAGCCGTGCATACATACTCGACCACGACACCTAATACCGTTGCAAACCAGGACTACTTGTCGTGTTGACTACTTGACTTGCTCTTTTGCTTGGTTGGGCGGAGGGAATCGCGGGTTTCAACCTGCATTGTTGGACTCTTTCACGCTTCCCCCATGGCTGGGTTTGTGGTGTGTTCGGAGGAGTGGACGGGTCAGCGGCACCCTGGTTTGCAGACCGGCGGAACCTGTAAGACCCATGGGTCTGTTAAGCTTTTAAGGTTTCTACCCCTCCTGAGGGACCTTATTACGGCGAGCCCTTAATTCTGTAAATTACCGCCAGGTCCAATCTTAATTACGTAATTACGTAACCTTAATTCCTTAAAACGTAAAAACGTAAAACGTAAATTCGCATCCCTAATGCACACGTGCCTTTATGAACGTGTCGTCGCTTCCCGATATGATGATGTTGGGGGAGGCGTCCGCATAGGTGACCGCGTTGACGTCGTCCTGGGGTGAGGGGGTAGGGGATAGTTTAGGGGGGGTTGTAAGGGGGTAGGGAGGTGTGAAGTTAGGCCAGTTCACTTGCGGAGCACCGGGGGCATATGCGGCCGGTGGTGAGGGAACGGGGGACGGGGAGGAGGAGGCGGGGAACTGGGAGAAGTGAGATCTCCGTGCCCGTGAGGCTGCCGAACCCCCCTATGGCTGTAGCTACGAGGCGGCTGCCGTAATTACTACACACACGAAATACATACATACGTGCATATACACACACACACACTGCCACAAGCCCTCGCCCGTATCATCTGTTGGTGTCTTCTTCGTATCTTCTAGGACTGCGGGGGTGTCTGTCGCTGGGTGTGTGTGGCGCGAGGCCGGGACCCCAACCAACAATCAACACATGACTGACTACAAACATACAAACGTACACTCCCCCTTCGTCAGGGAAAGGGAGGGCGGGGAGGACGTAACCCGGGCGTCACCCACCGTGTGGCCGCTGGCTGCGGCGACCACCCTCTTTGTCTCCACATCCATAACCACCACCGACTGTGTGGGGGGGTGAGAAGGGGGGAGGGGGAACGATAAGAAAACCTGAAGCGGCGGGCTCGTGGTGGGGCGGCCCCATGGCCGGGGGTCGCTGGGGTGGTGGAGGCCAGGGGGCGACAAGTGGGCGCATGCAGCAGCCGCCGAAGTCCCACGCGGGTCGGGGTGAAGGAGTCAGGGCAGAGCCCCCAAGAGTACACCTACTTCAGCAGATTTTGTTTCTTCAACTCAGGTTTATTACTTCGGGTTTCTACAGACTACTATGTGGGGCGAATACTCGACGTCTAGATGGGCCTGATGGGCCCGATCATGGCAGGCAGTTGCCTTGAGACTGGTCCATACTCCCCCCAAGCCTTAACGCCCACCCGCCGACACGTCACTGGTTATTTGCAAGTAGACAGACGGACAGACAGACCGGCAGACGGACAACAGACCGGCAGACAGACGGACAGACAGACCGACAGACGGACAACAGACCGGCAGACAGACGGACAGACAGACCGACAGACGGACAACAGACCGGCAGACAGACGGACAGACAGACCGACAGACGGACAGACCGGCAGACAGACTCACCGAATCGTTGTTGCCCACCACAATCTCTCGTCCATCTCCCGACCACTTCACCGACCTGTACCGTACGACACGCATCATCGCATTCGGGAGGGCCGGCGCGGGGGTGAGGGGGGTGGGGGGGAAGAGGGGGAAGGCCACGGTCAAAGTCGGCGAGTCTTTCCCCTTCCCCATTTCTACCCATACTCCTCACCCGCTGTGTCACCCAACCACCCAACCAACCACCCAACCACCCACCAGATTCCGAAGCCCCCCGCGTTGCTGCTTTCAAAGTTGAGGGGCTCGTGTATCTGTTAGCGAGGGAATGTGGGTGCGGGTGGTGGTGGTGGTGGTGACAGGCTGTGTACTGTGGGGAGAGGCGGCGCTGTGGGGTCTTAACTACAGACCACACCAGCTGCAAGATAGGTGCCCCCCTTCCCCACTTCTCCCTCCCTCCCCCTCCCTTCCCTCCCTCCCCCTCCCTTCCCTCCCTCCCCCTCCCTTCCCTCCCTCCCCCTCCCCCCCTCCCTCCCCCTCCCTTCCCTCCCTCCCCCTCCCTCCTCCCTCCCCCTCCCTTCCCTCCCTCCCCCTCCCTCCTCCCTCCCCCTCCCTCCTCCCTCCCCCTCCCCTCCCTTCCCTCCCCCCGACTCCCTCACTGGGCTCCCCCCACCCTCTCCCTACCTGGGTGATATTACAAACTGATGACACGCTGTCGTACACACTCCCAACCTGAGTGGGACCCAGGGGTCTGGCGGTTAACAAACAGACCGACAGACAGATTCCACGTTAAGGGGCCCCTGGCCCTCGGGGGTTTGGGGGCGGGCGGGGGAGCAGACAGGTGATTGCCTGATCATTAGGGTTCGTGTCTAACGGGCCCCGGAGCCTGTTGCCTTTCTCGAAGCCCTCAACCTGTACATACATACGTTCATACATACATATACTTCTAGACATATACACGCACCACAGACATGTATACGCACACAAGGCTCCGTCTCTGCGCCCCAGCACAAATCCCCTCCGCCTCCCCTCGCTTCCCACCATCCTGCCGTACCTCCACCAGGTGTACGATAGGTATGATGGATGAGTAGAGGACGAAGCGCTGGTCGGGGGAGATGGAGGTATCGGTAATTGTCCACCTGGGGTGGGGGTGACCCCAGGGCCGGGGTGTGTGTATGGTGGGGGGTGGGGGGTGGGGGAATTATATGTTGCCAAATCAAGACGGGAGAACAACTGCCGGCAACGTTGTCCAAAGTTGATGCGTCCGAAGTGCTACGGGAGTCCAAAGCGTTGACAGGGCCACGACGGGGGGAGGAGGAGGAGGAGGAGGGAATGAATGCCGAATTCCCGGGGGCCCGAAGGGACTCCCAGGAGGGAAAGTGGAGCACCACACGGAATGCAACCCCCAGCCACCCGCCGGGTCACCCCACCTGCACATCCGTGTGGTGATGTCCTTCCGTAGCCGCCAGCCCCGCTCCACGTCGTACAGTCGTACACGACGGTCCTGTGGCGCGCCGGAAAGCCGTGGAGCGGGGATGTGTATATCTGTATATGCTGCGTCACTCCCTCCTCCGTCACCCCCCTCCTCTCCCCCAAAACCCCCAGCCCCGGGGACCGCTGCCCCCAGCCAGCTCCGGTTCGCACCCCTCCCCAAGCCCCATCTGCGCTGATCCTAACCCCTCAACCCCCCAACATCTGCCGTACAACACCCCACGATTCCATACCCATACCCGATTCCACACGCACCTGGAATGCCGCCACGAAGTACCGCCCGTCCGCTGAGAACTGTCCGATGTAGGCCCGGGAGTCCAAACTGTCTACCACAGCCCGGGGGTAGCTACGGGGTGGGCGTATGTGTGTTTCGGGGGGCCCGGGGGTCAAAGGGGAACGGTGGTGACCGAGTGACCGAGTGTGTGAGTGCGTGGAGGTATACAATGTAAAACCCAAATCAACGGGTGCCAACGTCTAAGGCGCCCGGAGAGCAGAGTGGGAGGGAGGGAGAGGCGGAGGAGGACGGGGAAAGACGAGCCACGAGCGAGTGAATGCCGGGAGATGGGGACGATTTGGAGGGGAGGGGGAGGGAAGACAGACACGAACCCAGAACGGTGCAGACGGCCCGACACCGTGAGTGACCCAGCTGGGCTTGGGTCGTGGGGCAGGGAGTCGGGGGAGTCGGGGCATGTGTTGTACGGCGATACCGGCCTTGCAGCTTGGACGAGCGCGCACGGGCCGACACGCTGCCGGGCGGATCCCACTGCGCGCCCCACTCGGCCCCCTTCCCCCCTCAGCCCCGCACGCATTTCCAACCCTTCCCCAGCATACACAGCCACGCCACAGCCTCCACACAACCAGCGCCCCCCACCCACCCACCCTCACCGCGGTAGAGCTCGGTGACAAGCCATGTGTCGCCTCTGAGACGCGCTCCAACCCGACCCGGCCCCGGGGCCCCCCGCCTGCCCCACCTCCCTGATCCGGATCATGCGCGGCGAGGGGACTACAGCCAGGCCGGAAAGGTAGCAGACGGGGGGGAGGTCAGCCGGAGAAGCAGATGCAGCAGACGGAGGCGCCGCCGCCGCTGCCGCCGCCACCCCTGGAGCCGCAGGCCCAGCCGGCCCCGCTGGTGAGGCCCGGCAGCCCCACGCGGCGAAGAACGTTCGCGTGGAGGCGGAGGAGCAGGAGGCGGTTGTGGGGGTGGTTGTGGGGGCGGTTGTGTTAATTGGGGTGGGCTCGGACTGTGGACTGGCGCTGGCGGCGGCGGCGGCGGCGGCAGGTGAGGCGGGTAGGGTATCGGTAGCTTTGTGGGATGATGTTCCCAGCAGGGTGACCCGGGCAGTGACCCGTGGGTCACTAGCCACTGCCTCGCGAACCGCCTGGGGGGAAGGAGAGGGATTGGGCCCGGTGCATGTAAGGTGTGGAATGACGCATGATGGTACGGCACGTTACGGTGGTAGCGTCGTTTGCCATCGCCAAGATATACACCACTGGGGGCCCCATTCGCGCTCGGGGGGGGATGGCGGTCTTTACTTCCACGACTAGTCCAGATGTTGGGTGGTAACGCCATACCGAGGGGCTGTCATGGGGGCTATAAGGCGGGGGGGGTTACGTAGGGTACGGGTCCAGCAGGACATCCTGAACTGGGACGTAGGTAAGGGCGTAGGAGAGTTAGAAGAGCGAGCTCAAAGGGAACCCCACTCCACACACACACACAGACACACACATACACACACATACACACACACACACACACCCCACATAGCGCCCCAAACCTCCCTGGAACTACTCCAGGCAGTCCTCGTACACAGACTATCACGACTATCAGACTATGTCGTACCTGTCGTATTTTCTTTCCGTACTGTGCCTCCCGGCTTGCAAACATGCAGCTATCGAACCCGGCGTCCAAAGGGGACTGTGGCCGTTGGGGAGGGAGCGGTCGGGCGGTGCAGGAGGCCCACAAGGGGGACTATATGCAAAACAAATTGGTACGGCAATAAAGCACATTTAGAAGTACGGAAATGATGAGAAGACGGAGATGGCGATACCCACACCCCATCTCTCCCCACGTACCCTCAGGGGCCGGCGGCAGCTGTCGTACTACGCCTGCCAGGCCTCCTTTACGGACTCTGGAAGCGGAGGGAAGTTGCTCCAGGGAGCCCCCTGGACCCCTGGGCCCCGCGACCCGGCGCCCAACCGCTCTTCCCCGCCCGCCCCCTATCCACCCCGCATCCCCGCCAGTCCGTTCCCCAGCTGCCCAACCACAACCGAAGCGAGGTAGCCAGCAGTGCCGCAGTAGCCCGCCACCCGGGGCACCCACAGCGGGGCCCCGCACATCACCCCGCGGAGTGCCACTACCCCGCCGTATGCGGCACCCTCACATCCCAGCCATGTACGATAGGCCCCATCCTCCCAACCCGGGGCCTCCTGCGATATGTGCACAAATAACCATGCTGGATACACACATACATACGTACATACATACACACTCATGCCCCGGAAGCCACATCCCCCCTCTCTCCACCAGGCCGGGCCGTCGTCGGCTGTTCAGGGTCGAGTCCCTCTGACCCCTTACCCTGCACCCCACTCACATCGAATCGGTAGCCCCTGTTCCTCGCCTGGGGCTCCACCGCCCCGGTGTCCAGTTGTAGCTGCTGCCAGAGTGACCCACGGGTCAGGGCGCGGGGTACGGCTTCCTCGTACGGCATGTACCTGGCGGAGGTTTTGACAGCAGTCCGGCGGAGGGATATAGGTGTCGGTGGACTTCGTGAACCCAGCTACGGCGCAGGGTGTGTATGAGTGTGTATATATGTACGTGTTGGCTGATGCTACTGCAATCGATCCTATTGCCGTTGCTGCTGCAACCATTGGTGCTGCTACTGCTGCTCCTACATGTGCCCGTCCTACATGAGGGGTGCTGACTGACAGCTGACAGGAGGGGAGTGGGAAGCCGCTGCAAGCCATACGCCTGTGTGCTCGTATGCTGGAACGAACGCGAGAAGATGATCGTAACGCTTGAACACTCTCCTGAAGACATGCGTCCTTCATACGACGCCGTACGGTACGGGAAGTCCGCATCCAATCCGCGTATTTGAACATAACAGCACAGAGCCGCACCGTACCGAGTTGGTTCCGACCAAAATCCCGAGCGTGCCAAGTACTACAGATTGCGCGTAGCCGGTAGCCTGTGCGAGCCAGCCTAACCAGGCTCCAGCGTCTCAACTGACTTCCCACATAGACCCCGACCCAAATGAATGTGAAGTTGTACCCAATAGCGCCAACAGCGATACCTGCAGAGAGTAGCCTCACGTTCCCTAGGCACTCGGCCCAACAGCCTCCATGCCAAGAACTCCTGAACGGATATAGGGCGCCGGATGTCCGGGTCGCTGACAGCGCTGTCGTTCTCCTCCGTTCCATCGTCCAAGTAATCGTCGGCAGGCTGGTCCTCGTCCTCGTCCTCGTCCTCGAGCTCGTCGCCATCATGCCCAGGGACCAAATCCCGCACTTGGCCCCCCTCCTCGCCTTCATCTTCGCAGTCGTCGACATCATCGTCTTCATCATCGTCACCGTCTCCAGAGTCGTCAACAGTATAGTCCGGGTCGCTGCCGTCATCGTGATTGCCGTCGTGGACGTCGTCGACACCGAGCCATTCCGAAGAAAGAATCTCTGGCTCAATCTTGCTGCCGCTATTAATTTGGTTTGGTGCGTCGTCACTATCTGAAGACGATACACTCGCCATTCACGAAACTATCCTCGCTCTTACAGGTGGGTAAGGGCCGGATCGGTCCAAAATGAAGCTAGGGCCGGTTGAAGATATATGCGACTCGGTTTGGGCTAGCGTCTGCCTACGGATAAGAGAAATCGCTTATCCATGCTATAAAGGAAGGAGTTTACCTGCTCAACCGAAACCCTGGTTCAAAAGTGTACTCCAGAAGAGGCAAGTATGACGTACGATACATCCATACAAAGAAAAGTAAATTTGTTTTTTCGACGAACACAAGGTCTTGCGAATGGGCCTTTGGTTTCGGAGGCTAGAGTTCTGTTTGTCAACCATTCATCACAAATCGGACTCTCACACCCAGTTCCTTTCTGCTAATTCTGCCAATGCCTTTGTCTACATCTCGACCACCAATTTTTCAAAGAAAAATTAAACGTTAACGGCAAACTCAATAGATGGCTTCCGCATGCAAAGTCACAGAGCTTTGTGCATTGTTCGCCGAGGACCCACTGGAGCATGAATGTCCTTTTTGGACCTGATTATGTATCTATCAGTGCATGAAACTTAGAGCTTTCATCTGAATCCAATGTTGTATGAGTCAGACGGTGTACTGGTTGGCGTTGGTCCAGACTCAGGTCCATCCTGAATATGAAGCACGTCACTCTCGATGCTGGATCCCTGCCGCTTCAGAGCACACCTGGTGCGGCGATATGACGAAGAAGACCGTTGCAGGCCTTCAGGTCTCAACGGTAGGCCAGCCCACGCAAATCATGAAGACCAGCCTGTTGAGGTGTTACTTACATTCCGTTAATAACGGTAGTTACCTGTGACGCGTAAGCGGAACAGTTCCTGGAGTACTGTCGTATAGCTGTCGTACCCAACCTTGGTATATCCTTCCGGCCTCCGGTTGATTCCGTCTAAGCGGAAATTTGCCCGTCAAGAGCAACCTATCCGACACCACGTATAAACTTGTAATGTGCCCGTATTACTGCTATTCACTGCTTATTCTTCCACATGACATAAGGGGATGTAGGTTTGTAATCCAGCCGTTGAGTTTGGCCAGCCTTTCAGCTTTACGTGTAGCCGCACAGAGACGGTAGGCGCGGTGAGGAGTTTGAGCAGAGGCTTTGTTCCAAACAGACTGCGGCTTCGGGAGGCTCCTAAGTTGCTTTGACCGGCCTGCACCCCAATTAGACATTCGAAATCCTAAGGGTTTCATGGCGGCATGGAGTACCAACTGGGCACTACCAACCCCACACCTTGATATGCTACGGTGTGCTACGATGTATGCCGCCTTAATAAGATGTGCTGCAAGATGAAGAAGCCATTTTCTTTGCGGGTGCGGCCCCAGCCCTCCTGAACCCGAACAGCCTCCACAGAGGTCAAAGGGGTGGTGGGTGCTTTATGTCCAGGTGGGACTGCTACCCGTTGAAGACCCATCTCACCTCGCTGATAGATGGCCCGGTCCTACAGCCGCCCGAGCGAAAGGAGCCAGCTTGGTCCTCTGTAACTTGTAACTTGGTCAGGGTTTCCATCTTGGCTTACTGCGGGTGCTCAGTTCACCTGTGCCTATGGGGCCGGCAGCTGCAGCCTGGCCCAAGTATTTCTCTAAATAGATCGATAGCAAGTCATTTAATGCTTTCGGATCCTATGCTTCACATTGATGTCATTCAACAGGTTGCTCATACGGGCCTGTTTAGGATGTTTTCTATTGGTTAACGAAGACGTGTAGTACGAATAGACAGTTATCACCTTACTCCGCACACATCCAGTAAATCTGTCAATGACAAGCCAAATAATAGTGATATCCGTGCGGAAAAGGGATTCGATAATCAACAGAGCATGTTGGAGGCCATGAGATGGGAGCCCGCACGTCTGGCGAGGATGTTGGAGCATATGTGTTTGGGCGCTAGGCTAGGCCGATAGTGCGGTGTTTCCCGCACACACGCACACACGCACACACGCACACACACACACACACGCGCACACACACACACACACACACACACTCAAGCCAAATAAGGAAACAGCCCACGATACCAAGATACAACACGAAGCGGCCTTCTGCGTTCTCTCCTGGTATGTGCCATTGTTGGCAGGCCAATCGGCCAAGCAACACATATGCGCAGCCTTCAGACCGACCATCCTTGTGATGGATATTTCTGATAAGAATGCCATTAGCGCTGTCATTAGGCGGCAAGCTTTGTGCTGTGCTGCTGTCGTACGCGCACGACGCAAAACAAACTTTTACATTGCCGCACATGCCGCCGACCTCAATGCAGGAAATTTGAATGAATGCCGATGCCATACCGGAATAAAAATTTAGGTCTGGATGTTCCCTTGTCGAGGGCACAGGAAATAGTCGGGTCGGGTCGCGTCGGACCTTTCCGTCTGTCAGGATGTCTTGCACCAGCATGGCACACAGGGTGCAAATTAATCCAACGTAATTCAATTTAATTTTATTCCTATAGTCTGATGGCTCAGAGTCTCATAAGATATTGGGGAGCAATGTGCGATTGACAAGAGGATTAAAGACGAAGTTAGTCGCCGAGCTGTCGCCGCTCCAACGATTCGGTGAAACTCACAGCAAAGTCCTTGTCGTTACCTATCAAGCTAATCCAGCGCTGGTGGCAAAACTTAATCGGTTAATTTATCTTTGATGTCGGTCCCATGATGTTAAACGCCACGCAGCGTTAAATAGGATGGGAGAAGAGTCCCTTGGCGAACGAATGTCGAGCAACGCGCATATGCCGGATTCATGTATAATCTGCTTGTATAATATTAGGTGTTAATACAATTTATCCATGATATTTCTTTGGCGCAGTGGTCTCCCTTTACATATACACGCCCGAACTTTTACGTCTCATCCTTCAGACGTCGGAGGCCTAAATAGTACGCAGTTTCCAACCATTATCATGTAACTATTAATAGTTACAACTGATGTATTTGGAGACTCACAAATGCGGCTGGATATGAAAAGGCGAATTTTGAGGCGAATCACTTGCAAGTGATTATTAGGAGGTCAATTGACCTCCTAATAAACAATTACTTGACCTCCTAATCCCTAACACCTTAAGCTCACGCCATCTTCTCCCCAACTTTTACCTTAACCTACCGCGGCGCATTTCTGCCATGTCAGCTGCCAGATGTAGGGGCCTCCGCCTTCTCCGCCCTGCGCCCCGCGTCCGTTGGGGTGTTTGCGTGCGTGTGGACCTGGACAACCTGAGCGGCTGATACAACCCGAACCATCCCCCCCATCGATGCCTTGAACATCACTGAGCCCACCTGAGCACTAAGCACTTCTGCTCTTAAGCATTTAAGCTGGCATGAACATCCTGATGCTGAACAGTATAGATATAAAGAACGCTGATTTTTTGGCTATTTCCCCGCTCCGGACCATTACCGGAGATGAAATCTGCTTGTGGACCACAGGGAAAGCAGGTTCCGGAACTAGAGAGCGGGCCCTGCGAGTACGCGCGTCTCCGGCCCGACACTGCATTATGAGTCCACCTTCAGCGAATCGAGCGTATCCCGGCATTTCAGGCGTATTGTCATGCTATCAGCTGCCTGCGCTGCCCCTAAACCCGGTGCGAATATGTGCGAAGGAGTATGGAATGGCGCATACTTAATATGTACTGAGTTCCAAGCACCGCAGATGTCGTTGGAAAAGTGATTTCGCCGTCCAATTTGTTTATAAGCGGCTTTGGCAAGGCTGTCCTGCACATAGTTGCACATGTGCCAGGGTTTTTATTACTTGTACTACTCCCGGCAAACTTAGTACTGTTTGTATGGTCCTTCGCTATTTTGACAAATGTGCTCAAGGTATTGCATTTTGATTCTCATACTCAGTTCAAAGCGGTGGCGAGCAACTTTGAAGCTGATGGCTTTTAGAAGCGATAGCCCGTTGGAGAGGTGCCCAAGCCCCTCCGAAGATCCAGTGGCGTGAACCAGGTTTGGGTGAAGTCGTGTCGACGGCAAGCGCTGCGACCCCCTCAGCCCGTTATATGGTTTATGCATCACAGGAGTTAGAGCATACATAATTGAGGAGAATTGCCTGTTAATATTCCATTTCCGCTTTCGCGCGCACGTAGTTCAGTCGTACGAGCGCATTGCCTCGTATTGCCTGTTGACATTCCCAACTCGCTCGATCCCCAATATGCTGCCAAACTTCAGAATTCTTAGGCTTATCATGCCGAATTTTCTTCAAACGTAACGGCAGTCCGCTATAGGGCCGACTGGTAGGAAGCTGTTCTGATGAGGCGAACCTCGGCCAGGCCGCAACATGTCAGATGCTTCAAAGGCTGGTCTTGGATCCTTCTAGCGCTTGCATTTCTTGTCAGCTGTTCCACATGGTTGATCACACATAAGCATTACCTGAAGGACAACTTTCGACATCAAGTTTGTTACAACGGGGACTGCGTCATAAACTTGTCCAGCGGCTTATCGGGGCAGAGCAGATTACAGGTGCGAATAACTTATTACGATTATTTTATTTTCGCAATAGGAAATCATAGCATCAATATGGTGGATTGACACCCGACTGACGCGCTGGTGATGGACCTTGCGTGCACCTTGCAGTGCGGATCTGGTTCAGTATGCCGCAGTTTCAAGATCCGTGGCCTGAACAGTTCTTGGAGGTGAGGTTTTCCACCGCCAAGGAGACCTTCCCTTCCACACCACCACAACCTTCCACACCACCGTTGGCAAAGAGGGTGATTAGGCAATTTTGGCGGGCTTCGGGGGACTGAAGGCGACTCGAATATACAAAAATAATAATAAAAACTGTTGAAATAAATGTTATAAAGATGCTTTAAAGCATCTATCACAGGCGCCGGCACATTCAAAAGGAATTCCCTAATTAAGCGGTGTCCAGCATTGACAACGAAATGCAGAGCGACCCGAAAAACCTGGGATATACTGGAATTCGCCCAAACCAATGATAACTCCAATGTAAAAGGGGCTGATGCTTTACGTTAAATTGAGGATGATATTTTACGTTAGCACGCGTCCCGAGCGACGCCAAGTAAACAACGGAAACGCTGCTACGAAACCGATGAGCTCCCTGTGCAGTTTTAATGGTCATACATAATTTCAGAAATGTGCGTGGATGAAAGTTTGGCGCGATGGTTTAACCCGGTGCAATGTCGTGCTGTTGTGTTGAGTACCATCGCGTGATACCATGCACGCGCACCAGCGACGAAGCAGCTAAGCACGGTCGGGCGCTCGTCGGCGACCCCGTGAACACACGGAAAACAAGCAGGCAGAGATGATGCGATTTGTGGTATGCGGGGCGGTGTAAAGGCGGGCTGTTAAGGCGGGTATGCGAGGGCCGGGCGCAATGCCGAACCACCCTGAACCATTGGGAGGGCAATGGCGCAATAAGAGGCTAGGGAAGAGAAGTGCAAGAACAAAGCCTGAGCACAGTATTTCAAGCGAGGTATTCAAAATTCGATGCTTAGGATGCGCTACATCTCCCGTCGCAAGGGTAATCGCAAGGGTAATCGACTTAATAAAAGATTACCTTGCCCTGATGCATGTATATCGGCAGTGTGGCAGGCTGGGTGCGCCTGGATTACAGCCTGGACGACGTACTCGACGTAACCGCGTTCTCAATTGGTTCAGCCAGTCTCAAGTTCGCGGCCCCAGCGGTGCCATATCTTGCCGTGGAGGAGGCGTGGCCTGATTTGCGACGGCATTTCGACTACCAACCCAACCGGCGCTGCCGCTGCGCGGACCGTACCTTGAAAATCAGCCACACGCCCTCTTTCCAAAGCGCATTGCGACAATGCGTACAACTGCCCGGTGAGTCCCATGCACGGGGCGACCGGGATCTCCTCCACTATTTTGAATGAAGAGCGAGATAATTCCCCAATCGACGATCCAGCCGGTCTCTGTCCTTATCACCCGCCTTCATAGCTTGGCGTTTGCTGTACGCAGGCTGCACAGTCGTCGTACGGAACTCACAGTCCCAGATGACCTTCTTTTGCCTTGCGGCCTACACCATTTCCGAATCGGACGCGGCTTGGTTTTCTGCATCCCTCCGCGACCCTCCTCCCATACATCGATACGCCGGAGCGGTTACTGCGGACAGCTGGTAAGACTCACTAAGGCTACACAGGCCCATGGCCGCTTACAATCAACTAAACATGTGTCGCTACGCACTTGATCCGCGGTGTGATGCATGGTGCTTGAGCGCCAGTACAAGGATTGATGCATACGGCTTCTCATTCTTTCTCCTTCGTCGACGTGGCGCCCTCGACACACTCCTCGACAATACGCAGCGACAATATTGTCATGTCTGCCGTGGCAAGATCCATTAAACCAGCAGACAGATAACATTGCCCATTCTGGACTTGTTGCCTCCTTGCAGGAACTACTTCGTGCTCACTTACAGCTCCGGCAAGGCGAACCTGTACGTGAATGGCGCCTTGCGGCAAACAGCCGAGGTCAGCCCGCTCGCGGATTTCTCCCCGCTGCACCTGGGCAGATCTCCGCGGTGGTTTGAAGGCCGCTTCCCGGGCCAAGTCGGGAACGTCCGCGTGTGGCCCCGCCAACTGGAGCCCCACGAAGTGGTGATGAGCATGTCACCCGAACTGCCCATCACCGGCCATGTGCTGAATGTCAACGCGACGCCGCGGTGGGCGTGGCCGGCCGCTGGAAAATCTGCATGGACCAAACCCGCCGTGCCCGGCCAGCTGTCCCAATGCGATGCAGCGGTTGTATTGCCTATGGTGGACCGCACCAACCTCGCACAGGTGCAGATCCTAGCCAGCCATTTGCAGCGCTACACTGGCGGCTCCTGCCATGCCAAGGTGTTCCTGGTTGACTGTTCGGGTCAGGACCTCGCCCCGGACTCAACTAGCCTCACAGAGCCTGTGGCTGGTACCCTGGCGACTCTGCACCCCGCCGGAGAGCTGCATTGGGACGCATGCGTGCGGTTTGGCCTGCAGCAGGTTCTCGAACGGGACCCGGAGACCCCTTATGTCGCCGTAGTGGTGGAGTCCTTGCGGCCCTTGTACGGCTGGCTGTCGGGGCTGGTCAACGGGCTCCATCAGCACACCGATGCGGCTGCGGTTTTCGCCAAGGTCTTGTTTGCAAACGGCACGATAAAAAGCTCTGGGTCTCGGTTCGAGAAGGTGTTTGATGACTACTTGGGCCGTCAGGTAGTCCAGCCTGTGGCGATGTACGCAGGATACCCTTGGAGTTACCGCCCAGCCATGAAGCCCGCGGAGATACGCGCTGCGGACTGCTCAGCTTGGGTGATGCGCGCTTCCGCCGCCAGAAGCCTCCTGGAAAATGGCGGCTTTTCCGTAGAGTTGGGGAGCTCTTTAGCCTGTTCGGACATGGCTCTTCGGCTTTACCGCTACGGTCGGCATGCTGTGCTGGTGTCTCCCGCCAGTATCTTCATCGAAACGGCCACTGAGTCGCGTCAAGACCCGGCGGCGCTGCAGGCGTTCGACGAGCTCTGGGGGCGTGACCTTGCCGCGCAGTATGCCTCGGACTTGGCGAGTAATGCAACGGTGAGCTGGGTCATGCAATGTGGTGGCTCTGACGGCGCCAAGGCCTACAACCTCGTGCAGCACCTGGAGGGACGGCTGCAGCTCAGGGCGCAGATACAGCGTGGTTGGCCCTTTTGCGAGCATCCAGACGTCCTCCAGGCAGCTCCGCTGTCATTCTCCAGGAGGGTGCACCGGCTCCGGGGCCTATCCGCCTACCTGCCATCCGACATCATAATCCATCAAAAGGACTATCGCCAGCTGGCTGCGTGGCCATGGCCTCCAAACAACTCATCGTCCTACCTGATTGGACGCTACTCATGGGATCTGGACCGCGTTAACCGCCAGTGGGCGAACCAGATGAAGAACGAGCTGGACGAGGTTTGGGTGCCGTCTAACTGGCATGCCGCAATCCTGGAGAGCCAAGGGGTCAGGGCGGATAAGATCTTCGTCATTCCGGATAGTGTGGATTCGTGGATGTACGACCCGGATATCTGGGAGCCGGTGACGCTACCGAGGCAGCGCCGGGTGGCTTTCTTGGCATCGTTCCGGTTGGATGATTACACGGGCTGGCAGGCGGTGCTTTCGGCCTACCTGAAGGTAGGGAAGAACTGCCATACCGACACGGAGGCAGGAGCAGATATAAATACCCTAAACGTCATTTTGCAGTACGGATGCCTGTACGTGTCTAGTTCCAGGTGGGTGGGTTGGATAGAAGGCGATGGTTAGGTTTCGATATAAAAATGGATTGGAGCAGGATCATCGGTTTAACCCACTTTTTTAGACTGCAAACATATTGCATAGTCCGTGGACAAACCGGGTGCTCTTAACAACCAAACCATGATGACGGAGACACCTAATCAGCCAATCAGCGACCCCTTCCCCCCTTGTTTTGGTGGTGTGGCTGCGGCTGCAGGCGTTCCGTAACCGCACAGCGGACGTATCGCTCTATGTCCACACGGCCATGCTACCCGAGATGACCTACCGAAAGGACTACATCTACGACGCGATGAACACCTTCCTGCTCAGCAGCGGCGACCCTTATCTGCAGTCCATCAGCCTGGACGCCGATCCTCGGGACGACAGTGCACCGCACGTGCACGTGCTCGGCAGGCAGCTCCTGCAGGACGAGCTTCTAAGGATCTGCTCGTCCGTCGACGTTCTGGTCGTACCGCTCCGAAGTGAAGGCTGGGATGTGCCGTACTTGGAGGCAATGAGTCTCGGCAAACCTATCATATCGGCCACATGGGGCGGCCTGGCGGAATACATCCAGCCGGATTTCGCATTCCAGGTCAATCACACGATGGTTCCCGTTCACACATCAGACAAAGGGCTGCGAGGGTCAAACTGGGCGAAGCCAAACGTAGACGATTTGACGGCGGCTTTCCTGGCGGCTTACCGCAGCCGTAGCCTGCGCGCGATCGGAAACAAGGCCAGGCTTAGGGTAGTCGAACGGTACGACAACAAGATCGTGAGTAACATGGTTCTGGAGCGCCTCAGAGAAATTGGTGAATCTGAGCTAAAATTGGCGAGCCCTCGCGCACCAAAATCCCTGGACATGGCCAAGGACCCCATCCCAGTGGATGTGCACATGTGCGGTGCGTTCCCCAAAGCCAGCCCTCGCGCCAAACAGAGCAAGCCGGCGCTGAAGGTCGCTGTGGTGTCGACGGCGCTTCCCCGTCGCTGTGGGATCGCAACTTTCAACGCGGCTCTTTTGGAGCACTTGCAGCCTCTGCTGCCGAAAGAAAGCTCTGTGGAGATTCTGCCTCTGGTCTGGGATGCCGAGATACCAGCAACCCGTGGCCCTGAGCAAAGCACGCGCTTCATTCGGCAGGAAAACTACGGCGACTACATCTCGGCTGCGCATTACGTTAACAGCGAGGGATTTCACGCGGTGATCTTGCAGCATGAGTTCGGGATATGGGGTGGTACGGTTGGCAGCTTGGTTGTCTGCTTTGCGAAAATGCTGGAGGTGCCGGTCATCAGCGTGATTCACACACTCAGCGACAACCTGGGGAACCCGCAACAGTACATACTGCAGCACCTGTCGGCAGCGTCCACCAACGTTGTTGTGATGTCCGAGTCCAGCCGCAATAAGCTGGGGGCTCTTCATGGTATCCCTGGCGCCAACGTCGTCGTACTACCCCACGGAGCCCCCTTGATGACAGCTGTGGACCCGCTCGCAGCGAAGTCCGTCCTGAACCTGACGGGGAAGACCGTCTTGCTGACCAACGGCTTGCTCAGCCCGGGGAAGGGAATCCATTTGGTGCTTCATGCCTTGCCCGAAATCGTCAAGGATTTCCCAAACGTGGTGTACTTGATCGTCGGCGAGCCACACCCCGACTGCGGTCAGCCGTGCACGGATTACTATGCAAGGTTGGTCAAAGATGCGTCAGACCCCCGCATCCTAGACAATGTCAGGTTTGTCAGCAAGTTCCTGGAGAACGAGTTGCTGTTGCGATACGTTCAGGCGGCTGACATATTTGTCCTGCCGTACACGGAGCGTATAACGACCAATTCAGGTACTCTTACGATGGCCATGGCCGCCGGGAAAGCCGTCGTGTCGACGGCGTTCGACCACGCCGCGTCGGCGCTGGTGGGACGGGGTATACTGGTGGAGTTCGAGAGCTCGCCCGCGCTGCGCGAGGGAATCTTGAAACTCCTTCGCGACGAGAAGCTCCGAGTGAAGTTCCAGAGTGCAGCTAAGGATTACTCCTACGGGCGAGACTGGAGATCCGTAGCTCGGGGCTACGTGTCGCTTTTGCAAAATGTGACAGCGGCTTGAGTGAACTACTCCTCCATGACGTTGCCCACTAAGTCTTGAAAGAGCGACGAGTGGATCGTTTGGTGGTTTCATGATATCAGCTTCTTAGGGGAGACATGCGCGGCAGTGGACGGCATGGCATGTGGGTGAGATGGGGAAGCTGGCGCGGCCGCCTTTTACGACGACGCAAGGGAGAGTCCGGGAGTCCGACCTTGTACGGATAGGGTTATTTTACCTGTGCATTGCTGGCTCTCGATACGCGCATTCGATCTGTGTCATGGACGATATCGCCCACATCGTTGTTGAAATGAAACCGAACGGGCTATGTGGTGGTGCAGATATACACATATATGTGGTGGGTGCAGATATACCGGGGGGGAGGTGAGCTCTTGAGCACTACCGGTCCAATGTGTGGGCTACTTTGCCGTAGCGTTGAGGAAAGTTGATAGAGCACTGGGCGGCGTGTGTTTGTGTTTACGTTTGTGTGTGGGAAGCTACTAGATGTTGGGACCCCAAGGCTGCGCTGCGGCTCAAAGGCCAAGCTGCTTCACTGGGGCTGTTAAGCAGCAATTGGGTCTGTCGTGCTGGGGCTTCAGCCATGCCTGCAGATGGATGATGCACAGTTTGAGTATCAAGCATATGTGAAGAGACCCATGCATATATTCGGCGGTGTAAGTCCCGCAGATGTCCGTGCACGGACGTGTATGCGTGCGAGGGTTAGATAGGCATATCTGGTAGGTTTGTGCAGACGAGAGTGTGCATGAAAGTGGCTACGAACAAATGCAAACGGCATGCGAAAAACGGACGGGGAGCGGGTTGTGGTGACAGTTAATTTACCGGCAAGACTGCGATCGGTAGGCATCGGAAGGGGGCCGCGATTACGGCAGGATTACGGCAGGGACTAGGGCTGAACTGCGGACTGAGGGGGCCAGCACAGTTTTGCGTGAACTGCCTTTCGGTGACAGAATTAATTCACGTTTTGGTCCTACGTTGCTATCTTGATGATGCCAACTAAGATGCACCAGGAGGGGGGTTGTTTGGTTTGCTGGCACTGACTCGCCAGCCGGCTCTGTGTGCCGTTGATACTAGTCAACTAGGCAAGGGCCGGCCCGATGCCAGGAGAGGTCGCTTCTTTCGCCTTGCTCGTTTTTCCTGCCAGGATGGCGGGCTGCAGTACGTACGGGGCCAATGTCATACGCGCTGAAATTACTAAACTCTCAAAAAGGAGTGTGTCATTTCATTTTTCCTGCAAGGCTGCAGTGCACTTCGCGACGTAGCTTCACGTTGCAGCAACTGCTATCGTAACGTGCTGTAAGTGTAAAAGTTTGTGCACACCTTACGATGTTGTCGAGGGTCGGGAAGGGTTGCTGTTTGGGCGTTGCAATGTATGTTTTTAACATCCATGCCATGTACCTACACTGTCATCGGCGGCCCAGTCGCAACGCAAATGCGCATTGTCCTTGGGCGCTGCTGGGGGAAAAGGTACGGGACACGCCGAAGAACCATGCCTAACCATGTGCATGTAGCGAAAGTTCATTAACTGCTTTCAAAGCAACAAGTTCCTCATTTCACTTTCCCCGCTCAGGCAAATGGGCTTTCCCCCGACCAGGCCACCTAAACCCCCACGCCGTGGGTCTCTCAGGAATTCAAGGCGGTAATGAGCGCATTGCCATTTCACAACGAGCGAGTATGCCCTTGCTGCGACACTGATAGCCATATCGAGGATGAAAAACACATTTTGCTGGACTGTCCGGTGTACGACGAAATCAGATCTGATATGGGCTTTCCACGCTTTGAACCATATGAAGGACGCTATGAAGTGGGAACCTGAACGCCTGGCAAGGATGCTGGAACGCATATGGTCCCACCGTAACTCTATCGTTCCCTTTGGTCGTTAGTATACTTCATCACTTGTTTCGTTGGAAATGCGAGGTAGGATGGTGCTTATAGGCGATTTGGCAGCCCTTGAGCCCTCGGCTCGTACTAGGGTGGTTTGCAGGTACGGGGAACGCACCCACGACCATGTAACAACAACAACAACAACAGCCCCCTGAGTAGAGCCCCTGCCCCCGGTGGTGTTTTCTGTTTTCTTTTTGCTCTTGTTTTGGCGGTCAAGAGGGACGAGAGCGCGTGAATAGGCAGGCCAGGCGAAGTGGCGCCTTTCGTGCGGCTCTCGCATAGATCGGTTCGCAGGCTTCTGCGCCGCTGTGTTGCCTAGCCAGGGGCTGGGAGAGCGTCCCGGTTGGCGTGAGTGAGGGATCGAGGCGCGCGCGGAGGAACAGACGGACGTAGAGCCGCGCGCCCATCCCTGCGCTGTGTTTCGGCCCGGTCAGGGCCCCCGGTGCTCGTCCTTTATCGGGCGAGCCGCCCACAGTGTAACACCCCATCAACAACAACAACAACGAGCGGTGCGGGGGGACTGACGTGAGATCGGCGCTGTTTAGACCCCCGTGGGAAAATGAAAGGTGTAAAAATGGAGAGAGAAAGCACAGCGGAACGTCACTTCCGTTGTTTGACCCAGACGAACAACACGACTCGTGGTCTGAGCTCCGAGATCTCACAATCTCCCCTTTTCCAACAAAACCATATGTGCACAAAACGTCATATGATGAAGAACTTTCCCGGCATGAGCACCCACCCGTGTTACATTCTTGCACCTTGCGCGCTGCCCGGCTCCTTTCGCTTGCCCCCGGCCCTGCCCCTCCCCGCTCCACTTCCACCTGGGGTCCTCCAGGCCTTATGGTGCGCAAGACCTTTTAGATTGATCGGATCTACTCGCGACGGTAATCAGGTACGTTTTGTTTGAACGTATCCTTAGCTCCGGAGCGAAGGGCGGCATTTGTAAAGCAACGGGCCCAATACCTGCTGACAGAATTTAAAGTTTACGCTGATGCTGTCCATGAAATGTGTTGATATGTGTGTGGGTTTGACAGGGATAACCGCGCTACGTTTCGGCGCCCGTTCTTAGGGTATGTGGCTAGGAGGCTGGTTGCCGCCATGGTAATGTCAGCGCATCGGCTTACTGCTGGTGCTGACAGGGGTTCATTCCCGAAGCGGACTCACCCGCCGACCCATCCGGCTGCCCATCAGGAGCACCCTCGGAACCTCCTGGCGTTGTAAGCTCGTGGCTTCGCAACAGAGAGAAAATGCCAGTGGGAATGCCGTTGCCATATATGCCCTCGCAAGTGTAGGTAGGACATGCAGGCCCGGGCTGCCCGTCTGGCGGTCCGTGTTGACGGCTGCCTCCGCCAGTTTGGGGGTAGATTTTGGTTGAGGACCTTGAACCGGACGCATACATATGCAATGCAGTAAGCAGCGAAGTATTTGTAAATGCGAACGGACACGCAAGCCGGTTAACAAAACAAAACAGTGTGTGCGCGGGTGCTTCTCCACATAGCTTTGCCAGTGACACAGGCAAAACACACCTTTGCAGAGGCGGCCTTGGAGGTTCCGAACCCGAAGAGCCCCCCCCAGAAAATATTACGTAAGTCCTATGGTTGGGTCGAGGCTGCTGCTGTTCCCGACGCTCCCGCACAGCGCCATCTACGTTTCCGCATCCCCTCTCATCTGCTTTCCTTAAGTTGCGAGTGCAGCCGCCGGGCGCAAATAAACAAATGAACATAAAACAAAATAAATCCGAGGTGGTGGACGACGCGTTATCTTCTTTCTAGTCCTGGATTGAGATCGCAAAATGGCCATATCGTGGCCTCCGTGGAAATCTATGTTTCGTCGTGTACAACAGCGTAATTGACTGCCGTGGATGTCGCACTTTCCAACGGACAACAGCACCTCGCATTCCTGCCCAACCGGAAACGGCGAAGAAAAATGCAATAAGACGGGTGCAGGTGCCAGTTCCCAGAGCCTTGTCAAGTCCGTCATAATCCTAGAACAAGTTGAAGAGGCCCTTTTTCTTAGGCGGTGCCCCGGGCTGAGCATCTCCCGCCCCTGTCACGACCGCCTTCTTGTCTTTCTCCTTCCCCTGCTGCTCCTGTTCCTCCTCCTCTATAAACTGGCTGTCCAGGTACATCCAGCGAGCCTTGACGCGGATGAACCGGCTGCGCTCCGTCAGTTCGTCAACCTGCGAATGAAGTTGGGGTTTGGTTTGACTTCGCGAGCATGAGGGTGGTGAGAGGGTAGGACTCTTCTCCTCAGAAATCCCACAGTCTCGCCCGACCAAGAACAAATCACCACCCCCACACCCACCTCGGCCGCAGCACCCTTCGGGGCCTCCGGATCCCGAACCCTCCTCTTGAGCCTAAAGGTAATGAACGCCTCATCCTGGCTGGTGCCCGGTTCACTGCCCAGCAGGGTAAGCTGTAAGGGGTCCAGTCGCCTCATGGTCTGCTTGACGGTGCCCATGTAGGAGGCCCGGGAGCCTGTGTACTCAGGGGAGTCAGGGTGGGTGGTGTCGGCGATGAACGCAGGCTCCTTAGCCACGTAAGCGCTGTAGCGAGAGCGGAGGAGGGCCTCCGGCGTGGGAGGTACGGCAGGGCCCTGGTGGTACGGCAGGCAGCAGGCCTGAAAGGAGAGATGGGTTGTGGAGTAGAGGGCCAGAACGGGGGCAGGGGCGAGGGGAACGGAGCGGGACTGGAGCTCAAAGGGGTATGATTGAGAGGGTGCGACGATGGATATGATGGAAAGTCAATCCTCCATTTAGCTGTCAGCCGTCCTCAGGTTGAAAAAGCCAGCCTTCCGCTTGGCCCCCTTGTCCTATTGTACCAGGCGGCCCCGGATTGCTACATCAAAATTTAAAACTTTTTTCATAACCCCGTTCCGACGTCTCACCTCGTACACAGCTCCGCTGCCACAAGGGCAAACTGCATCTGAAGCAATTCCCTTAGCGGGCTGTTGCTTTGGGGCACCGAAGCCCTTGGAAGCTGTGTTTTTTGAGCCTTTAGCAGCAAGGACTATCGTGGAGGGTAGACGGCATGTCCGATTCTTGACTGGACAAAATGCTTTGCACAATGTCCTCGGGAACCTGCAGGTAGCGCCATGACCGTATGGCCTAAGCGATCGAGTATTCATCATGTCAAATATCCAGTTGATCGCGCTTTCTGTCCACAAGCTTAATGATTACTTGCTTATTGAAGGTTACCGACCACAGAGCGACCTTGGTAATGTGGCAAAATATTTCGTCACGGCAGAAGTCACGGCGTCCTTTCCCTTCACAAATATTCTGCTAAGTTGCTCTTATACATGTAATGCGTTGAGGTCGTCCTTCAAGTGGTTGACTTTCAAATGGGCCCGTGGTTCACAATCTAGCCATGCAAGTGCAAGGTCCTTCCTCGCTTAAAGCGTAAGCCTGGAATAGGGAAGCAACAAATAAGCAATCTGGTACCTGAACGCAGTTCAAGAGAACCATGCAACGGTGCAAGGTTGCTTTCACCTGTGTAACCGGGCACACGGTGCACCATCATGCCGCCACGCACGAATCACCATTGGGCTGAAAGGCCTGTCAAACTGCAAATGTGCGGCACAAATCCCCATCCTGAATTTTAGGGTGAGCACGGACTGTGGCAGCGCCCAATCTTGTCATGCAAGTAAATCTGCCTACCTTACCTACTTTTCATAAAATTGACACATGTCCAGCGGCTGCTGGTTCGAGGCTAAGTGGCTACTGCTTGCACACTCTGTAAATATCTACCACGTTTCGCAACTGCAGAGCCCGTGCAGCTTCCTGAACCCTTCAACCGGTGGGGCCGACAGGCGGATGTCGACCCTGTGGTATGCTGCGGAAAGCCCCAGGTTCCATTTGGGCCCTGGCAGCCGGAGAAATAGTGACCTCGTGGCAGCGGATGAGCCTCAGAGGATAGACATCATGGGAATACGGCAGGTAACGAGTCGTATCGTATGCCTAAGTCCTGTGGTAGGGTAAATGCTGTAGCATGCAAGCCCTGCTTGGGGATTCTCCAACGTGGATTGCTCCCTATGAGGATCAATCTCTCGGTGCAACTGTGCCAATGCAAGTAGCAGTGGGGTTACACGTGCCAATGGATGTTGCAGGCTTGTATAATGCGGTTGCGGTGTATACGGAACAGCGGAAATCGGCAAAATAAGGTATGCATTTGCATTGAGAGATGAAGAGCTATATGAGATGACGTAATTGCTGCGAATTTGTGCACTGTGCTCTGATTTGGCTGTTTACCATAGCCCTTCGCAGGATCAGCTTCGGAAAGGAGCAGCTTGTGCCGTTAGGTTATTTCCGCTTGCCTCGACGGGGCTTGCAGCGCGGGGGATACAGTTGCTATTTACAGAACACCGTAAAACATATTCTTTCCGGCAGAGACTCGTAGCCTCCGCTCTGCTCGTAGCTAACGAAGTGACAACAATCAGCAGGCCATGACAGATGTATTCTTAGGGTCATCAGTGAAGATCCTGTATATTTAATATAAACTAAAATATGTACATGCCGGGTGCGGTATGCAGCGTGCGATGTTGATGTTTGAACCTGTCCGGCTTGGCGACGGGCACACCAGCTTTATTTAACTGCCTCTCTAATAAGTAGAGTCACCAGGAGGGTCCTAAGTGGTGTATTATTCTGTGGTGATGAAGCTGTTACCTGGCTACCCTGCCTCGGGAGCGCTCTTTTTTAACGTACGGGTAAGATGCCGTAATCCCTTCCCCCATGTGTGTCCGCGCGCAGAGTTAGAAACTAACATATCCGAAAAGCCTCATCCATAAGGAACTGTGATAGTTTTTGAGGCTGAGGATTAGGTAGGTCGCAGTCAAGCTAACTGCACAGCGAAGCGACACCTTTAGGGACTTTATCTAGGCATTTAATGCCGAGCTTGCCATTCCTAACTCCAACAGCTTTCTGCTAAAGATCTGGCTTACAGGAAGTGAGTATGTAGTGCTGGGAGAATTTGCTTTGATATATGTCTCGTACGCCTTCGGACACGCTTCCGATGGAGGGCCTGACATATTCTCATGGCTTTCCTCAGGAGCTAACAATGTCAATGGGAGCCGCCATCTGTGAGGTTCAGTACAAGTCCGCGGCGGTGTTTCGTTGCACCGACACAGATTCCCCGGAGCCTATCCTGACAAGTCCAAGCAAATGCGACTTGGATTGCTCTACGCCAGCACCTACACTCGTCTGGGAGACGGTAGGGCCCGCTACCTGCGGTCGTTGTTCAAACTGTTGTTGCGGGCATACAGTAGTAGAAATTTTTGAACCGGAAAGTGGGCAACCTTTGCAGGGCTATGCAAACATGATTGGCTTTGGAAACGAAAATGGTAAGCATGAGTATACAAGCCTCCGGTCGTGTTTGCGGTTACTCGGCCTGACCTGCTCCGAACATTCATATGTAGAAGCCAGCCCGCACCGAAGAGTAATCCTCCTTCCGGGCGCATGGGCCATTGGTGAGGGAGTTCTTTTGGTAAGTATTCTGTCCCCACAAGCTGCTGCAGGATCATGCCAGTCCAAGGCAACACGTATAACGGCCATGAGACACGAATTGCTTGCAGGAGCTGGACGAGACCGACAGCCGAGGCAGTCCAAATTACAGCCTCGGGGGCAGTCCTGACAGCCTTCACGACAGCTTCTCTCGCATGGCGGGAACCCTCACGGCGACCATGGGCAGCTACCTGAGCAACCTTGCTAACGTCATTGCAAGCTGCGCCCTCTCCGCCACCACGTAAGCCCACGCTCAACGCAATTCCCATCCCCCACCAAAAATTTAGAAACTTGCCTTCCAGACTTGGGGAGATAAGGCCCAATGTTTGACGGACGGATGGCCGTTTGACTGAACTGTGTCCCGCACTGCCGCCACCTTGCCATCGCACCTATGTACGGGCGTTTCAGGGCACTAATCTGTTGGCTAGCTGTCGCAGGGATCGCAGTTCCTGCAGCAACGGCGAAGCTAACTTAAGCTGCCACTTGCCACTGCTGTCCAGAAATAATGGAATAACGGACGTTATGCTGGACGTTTCCCCCTCTTGTTCGCAGGGACGTTTGCGGCCCCACCCCATGCCTTCCGCACAGCAGGCCCTGCAGCAGCGAGGTGCTGCTGCCGCCCGTGCCGCTGCCCTCCGCTGGTTTCCACGAATCTTCATCACACGTCAGTAAGAAGGAAGATTGAGTTGATGCATTTTCCCTGTGAGCCCCCGCCTAGGGGGTAGGGGAGTGCCACGGGCCTCGCCAGCCGCACGCACCCCCGTCAAGAACCACACATTGTTGTTGTGCCTTGGCTTATAGATTGTACACATTTTTGGCGCGCACATGCAAAAGCGGCTCAGCCTCGTGGAAGTACGCATTGCTGAAGCCATTGAACCGATTGGGCTGGGCCGAGTAGGGCCCCCCTTTGGGTTCGCTGTCTTGCTTGGTGCGAGGACAGGAAGAGGTCTTCTCTCTCCCACATAGTTGCATGGGATTGTGTCATATTGGTTTTGGCTCTGGAAGAAGAGGTGGGTCTCATCTAGTGTGCGCCGTACCCTCGGCGTACAATTGTTAGCTCTTGTTTTATCACTAGGTACTGGCTTGATGAGCTTCACGCGTGCGCCTGCTGCTTGAGCTTGGGCGTGGGCCCGCGCTGTACTGCTAGGGAAATTATAGGGTTGGTTACATACTGGTGGCTCGATTCCATGATCCGGCAACAAGTCCTTACTGGTTGTACGGCTTTGCTAGAAGGGATTCAAGGGGCGCATCGATCATGAGATGCCTCTACAGCCGTGCCTCGACAGCTTCAATACACGTTCAATGATATTCATGACTGTCTTTATTCCTAGCGCATACATACGAACCCATCCGCTGAGTTCTTTTTAACTCGCTATGGTGTTTGTTTTTCGGTGTTTCCTATTCAAGCCCCAGCGGCATCGGGGCGCGCAGGCGCATCCTGGCAATTGAGTTGAGAAGGTTAATAGCTGACATGGCACTTGCTTAGCGGCCCCAGCCATGGTCGAGTCCTGGGGGAGGCCTTGTTTGTTATATTTGCTCGGCACCGAACCCTTGGTAGCTTCGTTTGCAGGAAGGTGGGGTGACCCTGGGGCCTGGTATTCGCCTCGGAGTGCGCCTCGTGCTGCGCTCGCTCACTTGCTTGTTGTTGCAGTGGTCTTGGGGCTTCTCGGTTTTGTGTATTGACGTTCTGGCAGGCGTAAGGTGGTACGCGGACGTGGAGATTTTGTTTCCGCTTTTAGCTGTGAGCACCAGCTGCAGCTGAAAGGTAATCGTAACATATCGCTTGTTAGCAGGCACGACGTTTGCTGTGGTCTGTGGCGAGGTTGGGGGTTGTGCCGCCGCTGTTGGCCACCTAGGACGCGGGAGAGTTGCTATATGGATTGCACTCCAGACGAGCATTGTGGCAGTGTGCATCCAGGGATGCCGCTGTTTGGGCAGCTCGTGTGGATCTTTCGTCCTGCAACCCCCATGCCCACCCATTGGCGCAGCACCTCATGCCCCGCGTGCAGCCCCGTGCGGTGTTTCTTCTTGTCATGCGCCCTCCGCCTTGCCGATGGAAGAGTCCTGAGAACTTTGGTATCGGGAGTGGCCTGGCCTGCGGCTCCCCTGAAGAGAATAACACTGGATGCTATTTGTCGGGACGGCCCTGAGCTAACCGCCCTGCCACAAATGCCATCATGTTTTCTGGTGGAAGCCGCTAAACACCACTTCCATGGTGGATCCGGCCCGCGGTGGGATTAGCGTAGGTTGATGCTGCTATCTTCTTTGCGTCCAGCAGGCAAGGCGGATGAATGGCAGCCAACAAGGTTTGTGGCGGCGGGTTGCTCGCGTGTGATGCTGTTTGGCGTCGCGTTGATGGAGGCTGGCTGCAGTGCTCGTGTGTGTGTATCTATGCATGTACTTACGTATTACTTAATTGCGTTGGGTGGGAACGGCAGGTCGTGCACGTTTGTGCGCTGTACAGAACTTGAGCTGTGGATATAGTAAATGAGACGAAGCAGACAATCGATGAGGTACCTACTAGTTCGTTTTTTAGGACCATCCCCATCCTCAACCTGAGGCAGTATCAGGCGGATGGGCGCCGGGAGCGGCAATGTCACAGGACCGCACGCTGTGTTGTTGTCTGTCGGTTCCGACATGCTTGTCCTCGTGTGCGTTGCGCCTTTAGGGTTTTCTTCGGCAGGAGCGCTGGGTTTGGTCGACTTGGTCCGGTTTGGATGGGATGGGGCGGCGCTTCTGCTCAGCGTCTCGTAAGGTCGCTTTGTGCGGCCATCTGCGCAAGTGAGCCTGTGCTGGCGCGGATGGGACGGTTATGGCCTGCTTGTGTCCGTTACTCTGATGCCACACTTGCATGCAATGCGTGCGTGCGATAGGGCGCTTGCGGCGATGCCTGCCTATCACCCACTGCTGCGCCCTTGGCTGGATTTGGGGGAAATGGGTTTCGTCGGCCATTCTGTATGGCTGCGCTGGCGATACCAGCGGTAAAGTAGTTCGGCGGTGTGCTTAGGCTATCGTGTCCTAACGCTATGCACCGCGCTTATACAGTCGTGCTGCGCAGTGTTGTTCGAGTGTCCTGACTCTGCAGTCGGAGATTTGATCATAGCTGATGTTTTCCATTTAAGAGCTGCGGTTCTATCGTACATGGCGTGATGCTGGATTGTTCGCAGGGTTGTGCTTCGCCTGCTTCTGCGGTGTTTGAATGATTAGTGTAGACGTGGAATCATCGAAATAGACATTCCTCTTTGTCCTGGATGGAGAGGAGCAAGTTTAGGATTAGGTTTGTGAAGTCCGAGTATGAGTTAAGCCCTGCTGTCCGTTGTGCTGACAATCGGTCCAGTCCATCCTAAGGAATGAGCCCAAGGAATGACTTCCTAAGCAATTGGTCCAGGAAATGATACTACGGATGGAGCTTCAGGAGATCGATTGCACCTGGATTGGCAAGATAAGGGTTATAGTTGGCTCGAGAGGGTGGCCTGTAGATGCAATATTAAGGCAAAACCAGTTGCCGCTAGCAGAAGTAAGCGATTGCCTTTTCATCCGATTCCCTCTTTACTCTTGGCCTTTTCGTTTTTGCATGGATGGAAATTATTCAGGGCGTGGCAGTGTTCTTGTGGCAATAGTGCATTTCTCGGGGCTGGGTATAATGTGCTATGATGTGATGTCACAAGAGAGGCAGGTGAACGCAGAGTTGGGAGTTCGAGATGCAGTCTCGCCAATTTTGACATTCCTGGACGTAACAATTCGGAGATGCCCCTGTGTAAATGCCTCCCAGTGCGCCCTGGCTTCGATCTGCTTTCTTTTCTAGGACTTAAAACCTCGACCGAATCCTATGCCTTGTGGGGATGTGCAGGATTACCTGCAACCCAACCGGGGGCTCGGGCGCGACCGTGCAGATACGTAGTGTGAGAGGTGGGAGATTTCGGGTTCTAGTTCCTCATCCCTGAATCTGGGAGCCATTGCATTTCAAGCTACCAAATCCAGGAAGTTTGCACAGCACAGAGGATCGTTCATTCCGGACCATTGGCTGCGGGCTAAACCATCGATAAACCCGGCATAGGCTGCAGTAGGGTTGCTGTAGCCATGCCTCCCGCTTCGACCAGCTACTGTCCCTCAAACCATTCATAAAAAACAAGACACGTGCCGTCTGTTTTCCTCCCCAGATCATCAGCAGGTCGCAGATCACAAAGCTTGATGACATGAGTCGGCCACGGGCTGTTGTTTCCTGTTTGATGGACGCCGAGCGGTGCAGCGCTTTCCTCTGGGAAGCAAGCGGCTGGGCCCCTCAACCCACACGACGCGCTACGTGGGCCGGAGCATTGCGTTAATAGCTGATCCGACTCTCAAGCGACGTGTCTGCCTGGAGTGCACATGGAGTAGTTGTTGCGTATGGTTTTGACTGTCAGGTGCTTGCACGAGTGATAGGCTGCGTAAGGGTAGTATAACTATTAGGTTGGCGCATGTACAAAGCACGCAAGGCGGCTAGCATGCCTTGGCGTGCACGTCGACTAGTTTAGTTCAGGAGATTAGGACTCGGGCCAATTAAATTGGTACTTCCATATGCCGAACCGATGAGTCTATTGCTTAAGTTGGATCAGGTTGCGTAGCATTTTCAGGTTTAACTTTTCGGACAGTCCTCTTGCCAACTTCGGCGCCTGAGTTTACTCCTCACAGCGCTAATTGAATTAGTTGGAACAGCATTGCACTACAAGATTTGTTATGCCTCATCCTTGAGTTCCGGCCTCCGAGTCCAAGAGCATCAACGGCCTAACGGACGATACGACACATTACTGCATCGCTGGCAACCAGAGCGAACCGCAATGGATCAAGGGATATTGATATTTCCTCTGTCATCCTAAGTAGTACAGTATCCGGGCAGTTTATTACTAAACGATTTTTTGCTTTTAGCAACATCGCGGCACGCCTTGATACGCAGATGCACATAGTAAGTATCTGTCTTAAGATATCGTAACTCCTCTGCGCCGGCAAGTAATGTGCGCGCCGCCTGCCTTTGCAGGCCTGGGGAGCCGTTCATGGCCCTTTTTTGGCTTCATAGAACGCATAAGTTAACATCGAACGCCATAAGAGGGGCATGTTCTATCTTGGCCAACTGGTCCTTTACATCGTTTGTGCCATCGGCAGGAGCCCAGCAGCCGCGGAACGCTCTATCCTTAGCTTCTAGGGGCCCTGGACAGGGGCTGCCAGCGCTCTCATTACCAGGCCTGTGTCGTGAGCTTTCCTTCTTAAGCATGACGACGATGCGCCCACCCTTACGCGCGGCGGGGCGTGTTCGCCGCGCCCGGGAATCAGGTCATACCAGCCTTGAGGGTGATGGCGATGACTCGCAGCCATCATGTTCATATGGGGCCCATCTGCACAGGGGCTCAGATGGACAATATCGGAAGGGGGAAATAGGCTGTCCTCACACTCCAGCCGCCGGGCTGGCGGCAGGAGCATTTCCTACTTTCAAAAAACGGGAAAGGAATCTGTGCGAGTCCTTGAGTACAGACTACATTCATCCTCAAAGTGACGAATCCTGCCGCAACCCATTCCGACGAGAAGCTCAAGACCAGCAACAGGAGCTACCTCGTCACACACAGCATCAACAGGGCCAGCAACACGAAGATGGCACTCAAACACTTTCCTCGCTCGGTGGCAAGAGCGCGAAGCGGCGAGCTGCAGAGGCTCTGCTAGCAGCCCGTCTGGGGGGGGCTGTCTCTCCGGACCTGAATCCCCACCTCCCCTATGCCTTAGCTTCCGCCTATGTGCATCTACCACGGCACTCCTGCGTTCCTGCATGCTGCCTACATTTGGCATCCAATCTGTATGCCGTCGGTAGCGTTACTCCTGCCACTGCAGTCAAGGGCCCCAGCTGCGGCTGCAGCTGCAGAGACGCCGGCGGCGGCGGCGGTCGCGGCCACCTATCGTCCTGCAGCGCCGTCGTCGAGGGTAATTCCTCTGACGACGGCACGACAGCCGACAATAGACCTAGCGTGCCCGCCGCTGCCGCCGCCGTCGGGGCCACGGGTAACACCACCGGTGACGACGACGGTGGTAGCGCTGCTGAGGTAGCGAGTCATACCGATGTGTCCACTGGGCTATCGGCGTTACAGCGGCAAGTGGACTCGTTAGCGGCTGCCGTGGTGTTCGGGAAAGCCGGCAAGGCCGCGGCCAAGGCGGCCTTGGAACGTGACCAGGCGCGGCTATCACGTTTGATGGCGGGCACTGCCGCCGCGTCGCATCCGAATGTGCAGGGGCCGCCGCCGAAGCGAGCAAAGCCTAGCCTGTCAGCGGCTGCAACGAGCCTGGGTGCGGGCCTGGAGGCAGCGGCAGAAGCTAAAGCGGCCTCGCAGCATGAGCGGACGCGGCCATCACGGGCGGTGACAGGTATTGCAGGCACGTCGCGGCCGGCTCTGCAGGTGCCGGGGCCCCCGCCGAAGCAGGCCAGCCTGAGCCTGTCGGCGGCCGCAACGAGCAGCTTGGGTGTGGGCCTGACGGTGTCCGCAGCGGCGGTGATGCAGCCGCCGCCTAAGGCGGCCAAAACGACGGTGCCGCCGTGCGACCCAGCGCGGGGCTGCAAGGCACGACTGCAGGAAGCGGCGGCAGCCACTGCTGCGGCACTTAAGCGGGCCCGCTCCGGATCTTCATTGGCAGAGGAAGGCAGCAACGGTGGGGGAAGCAGCCCGGAGCCTGGGCAGCTGGCAGCAGCAGCAGCAGCGGGAGTGACGGCTGCGGCGGCGGCGGCGGCGGCTGCAGGTCCTGGAACCGCTGCAACAATGGACCCGCCGTGGTGCGGCTTTGAGGTCACCCTACCCGCGATCAACTGGCAGGTCCGGCCGCGTCCCGCCCCGCAGGCACCGCACCACGTTATCATGGGCGCTAGGAAGTGTATGGAGGCAGTTAGCGGAGTCTCCATTCCCTTTCGGTTATGAGAGGAGGCTAGCAGTCGAACCGTTTATGGGGTGCTGTGATTTGGCAACGGTACAAATATTGCTCCACCCCGATTGGCCCTTTCCTTTCCCTCTTGCCATTTGGTACTTCACGACACTGCACTGCGGCCCCGTCTTCCGCAGGCCGTATTTGACGAGCCTCCAGGGGCGCTGCAGCGCTTCAGCCTGGCGAAGGGCTACGAGAAGCTGCTACTGCCGCAGGTGCGAGCGTGTATCGGCGGGTGGGTTATGGCCTGTTGGGGGCTGCTGGGTGGGGGCTGCCGGGTGGGGGAGAGACCTTGACATGGCGAGCGAGGAATGGGCTTGGGAGGTCCCCGCAGTCCTTCCCTCTCCATTTCCTCTGCGGGGGGACTTTGTCCTGCTCTGTTTCTGGCACCGTAACCTTCGGCCGGTGTGTATTTTGATTGAGGCTGGAGCGTCTACCAATCACAGCACCTGTCCTACTATCAATCGTCCCTTGAAAGGGGGACGCCTCACCAAATTGGCCCATGTCCCCTTGTTGCCGTATGGCATAGGGTGTGGTGACGTACGTGGTGGAGAACGAGCGCCACTTCGGGGAGGCCCTGCGCAACCTGAAGGCGGGGATGCAGGTGCGGCTGGAGGGGGTTTACCAGGTTCCGGATACAGGTTCTTGGGTATCAACCACGTGTTGCCATGGCCACTGAATATGCCGCCGCCGCTGCTGCTACTGCTGCTGCTGGGTCTGTCATGTCGCTGGGGCCAGCTGGTCCACAGGCCCCCACCTCCCGGGTAGATGCATATGTTTTGAGCTGGGCGGCCCTTTCGATCTCCGCTGAGTCCGCTTGCTGAGTTCACCGGCTGGGTCGCCAATAATCCACTGCCCCTTCCCCGGCCCTTACCAACACGCAGGACCGGCTAATCGCGATCGATCTGGAATGGCGTCCTGAAACCGTGTCGGGCCGCGTGTCTCCCGTGGCCCTTCTGCAGCTGTCCTCCGCGTCTGTGTGTGTGGTGGTTCGTACCTGCTGTATGGGCTACGACCTGCCGCCCGCGCTGAGGTCCTTTTTAAAGGACCCTGCGCACGTGCTGCTGGGCTTTGGGTGGGACTCAGCGGATGAGTTAAAGATGCAAGGCACCTTTGGGATAGGGCGTGCGGACTTTCGTCGCTTCTTAGACTTGCAGGTGCAGGAGGGCCGGGGAGGAGAGGGAGCGAAAGAGAGCAGTGTTTGCGACAAGGGGGAGGGGGTCAACGGGAGGGATAATGGGAGGAGAAGGGGAGGGGGGAGGGTGGTTTGGGACGAGGAGAGACGAGAAGGGAGTGGGAGGAGGGTGTCTGGGTGTCCGGTGCTATACACAGACCTGTAGATGTACTGTATGCCGCTTGCCTATTGAGGCTGGCGAATCGCTTCCGCTCCATTACCATAACTTCCTCCCGCGCCTGTCTTCCAGGCGGGGATTTTCCACCGCCCTGACCCGTCTTTCATCTGGGCCCTTTCTGTCTTCCTTTCACAAGCCCCTCCCACCCTCCCTGTGCCCACTTGCATGGGTTCCCGCGTGCAGGAGGTGGCGGCCAGTCTGGGTTACCACGGCTTCGGCCTGTCCCGCCTGTCTCAGCTGGTGCTGGGTCTCCCTCTGCACAAGTCCAAGGCCATCAGCAGATCCAACTGGGCGGCACCACAGCTCACGAGCCACCAGCTCAAGTACGCCAGCCTGTGAGTCGCGGGGCCTGCGTGTGTGCATAGCCGCGGGCAGCCAGAGAGCCGCAACTGGAAATGAGACCGACGCCGCCTCGGCCGATCTGCATCCGACCTGCTGAATGTCCCCTCACTTCTTTTTTGCTTAGAATTATGCGAGGGCATCTTGTTTAGGGTTTTAGGGTTTAGGATGACGGGCAGTTTATATAGCACACCAAGTCACCTAGGAGCCATCTTGGCCACAGCTTCTCGGCCCGTACCTGGATTGCACACACACATTCCATGGAGTCCACGGTCGTTAGCGGGAACAATCCCTGCCTCCCTGGAACCCGGTCCTCATCACCTGCACTTGCGCCGGCACCCGCACTTGCTTGCCCTGCCCTCCGCCACCTCGTTGACCGCAGCGACGTCCTAGTGGCGGGGCAGCTGTTCCGGGCTCTGCGGCTGTGGCACTCCTCCCCCAGTCCCTGCGCGGACTGCCGCAGCCACATCGGGGAGCTGCAGCTGCCGGGACTCATGCGCTGCGGCAACCCCACCTGCACCGCCCGCCCCGCCACTAACCTGCAACACCATCGCGACCACTGCGCCGCCACGGGCCACCCCGCGCGGTTCGCGGCGTGCAGCACGTGCGGGCGGGTGTACGAGCTGGGGGGTCCGAGCTAGAGTCGGTAACAAGAGACTGTAGGGTTGTGGTCGTGGAGGGCTGGGTTGGGGTGGCATTAGGAACGGGGATTTGGGTTTTGCGGCAAATCCAGGGCGGACAGACGGGCGGCTGGACACAGTGCTTAACCGCGGCAATTGCCTGAGCAGGACTGAGCGCAAAATGTTTGTCAGAGTAAGGCAGGCTTTTGGTTCCCAGCCCTTTGTTTCCCAGCCATTTTTGGTTCCCAGCCATTTATTTTGCGTGTGAGGGTGGAGAGTCGTCGTGACAGGATTGGTCCCCTGTTTGCTTGCGTCCTGTGGTTTAGGTAATCCATGTGGACGGAAAGGCAGATTTGCGAGCTGCACGGAGTTGCCGTTACAAGGGAATGGCGTGAATATTTGTTGTCCAGATTCCTAGCTGAAGTTGAGAGTTGAAGAAGGGAGGCGTCGAGTGATGGCTATTCTGTTTTGTTGGGGCTGCGAACCCCAATGATTCGTCGTCACGGGTGTGTGGAGCTGCAGCGGGGGGAGTCAGGGAGGTTCGGGCAAGTCAATGTGGTCGACCGTAGCACGTGCAGATGGCAATCAGAATTAGTTGGCGGAGCAGGTGCATCAGTTCATCGATAAGCGGGACAATGGAATGGGGCAATTCCTAACGAATGTGAGCTGAGCCGAGATATAAGTAGCTGGTTGCGGAGATCTCTCCTTGTTACGTGGGTGGAGGGTGAGAGGGCGCTTGTGTAGGAGGTGAGTCTTGCGTTACGCGTTGTCCTCTTTGTGCCATCGCATTGGCCATCCAAATTGGAGTGTCGCGTGTGCGATCGGACTGAGAGATGAAGGCTACCGGCAAAGCTATGTTGCTTAATAACGCCCCCCACATAGCGGATTTGAAAGGTGGGGCTGTGCAGCGGCAGGCGCGTGTGGCCTGTTAGCGTGGTCAGAAGCGTGTCGGCCTGTGGCCCAACTGAGTAACCTCAACCGCTGCCCATCTAGCGAAGGCCTTATTAAACTAGTCTTGGGCCTCGTCCTTGCAGTGGCTTTGGGCGAGGCGCGTCGTGTGATGGGATCGCGAGTTTAATAGCTGCCAGGCCAGGCCAAGACTTATACGGTTCAGTGAAGGCGAACTAGGACACCTGTAGCTCATTAATCTACGGTCTGAAAAGGAGGACAAATGGAGCGTCCATTGGGAGATCCCCTGACCCCCTGGGTAACAGGAAAGGCATCATTGCAGCGCAAGCCTGCTCCGTGCACGTTTGATATGTCTCTTTTAAAGGGGGGGCCGTGCACTTCGGCATCCCAGGCTCTTACTTTCGGCGATAGCCTACGCAAGTGTGGCCCGTGCTGCATCACCCACTTGCTGTCCGCCGTCCTCTAGGCAACTCGCCAAGCCTCGCCCGTGAATCTGCTCCCCCACTAACCACTAACCACTATGCCTCCATGAACCAACTTGCTGCATTATACAATACCGCGCCGCGCGCCATAAATGACATCACTCCTCAATTTTAGTTGGTCACCACCACAGTTAACATCCCCTGCCACAGTAGTAGCCGCATATCACCCCAGTGCGGCCCACCGGAACACTATGTACATGAGAGGGCCCTGTGCAGGGCGTCAGGGCCCGTGGGGCATCCCCCACGGTGATCGGGTTGATTAATCCGTTCCCTCCATCAGGACTGCATCAACTGAGCACCTTATATCCCTTCCACCTACCCTGGCCACCTTCCGTCGAGGAAGACAGGAAGGGACAGAGCTCCAACGATGGCCGGAGAGATAATCGGATGAAATCCATCCAGAAGGCAAAACGGAACTGCGTGTCAGTAAGCGCACATCTGCACATATCTTATTAGGTGCCGCACCCGCTTGGCACCCACTGGGCCCCGCTAGGATGTGGGTTGGCAGGGGCGGGGCGCCCGCCAGCCGGGGAGTGTCTCCGCCCACCCGCCCTTCGCCTGGAACAGCTCTTCCACAACTCAAGAAACCCCACTCGGCTGAGTCAGCTGTGCCCCCGCGCGGTGTCCCGCTCGGCTGAATCAGCTGTGTCCTCCGAGTCCTTCCTTACGCACTATACACACGTGTCTAGGCTGCGCCCACGTAGGTGTATCACGTCACCACACCCGACAAGGCGGTGGGGCTACTGTGTGGCGCCAATACAGCACACACATCCGGCAGCTCTTCCGTGTATTTCTGCCAGGCCTTACACTCGCCTGGCCTTGGCTGGAAGTTACTTCCCGACCCGACCCCTACCGGGTAGGTTGGGTACAATTCATCCGGTCGTCCGCACCGCTTAGTGACTGCCCCCGACCTTTCATGCCGAATCGTTCGGCCGCGTACAGGGGCTTCTCACTTAAAACTCGTCATCAAATCCGCCGCCGCCGCCACCACCGGCCCCAGCCGCGCTGCTCTCCGGGCGCGAGCTTGGGAAGCCCGCCGCTGCGCTGCCGCCGTAGCTTGCCTGGCGCTGCATGCTGCCGTAACCCGTGTCGTCGTACCCTCCATCGTCGTCGCCACCGACCACTGAGACTCTGGAGGAGGCAGACGGGTTAGCACAGGCACCATGCCGCAACGGACATGTGTCTGGGTACCAGCGCGGGCTGCGGCAGCAAAGCATCTCCCACGTTATTGACCAAGCCGCATCCTAACTTGTGCCGTCCCAGGCGCGTATCTCCCTGATCGCGTCTTGCAGTGTACACGCACACTGCATGTGGCAACACCTACCTGTTCACGGTGGCGAACTCCCCGTGACCCTGTAGAACCATGAACTTCAGGTATTTTGCTCGGATATTTACTTGGTGCACCTCCGTCTGAAGGCGGTCTCCTCGGTTGGCCAGCTCTGAATATGGAACGGGACCAGCCCGTGAGCTGGTGGTAACCTGCCTCCCTACCCTCAAACAGCACCTTACTGCTTACCAACTTCAAAGACCTTCTCAAAGTGATCAGGCTTGTCCTGGTCGCATTTCTCTACCGCAAGCTTACGGACTGCGCGATAGAAGGCCTTCCGTATCAGCGGCATGTGAGCTTGGAGGGCTGCTGGTGGCGCGTTTAGCCTGAAGACTTGCCGTTCAGCGATAACGTTGTTATCTTCGAGACCCTGATGCAGGATTCCAGTTTCAACACGAACTCCTGTGGAAACATGCCCGTGGTAACCCAGAAAGTGTTGTCCTTGCCATCTAGCATGTTCTCTGGTGGGAAGCGCTCGTCTGTACATGACGCCATCACAATAAGTCCTCCATTCTCTTCCCTGGCGTAATCTTTCATTGTGGCGACAGTTGCTTTAAGTCAAGCCTAGGACGTCACTAGATGACCCTTAGACTTGTTAGCGAAGCATTAATATTGCATGGTTTTATATCTAACGTATGTATGTATGGATATCGTTTGCGAATTTAGGATGTCGCATTCTTACAAGGCCGCCCAGTTACGGCATGGCACCCGAAGCTGAGCACGCATGCTGTCGCCACGCCAGCCAGTTAGCATAATTTCTCACCCTTTCCTCAACATCTAAGCAATGCAGTGTAAGCTTGTTACAGCGTTCGCACACGTGGTGGGCCATCCGAACATTAAAAGTAAAATTTGGGTGGCTCATCCGGCGAAAGCACGGCACCTCAACGTCCGTTCTTCGCGTGACATTACTATGCCCCACCTCGCCCTGCCCTTTAAACCCATACCCCAAGAGCGCAGCTTCACATTTGGCTGTCTACGCAAGGGCGAGCAATAAGTCGCGCGCATCAAGAAGCCGCAAGACCCGCATCCCCTTAACTCGGTGCAAGGAAAACATAACCTCCCCGGCACACGGACACTCGCATCTCTTTCCCGTTTGCAGCCATCCAAACTCGGGGATCCACACCAAAACATATTATGCTACGACCCACTTTGCACCTAAAAATTCCAAAGCATCCACACCAAGCTCCATGCCAGTACAGCGACAGCCAACAACAAAGCATTAAGCCGCTTCTCCCTCCTCCATCTCCTTTCGACCGCACCACTTGGAGATTCACAACAGCCACATCGGCGACAACACAGCTGCCACATGCTACACCAGGCATGCGGATCCGCTGTGACTGCCGCCGCTCTAGGCTGCTCCCGCATCACGCTGGCCCCCCCTTTCTTACACCGCGTTCAGGTCGCGGCAGTAAGGTCCACGCAGTGGGCCGGCCAACGTCACGGTCCCGTCCTTGGGCACCCACTTGTCTCCCACTACAGCGCCCGCTGGCTCAGCTTTGCTCCTGTGCTGCGACCCAGGCTGCGGGTTCGAAAGCGGGGCCAGTGGGGTTGGGGGGCCGGAATGGTAAGGAAGACGCAACAACGGCGTCCTTTTATAAGCAGCAGCTCCTTGCCTACCATCATGCTTACTACCGGAATATCAATAACGATGCAACGGGGAGGCGGAAAAAGGGTTACAGAAGGGAAGCGCGAAAATTGGCGGGCCATTGTGCGGCTGCCGTGTTGCTTCCTGAAGTAGGTTCGGAATACCGGTGCCAACAAAGTGGTGTCCCACGGAGAGGGCATGGATCACCAGGACTTCTCGCGGCTCCATACGCGCCGCCTCTGCAATAGCCCCCATTGCCAGGATAGCCCCCGACCCAGCCAAACCCTAGGGACATGTATGTCCAAAGAACCGCACCTTGGGCTTGCCTCCCTTCTTGATGGTGTCCAGGATGCCGACAATGTCCGACGGCGTAAGGTCCTCGTAGTAGGTGTACTCAAAACCCTCAACACCCTGCGGATGGGAAAGAGAACAGCCCGCGGATTGGCGACCTGTTAGCTTCCCCCGAGCCACACCGAAGGGGACAGTGGGAGACCAACGGCGGCGCGCCGTGCGGCGCTCGACAATGAGTTGTGAGGCCAATCCATAGATCAGGCCCGGAGGGGGATGTGATGCGGTGCTCGCCAAGGCAGCTTTCAGCTTTCCCAGGCCCACAAGCATGCCCAGCGGCGCCTACCGGGCACATACGCTTCGGCACCCACTCCGTCATCATGACCGGAGCAAGAAGCGCCTACCCCGCCCTGCTGATACCACGGCCCGCACACCTCTCCTTCAGAGGCTTTGCAGATAAAAACTTGCTAAACCGCGAACGGCCCAACATAATGCTTGGTGCTGTGCACATCGCTCGAAGTACCTGCCGCCATGCTGGACTGCTTGTGGCCCCCCAGTAAGGATGATGAAAAGGAGAACGCGCTCGGTCCAACACTTAACGCAGTGCTCCCCATCGCAAGCTGAACCCATGCCATGTGCGCCTGTATGCGGATTGTGTGCCTGTATGCGGAGAGTTCAGCTTCTCGCCATCTGGACTGTCGTACCACTGCTGGCCCCAACCAAGAGGACTCAGCGGGCCCATTCTACTATAAACCCTCCTTATCCCCCCAGCCCCAGCCCCTGCACCGCCCAACCCACAAAATTTGCGTGTGCTAACTTGCCCTCAATCCATGGGGTTCAGCCCTAGCAGCAAGTAAAGATGAACTGTGCCCCATCCGAGCAACGCCCAGCCCCAGGCCTCCATCGCAACCGCATAGCGCGTATGGCACCGCAACCAAGCCACCTCATCTCACCTCACCTCCTTCCCGCTGACTCCCTTCCCATCCCAGCCCGCCGTGCCAAATCTGCCCAGCCTTCCTCTTGCCATCTCAGCTCTGACCCACCTTGGTGTAGTCCGCAATGGCCACCATGGGCGCGTTGACGCAGGCGCCCATGCATTCCATCTCACCCAGTGTGAACAAGCCGTCGGGGGTGGTCTGCCCAATGTGGATACCCAGGTGCTTTGTCACAGCTTCTTCAATGCCCTGAGCACCTTGGAGCCTGGACGGGAGGATGGTGGGCAGTGGGCGGGGTGGGGTGCGGGCTTGCGCACGCAGGTGCGGCACGCAGCAAGGGCTAGGGCATAGGAGGCGGTTTTATGGCATGGAATGTAAGTAGGGAAACCGTATGGGGGAAGACAGCATGGCCATGAGGTCTCATTTTGCATGACATGGACTTGCGATTAGCGTGGGAGCGGTTATGGTGTAAGGGACTGGAGAACAGATGCTCAGGCAAAAGGTGTCATGGGCGTACACAACACAATTGGTTCATCCCCAGGTCTGAACGTTAGGACCACAACAACACGTGGCGGTAATTGGCACAGCCACAAGCCGCCGCTTTCCACCAAGGGCCAGAGTCCCTGGCCCCATACGTTCTGCCATATGTGTTCTAAACATGGTCCTGTGCAACACTCCTCCCCACCATATTCTGCACTCCCCACGCCATGCGCACAGCAGGCGTGGCCGCTCACCTGCAAGGGGTTGTGCCGCAGATAAGCACATGGTACTTGCCGATTTTTGTGCGGTTGAACATGGTGTAAAAGGTAGCAACTTCGTACACGCGAATCGGTGCCATATCGAGCACCTTTGCAACACGATTGAGCGCTGCCAGGCTGAGCCACCCGCCGTTCTGCTGCTGAGCCACATCCAGCACCGGAATGATAGCCGACGCCTTGTAGTTTGGCGGATACCGCGCTATAATTTCGTTGACGATCTTGTAGTTCGCCTACAAGCAGGGCCACATTGTGCTGTAAGGTGTGGCACTGTGGTACGCTGATGCCGCGACGAAAGCTCCACTTTTTCGTAATTCTTGGCTACTAGAGAAGCTTGCCTCAGTAAAGTCAAACGTTAAGCTCGCATTGTTCTCGGGTGTGTCCTTGTGCACGTTGAAAATGTCGGTCGAGTTCGTGGCGAAGTTGTATTTTTGAAGCAGTAAGCTTAGTGGCTGCACAGCGCGTGAAAGTGTGCTCGCTGAGGATTGTGAGCTTGCAGCTGAGGCAAGGCGCCCAGCAAGCAACAGGGCTCTAGACAACATTTTGGCGAGGACCCGCTAACAAACTAGCAGCGAGTGAAAACAGTTGCTATTCTAACGCAGTCTTTCTATACAGGAAAACTGTGAAGGAGGAGCAACCTGACTGCCAGCTCGTACCCGACCGGTACGATACATTTGCTTCAATGTAGGTCGTTACACGCACAATTAACAGTTTCAGCGCCATACTTTAGGCGCATCACAAAGGTCGCCAGAGTCCTTGCATTTCAGACACAGAGACGTGCCACCTGCCATTAGTCGCTTCCTCACGGGGATTTGCCCAGTTCGTACGACACACCTCATGTCACCTCCACCGTAACTAGGGTTATTCCGCTATCCATAATATGTAACGCCGCTCCTAAACGATGTGATTTTCGACACCGTATCCAAAACAGACCATCTCTGCAAGCGACGAAAGGAGAAAAAAACATTCTTCGTGGCACAGTCTGGAAAAGTCCTGTATGGACAGGTCACCGAAGTCATCTTTCCAGGACCATGCATCTACACTTCATTTCTTGCGGGGAGGACCCAAAGGTTTCAGGTATTTGGCCGCCAAATCCTCCTTCGTCTTCTTACGGTTGTCCAAGCAGCGCTGGTACAACTCGCACATGTACGCCTGCTGCTCCTCGGCGCTCACCTATCGGCCGGGGTTCACAGCTGAATGTCAGCGAAATCCAGGGACCTAGGGAACGGTGAAGTGTACATATGGACGAAACCAGGTCCAAGGTGCACATAATTGAGCAAGCAGGTGAGAAGATGCAAGAAACCCAAATGGAAACCAATGCACAGAAACAGACGCAGCTAAGGGCTATCTCACCGTCTTGACTGGGACCCATTGCTCCTGGCCGTCGTCTCCAAATCGGAGCGTGATGAGCTGGATTCGGTCGCCGTCCGCCACATTGCGGTCCTTCGGCTTATACAGGCGGGCAATCATGGTGTCGTACTCGTCCTGCACGGCATCAGGAGTCCGGAACATAGGCCGGGTCATGGTACGAGGCCTGCAGAGAGGAAATCTCACATAGAATGTACTTCACGTCTCTTGCCGATGGGTCTGTTGCAGTGTCTTGCCGATGCGTGGCGACGGTGGAAGGCGCGGCAGTGGCAAGACGTGGCAAATCGCATTCGTTTGGGTCCAGTCGCTTATACAGACGCGCTTTGTGCGACATGCGGCCGATGCCGAGACTGAATAACCACTGCAAAGCTAGACTCCTTGCTGAACATTCAGCAAACGTTCTACGACGTCGACGTCGAACACGATTTAGAACATGCCACAGCATGGTTTCACAGCATCGCTTTACGCTCAACCTCTTTGTGCCCAACTTGTAACTATACCTGGCTCAGCCTCTTCGTGTTGAACACAGTGGCGGCACCTGGCGCAATCTCTTTGGTGAGGCTTGGGCCCTTTTCCCTAGTGTATTTGTCGATGTAGGCGTTGGTCATCCGTTCCAGAGCATCGCACAGCTCCTCGCCGGTGATGATTTTGCCCTACAATGCCAAGCGAACGACTAGTCGGTAATTCAATGTTGGGGGCCCCCCAAGACACCATATTTGCATGCAAAAACCAGCTGCAGGCGGTGGCGACCTGACACACTTCACTCTTGCCCTTTTTCTGTTAAATGGGTCGAGCTCTTGCCTCCGGAATCTTCTCTCCGCGGAGGAACCCTGTGCCATGTGACCGCGCCGTTCCACTCACCGACTTCGGCAGGCGGTAGGTTCCCGTAAGCCAGGGTCCAGTCTTGATCTTGGAGGGCGAGGGCGGCTGCATCGCCATATTGGCCAGCGACTCCGCTGGGCCCTGCCGTGAGGGGGGTCCAGACCTGACGCTGGTGTTGCTGGCGGAGCTGCGGCGCTTCTCTTCCTCACCAGCCTTACGCACGCTGCAGGCACTGCTCTGGCGCGAGCGAATTACCTGCATTACAAAGTATGCGGGGCATGCTTACTGCCATGTAGCGTCAGGGATGGCCTACACAGAGCAGGGCAAAGCACGAATCATTGCGCGCGCAATCGATTCCCCAAATTAGCTTGGGCAGTTGCAGGGGCTACCAGGTACTGAGCCATGCCCTGTTTGGTGGAAAGCCATCTTCGTGAAGATCAACAACCGCCCTGGCTAATGCCTGAAGGCAGACGTGTACCCCTGCCGCGCGGCAACCTCTTTATTTAAGGCATTGTCCTTTACATGAGGTTTCCAAGCCGTGCTGTCGACATAGCGATAGGGGGCAAGGTAAATGCACCTTGGCTTGCAGGAAGACATTATCCGATAAGCCTTGGTCGGCCTTCGACATGCATACCTCTTTCGCTTGCTGCTGCGCTATCTCGTCCACCTCTGCACGCGCCTCGGGGCTCTGGTTGATATCGGTGATCACATCAGGGTGGTGGCTATGGTTTGAGCCTTGTGGCTCCTCACCGGAACCCTCGCCTGCGCCTGCGCCCTTGTCTTCTTCGGCTTCCGGCGTAGTAGCATCTGCCCCAGTGTCGTCAGTGGGCTTAGGGCCATCCCCTCCTTCCGCCTCCACCTCAGCGCCCTCCGCTTGGGCTGCATACTGGCCATCAGCGGGCGGGGTTGCGCTTGCAGACGCAGGTCTCGCAGAAAACGGCCGGGCGGAAGATGGCCTTGCGGACGGCGGCCGAGCAGCATCGGGGGATGCCGAGGGCGGCCTTGCGGACGGCGGCCGCGCCGCCTCGGGCTTGGCTGAATCGGGCCTGGCAGATTGCGGCCTTGCGGAACCGGGCCTTGCGGACGGTGGCCTGTCCTCGGCGTCTGGCTCAGCGTCCCCTCCGGCAGCCCCCTCATCACCCTCAGCAAAGTTGCTTTCGCCAGCTGTTACGGGCCTCGAAGCATCTCCATACTCGTCACCGACACCTCCATCCTCGAGCACATCAGTGCCTGCTGTCACAGGCCTTATTACATCACCTGCTTCTTCAGCATCACCATTATCCTGTAGGTAAATGTTGGCATTTTTTTACCTTGCTGGCTAATGCGTATGCTAGGCTTGACGGTTCTGGGACATGAAATGCAGGCAAAACAGCAGGAAGTGCAGGCAGATAGTCCCCTTTTTCTTACCAAGGCAGGGGCATCATTCTCAGTATCGGACATCGCTGCAGTCCTGATCCGGGCAACACCTTACAGCCTTGACCTGAGCGCTCCAAAATTCAACGCGGTGACGGAGATATCAATGCTGTCTTTAATACATGCACTACTATGTCCGAAATAATTTCTTTATGAATTTACTCGTGTGCACCATAGACCCTGTTGACGTGCATTTGTGTAGAAGCTTACAAGGACCGCCGAGAAGTCGTACGATTAAGCACTCTCAAAACCTCGAGCCCTAGACATGAGAGTTTTCTGTGGTTATTTTTACAGTAACTGTAACCGTGTGATTTTGTGATAAAAAGATTCGAGGCAAAGTTACCGAGTTTGCTATCCACCTCCTTGCTTTGAGAGATTTGTACCGAACATACGAGGGCTACCGCCACAAGCCAGGTACAGTACTGTACGAAAACAGCATACAGCACAAACTGCTTACGAAACGCGTCGCATGGGGGACGACCCATGGGCCCCGCGTGGGCATCAGCATTCGCCTTCTGCCTGCAAGTTAGTTACAAGGTTCGCACAAGTGCGGGGGCCGTCCGTGCAGACTTCTCTCGCAGTGGAGAGCAAGCATACCTGTCTAGAAGTACTGCTCGCGGGTCTCGTCACAGGAAGGGAATAGCCTGACGCCAAGCCTTCAGCTCAAGCTAGGCCCGAAGTACAAAATGACATCTGCACTCTTCAAGAAAAATAAATACATTTGCGGCCATAGCGGCCAAAAAAAGGAGGCCCCGTGCCTCCATGTGCACTGCCTCTGCTGCTCACTGCTGGGTATTCTTAAAAAGCCACCTTCGGGCTATACTTTTTTCGCCATAGCGGCATTCCACTACGGCATATAGCTACAGAAGCAGTCTACATACGCAGATAGATACACATATAGCATAATTCCGCTCTCAATCCCAGCGTCCTAACTTACCGCTCTCACTTGCACTCGCTGACACTCCATCAAATGTAATTATGAAGCAACGCAGCCCTGCGAAATCCATGCTAATTTTCTCTCCGCAAAGGACGAAATGCACCGCACTCACTGCAAAAGCAAGATGGGCGACTCTTTCTGTTGTCCTCGTCCTATTGACGATAGAGCATTTTCCAGTATAGGCAACTCCGTGGATTAATTCTCCACACACGGCGTTTGCGAAGAGACCCCTCGCCGTCTCTCCTCACTTGACACCCAAACAAAATACGTACATGTGGGCCACTTGCCCCTTCTCCATAACTCGCAACTTCAGCCCTGACGCTCCGATGCCCGCGCCCCCATCTCTACCGTACTTGCAAATGCATCCCCCGATGCTGCCGTCGACTGGCTCCGCACGTACGACACACTGCTTTGCACCATCGGCTGCAGCGACGTCCGTCCATCTGCCACGCTTCCGTGCAAGCTCACCATCTGCGCCTGAACCGTCGGCTGCACCGCTGACACGTGTCCCGCCAGCGTCGCCAGCTGGGACTGAAGCTGCGCACGCACCTGCTCCCCGGCCAGGGACGACTGTTGCAAGGTGGTGCTGACCGCCACTCCCGCCCGAGCCCCAAGAATAGACTTGTCCAGGCCGCTCGGCCCCAGGAACGCAACTGCCGCCACCGCGCCCGCTGCAGCAACCGTCGCGAAGAGCAGGAGTGCAGCGCTGCCGCCGCCGCCGGTGGAGGAGGAGGAAGAGGTGCCGGCGACAGCGGTGTCGGCGGCATCACCGCTACTTCGCGCTGGAGCATCCACGGACGCCACTTGCGGCACGGCTTCAACTTGCAAGGCCACGTCGTCGACCTTCCGCAGCCATCGGCGAGGTGCAGGGAGCGAGAAATGAGCAAGGTACTGCTCGGTCAAGCGTTACGACTGCAGCTTAACAGACTCAACACGGAACTACAGGGCCTTACTCTACGCCACATGCGGTGCTACGGCATCGACAGTGCCGTGACGCTTCAAGGACGATTTATAGAAACTATCGCACAAAACTTCAGCGCCATGTATAGCGGGAAATCACCCGTATAGCGGATACCCGCGTGCCCAGCGTGCGGCAGTCTGATTCCACGCATCGTGATCAAGTGCATGGCCTACCTTGTTCGCATCGATTCCTGTTTCGGACAACGCCATGAGTGTTGAGAGCTCCTCCTCCGCAGCTGCGGGGTCATGTGCACGATGGTGTTTGTATTGCGTACTTAAGAAATAAAGAATCGATCGAATGCATCCTAGCCTTCCGATAGAACCCCAACACGCGCAGGCACCCCGCACACACAGCGCACAGCGCAGGTAAAATTCCACGCTGTTTCCAAACAATGGCCAAACTTCGTCACAACCCCTGCACACGGCATTTCTCAGACAAGGTGCGGGCAACCAAAAGAAAGCCAAATTTTGATCCTCCCCATCTGGGTTATACCATCTGGGTCAACCTATCCAGGAGTGTGTGCACGATGCCGTACCCGCAACCCCGTCTCCTGACGTAGTCGCTTCTGTTGCAGTTGGCTCCAGCTCAGAAGCGGCAGGGAGCGGCGGTTGCGGCTTAGGAATAAACGTTGAGGTCATACCGGCGGTTGCGCCCCACTGACACGACACATCCCAGGTGCCAAGCTCTCGAGTAATATCCAAAATGCGGTTGCCGCCGTCCTCCCATCGCGCAACAGATTTGGTCGCCTGGTTGTATACAACGCACTGCCGTGCAGACCATGGACATGCCGGAGGGGAAGGCGTCATGGTGCGGGGCTAGCGGGTATGTTTGCGGGGCATTGGGAGATAGAACGCAGCTGTCTACCTGAGACCGCAAGGCACCTCTCAGACCACGGAGCCTATGGGAGATCCCCAAACAGATCCCCCAAAGCAGACTGCCGCTGTTGACGTTTGTGATATTCCCCCACTGCTTCCGTCGAGGTCATGCCATGATGAACGACCCAGGCGGTCGGGCGCCGAAACCAGGGCCAAAACCTGGTGCCCTTGATGGGCGCACACGAAGTAGCTTCCTCACCTTAAATTCGTAGTGGCCCGCGCTGATGGGCACCTGGACGGTCCACACATCGCCTTCGGTCCATATGAGCTGGAGCCCCCGGTCAGCGGACCAGTCTCCGAGAACTTTGCCAGAGCCAACAACCTGCACATGGCAATAGTCTTTGGACTCATTCATGAACATTGCATACGTGCTATGCCCATGCCCACTAGCAAAGCAAGGGGTTAGTCTACCGTTTGGCAACTACCATCCGCCCTCGAAACATCTCTCACCCGAAGCACTTCGCCGTAGTTGACCCTATATGGAACTTTAATCGTTACAGTAGATGCTGTAAGCTCTTGCGGTGCCTGCAAAAATCGGTCAGGTGCAACACGATCAGAAGCAACTTGAAGTATGGTTCAATTACCTGTGCTCCTACCTCGCCAGCAGATGAATATGTGCGTATGCATCTTCTCCCTACTGTCCAAGGCATAGAGCTCGTTGCCGGACTCACGCCGCTCCGAGCTGCACCCTGGCCACCTGTGCAACCGGAAGCCCCAAAGTAAATGCAAACGCATTTGAGCCAGATGGATTGTGAATGTACTAAGACACGTGCGTAACTCCTCACCACGACGATAAATCATGAAGAACTCCCGGTGGGAACGACCCCGCGACAAAGATGTCACACCCTCTCCAGCTCGGCCCGTTACACCCGTCAGCGCTTTCATGCTATTATCTACGGCGTAAGACGTGCAAGGTTAACAGTTTATGCGTGGTCGGCTCCTGTGGTTGCCTGACGATTATCGAGGCTAAGGCGAGCAAAGTGGACGGTGATTATTGCAGGATTTGGCAGGTGTGCAGGCGGTGACGTACAAGAGCCCAAGCCCTTGTTGCAACAAATCATAACCTTTGGGAGCCCTCAGATTGCCTTGGTAGGCTTTCCAGCAGAAAATAGAAGTTCGGTTTCGGCGCTGGTCGTTGCCCGGATTCTTTTCCTAGCTGGGGCTAAGGTGTGTCTATACATAACGGCTATAAGACAGCGCAATGCAAACATTTCGACAATGCGTTCCTCAGGGAAGGAGTTGGGATTGGAGATGTTCTGTTTGCGCAAAGGCAGTGCACGTGGATCGATCAGGAACGCGATCACCGCACGGTTATGTGCAGCAGGGCTTTATTTGGAATCCTTCTCAGAGGTTGGATGCTGCAGTGCGGGGCGTGGCTTGTCGCGCGGTGGAATCTGTTAATTCTCTGAAGGCAGATGATTTGGGCCTAGCGACATTGTTGCCGGGTGACAGCGGCATCGATTGGTTTAACGAATGGTACCCAGTCGCATTCACCAAGTAAGTCGCAGGCGCAATGGGTTTGCTGAATTGGCTTCCTGTGCTGTGACCACACCAGGCAGGAAGCTGTCACTGACCTAGCTGATTGCAAGTCCCATCCGCTCTTTTTGGGTTGGCAAATTCATGGCCCTGTTCTAGGTTTCCTAGATGCATACTCCGCTAAGAACACACCGGCATCAGTCAGCCGTTCGAAACCCCCATGCACCCCTCGCCAAATGCTTTATGGTTCCCCGGGCTTGGCTTCCGCTTCTCCCTCATCCGTTTATGCTCCCACAACACCTCCTTTTCATCCTTGTTCTGAGAGTCCTATATCACTGCGCTCCACGCACCGTCAACCAGGGATCTGGACAGGTCCCGACCGCACCGCTTCGTGCTGCTGAACATCCCGCTGGTCATCTGGTGGGACTCCAATGCAGCCAGCTGGCGCGTGTTTGAGGACGTGTGCCCGCACCGGCTGGTGCCCCTAAGGTGCGCGGCAACAGAGCGGGATGAGGGTAGTGAGGTGGGGAGCAGAGGGGAGGATAGATCTGTACTCCAGGGTGGGGTTCCAATTAGAACATGACGTCCGCATCCCCGCGCTCCTCTTGACGCTGCCTCACTTTCCCCCTCCCGCGCCAACAGGGTCCCCAGCACGTTTACACTAATACACTAACCATCGGCCCTACCTGTACACCCCTACGCAGTGAGGGCCGCATAAATAAGGCCGGACTGCTGGAGTGCGGCTACCACGGCTGGGCCTTTAACAGTCAGGGCCGTTGCGAGGTGGTCCCGCAGGTGGGGATACCGCTGCTGCTAGTGCTGCTGCTGCTACTACTGCTACTGCTTGTTGCTACATCGCGGGGTGACCCTCTCCCCGCCCGCGGTGGTTTTCATGCTAATATTTCTTTCCGCCTTGAGCGGTGTATCCCCAACAACACTGTGCATTCGTTTGTGGCCCCCACGTTGCGTGTTCGGCTCCGACTGGCAGCAAGGCAAGTCTGATACACCGCGCGCCTGCGCGGTGGCCTTCCACGCTGCTGAGCGCCAGGGCCTGATGTTCGTGCTGCCCAGGCCGCTGCCATCTGCGCTGCTGCCTAACGGTGCTGCTAACGGCTGCCTGGGCGAGGCGCTTGCAGAGGCGGTGGCAGAGGAAACACGGATTCCGCTGGTTCCGGAGCTGGACGAGCCGAACGGAAAATGGATTGCACAGGTAGGTTCCAGATCCAGTGGATTCTGCACTTTTTCGTGTACGGAAATGGGTATAGTTGAAGGCATGTGTGTGGGGGGGAAATGGGGGGGCCCCGGGAATAATTGGGTTTTGGGCGAGCACCGGAGAGGCTGTCGCGTCCGTCCTTGGACGCCATCCCCCTTGCATTTTTAAGGCTCCCTTCTTTGATAAGCCCTGATAGGTCTTAAGCAGTGCTCCCTCCCAAGCAATTTCTCTTTCCCTCATCCGCCCTTCTGTAGGACGTGTGGCGCGACCTGCCGTATGACTGGTCAACGCTGATGGAGAACGTGCTGGACGCCAGTCACGTGCCCTTCACCCACCATGCCTCCATGAGCAACAGGAACACCATTGTGCGTGTTAATAGACGTATATGTAGGAGGGGCGGGGCAAATGGTGGGGGGCAGCTTGGGCGCGGCTGGGATTCTTGGTGGCCTTTGACGGTGTTTCTTTGGGAACCCAATACGCGTGTATGTACGTATGTACCAGCGATGTGCTCCGTCGGTTCTCCATACTTGTATGTCTCGTATGTATGTCTTGTCTTCACTACATCGTATGCTCGGCCCTAATGACCGTCGTAAATGTGTTACTGTCGTACTCGTACACACAGGGCCTGTACGACCTGAAGCTGGTGACGCCGCTATCGGAGCGCGGGTTTACGGGAGTATGGAAGACGGGTGAGGTCGCAATGGTGTATATTGAAGTGAGGGAGGTGTCCCGTGGGTCATCGAACGGCCGCATGAGTGTCTCGGATATCGGCACGGAGCAGGCAGCTGGGTCATCCCAGCATGATGGGTGATGTGGGTCTGCATCCCTTCCCGTTCTGCCGTGTAGAGTTCACTTGGTTAGCAGGTTCGGGTGCGGCGTACGGACCATAGATCTCCCTAGGAACTGTACTGACTCCCTAGCTAAGCTCCGGAGCTCGCCTCCCCCCCACCTCTGGGGCCCCAGGGCCCCGTGCCGGCAAGCTGGGTCCGCAGTCCACAGTCTTCACCGCTCCGGCCTTCATGCGCAACCGCCTGGACGCCAAGGGCTTTTCCGCAATGACAGTGGTGTATGCTGGTAAGCTGGAGGAGGGGGACGCGACTCTGTGGTGTCCCCTGTGGCCCCATGCCACGTTAAGTCGGTGCCGGTGCCAACTGCTTTCGGTTACAGTCAGGGAGGCTTGTTGCTGGGCAGTAGCTGCGGCATCTGTGGTCGTTGTGGTTGTGGCGGTTAATGTGGTTTTAGCTATTGCTGATGCTATTGGGGCAGAAAGCGCTCCTACGCTGTGATGCTCGCTTGGTGCTGCAGCAAGTAGCAGCAGCAGCAGTAGCTGCTGGTGCTCCAGCCCCTCCATGGCTTGTTTTCCGGAACGGGGCCGCTGTCGTCCCCGTCAGCCGGGGGGCTTCGCGGCTTTCGCGGCTGGAACATGGACAGTTCATATTCCTTGCCTGTGTGCAGCAATGTCATGCTCCCGTGTCGACCCCTTGTCCCTGTTTGTGTCCTCTTCTCCCCCCTCTCCCCTTTCTCCCCCTTTGGCATCAGCTTCACTCGTTCGTCGCTCGTCTTCCCCCATCTCCCCCGTCTTTCCCTCCTCCTGCTGCGCCCCGCAGTGCCCATGCGCCCCGGCAAGTGCCGCCTCATCAACCGAAATATCCTCCGATTCAATAACCCGATACCACAGCTTGTCTTCAGGTACGTGCGCCTGAGACACGAGGCCAGCCCGGGTCGGCAGGACGGGGGGATGGGAATGTCGAGGAACAGACTCGTGTAGGCCACGGGCTGGTGCTCAGCGAGGGCAAGAGTCCCAGTGAGGTGGGAGGTCGTTGAAAAGGGAGGACAGTGGTGCGGTTCCGTCTGTGGGTGCGCTCAGCGGCTGCTCAGCCTTGCAAGCTTCTGTCGTCCTGCCTTTCTCTCCGCTGTGCGCCTGTTGCACCCGCTTGTTCTGCCGCTCCAATGACCACAACACCTGCTCTGGTCCTTCCCTGCTGTGTGGGGCCCCCCTGCAGCTCCCTGCCGGACTGGTGGTCGCACGTGTCCTCCCACGTGCTGCTCGAGGATGACCAGATTTTCCTGCACCTAGGAGAGGAGGAGCTGGCCAGGAGGAGGGCAGCGGGACTGACGCACTCGCAGGTGGGCCGTGCGTGCGTCTGTATGTGTTTGCATGTGTTTGTATGTATGCATGTGTGTGTGTGTGGTGTTGGGGTGATACGGGTGTGGGTGTAAGTGTGGCGATATGTTTAAAATGGTGTGGACGGTTCATGCATGCACGAAGAGATGCCCAGAGCCGCACCTCGTGCCCGGTAACTTCCCGCCGCGTGGTCTCTCCAGGTGTGCTACATGCCCTCGCAAGCCGACACGTACGTCATTGCTTTCAACCGCTGGATCCAAAAGTACGGCGGCGGTGGTCCTTTTGGTGGCACTGATGCGGGTTTCGTGGAGGCCCTGGGTGCGCGCCTTAGTCGGAAGGAGCTGCTCGACCGATACAGCCAGCACACCGAAAACTGCGCCACGTGCCAGCGGGGGCTCAAACTTATCGCCGCCGTGCGTGCCGTCGCTGGTGCTGTACAGCTGGCGGCGGGCGCGATGTCCCTCTTCTGTGCGGCCGTCGGCGTGGCTGCCGCGTCGACGGCGACAGCGGCTGGTGCGGCGGCAGCAGCGGCAGCGCCTGGCGATGCTGTTGCCGCTGTCGGGTCAGCCTTGGTGGGCCTAGCAGCCACGGTGGCGGGTCCGCTGGATCCCACTGGTGTGACGCATATGGTCCGGGCGGCGGTTTGGGCGTTGGGTGCTGCCGCGGCGGCGCTGGCAGTTTCCCGATTGGAAGGTCTACGGCGGTCCTTTTACGAGGGAGTATATCCGCCGCCTCGTAATTTGAAACCATAAACCGAAACCTAGGGCCCCCAAGACCTCCACCCGCCCGAGACGAGAGACAAGCATTGCACAATTGGCGTTGAGCAGGGCGGTGGATGGAAAAGGACTGAAACTTCGGAGTTCCGATGAACTAACGATTTCGATTTGGTTGACTAAGTCGAGGTTGGGTTCGTTGGGGCGGTTCCCTGAGGCAGCAGGCTTTGCGTAAGTGGAGCCGCTGTAAGAATATGGAAGTTGTTCCCTTCGTTTTACATTATATTCAATGTTCAAAGATACCAATGCATTCCAACGAAGAATATTTGGATTTTTATTGGCCACAGATATGTGTAGATTTCTAAGCTTGGAGCGGCGGCTGTGAATGTGAAAATGCATGGTAGGTTAGCGCTCAGACACGGTGCCATGCGAGTGCTGTACGGTGGCATACGAGTGCTGCGCGAGCTTCACACTATTGAGCGAGGAATGCGGCATGTGGGTATTGGCACACCAAAGCTGTAGACCAGGCCGCTGCCGGGACTGCGCTTCTTTCATTTATTTATTTATTTGCCGGGGTTGCCATGAACAGGGGGCGGGGTTTTTGAGGGGTCTCCCATGCGCCCACGCTGCAATTCCCAGGCGACGGTTTCCACGCCATGTGAAGCCATGTGAGGCGCCTCGGGATGCCATGGACGATTCGCGCGGGGCTCTGTTAACCCGGGGGGTGACGTCTCTTGCGTGGATGCTTTGCGGTTAGGATGTACAGATTGAGGGCCATGCAATGAGGGTCAAGCCTGCGTCGACAGAGCTCCCTTGGTGCAGTGTCCGGGCACTATTGGACTGAATTTTGCGCTTTGAGGAAGAAACGACCGCGGAATCTTTCACTTTTCCCGATCGGCAGCCACGTTGCATTCAAAGGCTAGCGACTGTAACAGACTGTAACACGCTGGCTTCGTCCAGATTTTGAGTTGAGGAGGGGTAGCGATAAAATAATCCTTTACCGCTCGTGCAGCGCCTACAGCCCCACGCTGTCTAGCCTTTCCCTAAAGGTATGGCCATGGGCATCAGACAGCGGCTTGTCAGCTCTACGAAGCTAGGATAAGAGTACAGCCGCGGCATGTGTTGAGCTGGGTTGGCATATAACTACACGAGCTAGGAGCTACACCTTGAGGTCCCGCACGGGTCATAATGGGCATCATGGGTTCCCTGCTACGCCCCTTACACCCGCGAGGTACGGAACCAGGATGCTGCCTAGGCCAGGGGCCTTACTGCAAGTAAGCAATTGGCCTGACCACGGCAAACACCACGCCCTTTACCAGCGTGCGTTCACTTCAAGTCAGGCATATAAATTAATGCTACGGATTGTTGGTATTGGTAAGCCCACATCTCAGCTTGAAACGGGGCGGGTAAGTTTGTTAATGTAGTTGGACGAACGACCCTGTGGGGCATGGGCCAACGGAAAGCCGTTAGGTACGTCAGCTGAGTTGTCACCTTTACCAAACACAAACAGCAGTGGTACAGCTATCAGGATCAGGTATCCTAATTGTGACAGTGCCAATGTGTACAGTTACAGACTCAGCAGACACTAGTTAATTTCCTAAGTCTGCTGCCCGCGACAGCACAAGCCGGATTAGTCGGGGAAGTATCGCCTTTAGCGAGCGTCCGCAGAGGACTTAGTAAGCGCACTATTACATGCGTGATACCCCCGGTGAGCTCACCCACAAGCAAAACAAGTCGTCGGAACCCACCGCAATATACAACCAGGCCTTGTTCCCGGCCTGCGAGCCGCCCAATCTGCGATCCGTCCCAGAATCCGCCACAGTCTGTGACCGCATCTGGATTGGACAATCTTTTTAACTACTAGTCTCTTAGATTAAAAATCCTGTTGCTATAAGGCGCGGCCATATTTCCAGTGAGTTGCCGTCGACAGTTAAGGGCGCTACAGCAGCAGCAGGAGAGTCGCAGTAACTTACATAAAAATCAGCATTTGTGGAGCAGAGCAACCTGGTTAATATTAGGAATATTTCGGAGTCTCGACACGTCGGTTGAAACTCCAATCGGCAATCCTTTCCGCGCAGGCAGACCACTAGGCGGAAGCGTTTATTAAATATAATCAAATAATCATGAACAAAAAATGTTTTAATTACGGTGGAATGTAGAACAGTGGCCACCATCGTAAGAGCAATTATTGTCGTATGCATGGTAAGAACAATTACCGTCGTATGCATACTAGTTGACAAACAGTAGAAATGGTACTTATTGCTTGAACAGCAAGAAATATCGGACTAAATATCCGATTGTTAGGGATGGAGGTGCACAGGTCATTATAAGGTATCTGCTCCAGGTTGTCGCTCAAGGATGGAAAACTCCGTCCGAAACCAAAATGGCATGCGCCGTTACAGTGGCTTGGACACCACCTCCCTGGATTGCAACCATATGGACCATGCATGGTCATCTCACGGTTATCGACTTTCTGTCCTATTCATGCCTAATACCAACCCTGGCAGGACCAGATTGCATCCCCCTTCGCAGGGACTAACTGCCAGGTACGTATATTAGATGAACTAAAAGTTAGAATCAAAATCCATTGCCTCAGAAAAGCAAAAATGCCTGGTCGACGCTTTCCAGGGTTACTCATTTCTGGGAATAGGTAGCACTATAAACTAGAAGGTAAACATTTTGATGGTTTGTTATAATTTTTTTATCCCGGCACTAATATCAACCCAAAGGAGAGACTATTTTTTCACCTACGAGTTTTTAGGTTCTTTTGCAGCTGTACATGAGGTGTTCGCTCTACTTTACTTGAGTACATTATCTTTCTTTAATATCAGTTTCTTTGACATGCTGATATGCTAAAAAACTGCAAGGACCGGAGCTCGTACGGTAAAGCTACACATTACGGTAAAGCATGTGGATTAGTTTTGCAGGCACCAAACACCTTCAGGAGCTATATGATTAAACTGCGATGCTTGTGCTGTGCTCCCGGCGTAGGCGATATTTATAACGAGGGATACATAAGTTACCATATACGAATTACATTAATAATTCCTGGGCTATTAACAATGAGCTTACTAACGCTATGGTAGAACGTGGAGAGTAATTCATTCGTTCATCGTTTGGAGATATGTCGTTTTGTTTTGGACAATGCTTTGGGGGGATAAAGGACGGTTACGTTAGCAGCCCTGCTCCCTCAAATAACGAAAACGAAGGTCGAGTTAACAGGGACTCTAATTATCATGGCTCACCAGGGGTTACACCGAACATTCCCGTTAAGCCTGTCAAGTCCGTTATGGTCAATGAGAATGACTTGGTAAGCTCAGTTGTTTCGCGTAGCTCTGTGATGGTCTCAACCCTGATGTTCTTCGTGCGGCAGGGTGCGGCTGACACTGTCCTACTGCCATCCCGCGCTGAGGAACTGCCGAGCTGGCTCCACGAGTTGGGACGCTTAAGATCAAAACTTATTGGTGTACGCGGTGCACCCATACGCCGCATCGCTGAAGGCGCGAACCTGCTGGCCGAGCTTTTAACGGCAGGCGCCGTCAGGTGCGCCTGACATTGCAGCAACCCCTGCCGGCCTAGTGAACAATCCATCACCTCAGACAGTTTCTTTATCAGTACAGAAGCAAAGGGTACTTGCCCTGTCCTTTGCGTCCGAAATCCCATCCCTTGAGCACCACATTGAAATCCACACCGAAATCCCATCCATTGAGCACCACTATCCGAGCCCGCTCTCTACACCCAGTTCCCATCACCCCTCACCTCACCGCACAGCCTGCCACACCCACCATCCTATCCGTGCCTTGCCTCCCTTTAAAACCTGCTCGTATGCAGCATTTTTGGATTTGGTGGCGCGGAGTTCTTCTTCTCCGACACACCCCGCTGGACAGTGCTGCACAGTGCTGGGGCTGCTGCAGCCGCCCTGCCGCCCGGCCTGCAGGTTCCGGCCCTCTGCCAAACCGAAGCTGGTCGATTGGGCTGTGTACTGGAGGTGAGGCCAAACCCTCAGAGGCCCTTAAAGACTGCAGAAAAACTGAGTCCTAGGCCATACGTCCCAACAAGGCTTTTGCACCAGCCCCCACCTCATGCCATCTCCCCACGAAGATCAGGGTGCCGGAGTTCCTTTCCTGCCCGCAACGCACCCTCACGACAACTCACACGGCTACCCGCGAAAAGGTCAAACACGGAAAGACCGCTCGCCGCCTCTGGGGCCTCGTTCTCCCACAGGCACCTAAGGCTGAGGTGCCCTTCGCCCCCGCTCCCGTTTTCAGCTGCCCCTCCCTGCAGCTCCCCCCAAGTCAAGCCGACTTGGCCAGAGCCAGACAACGCCTGACGGCCAATCTCCGGCAACGCCGCTGCTGCCGTCCCCGCTGCCGGTGGCGTGGCGGCACTTGCTGCACGACCTCGCATTATCCTGTCCAGCACCCAGATGGCGGGCGGTGCTATTGCCGTTAGGGCTGGACGGCCGACATATAGGGGCGCTGTTGTTGCTACTGCCAGCGCCGCTGCCACTACAACAGCAGGAGCAGCAGCCTCCCCGGGGTGCTACCGCCTGGGACGGGGCCCAGAGGGGCTCACAGGCGGTGCGAATAGGGAGGGCTGCAGGCCGCGGAGGGACGGCTTTCCCTGCCAACAGTGGCAATTTCGCCAGAGGCGGCGATGGTGGAGATGGTGGCGGAGGCGGAAGCGGCTGTGCCGATGGCAGCTTCGGTCAAAATCGCGGTGGTGCTGGTGGTGATGTGAGCTTGCTGGAGAGTGGCCTGTTGGAGATGGCGGAGTGTGTGGCGGAGTGCTGTTTGGGGCCGGCACTTCCCGTTGTGGAGCAGGTAGTGTGGGTGGTGTCGCGGGTAAAGGCCTGGGAGACGTGTGTGTGAGAGGAAGGAACCCTTCGACTAGGGCGGGCGCGATGGGGTCGGCAGCAGCAGCATAAACAGCAACAACAACGACAGCAACAGCAGCAGCAGAGGGACGAGAGTACCGTAGTCGTGATGACTGGGTTTATCATGCCGGCTAGGCCATGTGGGATTGCTCCGTTCAAACTTCTCCATCATCCGTTCCTCCCCTGCCCTCGCCCCAGTGCTGCCACGTCGCCCATCCTGGTCCCCCTCCCTCGTCTTCTTCCTGCCAGGTGTGTCTGGCGGCCGACGCACTGTCCTCCTCAGTGTCCCTTCAGGACTTAGCCGCACTGCTCACTGGCAGCATGGCATCCCTCCTGGCAGCTGAGTTGCACCTGGAGATGGTAGTCAGGCTGGCGCTGCTGCCCACCCGGGACTCACCCACAGGGCTGCTGTTCTACGCCCCCCCAGCGGACCGCACTGCCAGCAAGAGCGGAGCCTCACCCCAGTCGCCCAGATGTACCCTGCAGGGCCCAGCAACGGCCACAACCACCTCTGCTACTGCAACCCCGACGACCACAACTACTACCAACGCAACACATAACGCGGCAGCTGCCGCTGCGGGTGGTTCGGTGTACAGCACCCAGCCGAGTGGTTCGTTCGCCCTGGGTTCATCGCCGTTGTTGCAGTCGTCACCGCAGCAACACTACTATCAGCAGCAGCTGCAGGGACATCAGCACCATCAGCACCGTCTGGGTATGGTGACGGGGAGCTCAGAGCGGCCCTTGGCGGCGGATCAGGGAGCGACTCGCGGTGGTGGCCAACACAACGGCAGGAGGTATGTCGCAGGGGGTAACAACGAAACCGCCTTCCAACCCGCCAAGGCCCCCTTAAACCCCCTTTTACCGCACCTCTTATCTACCTCCCTCGCCGCTGGCTGCATAGCATAACATCGCCCTGCCTTTCGTCGCTTCCTTCTATTACCTCGATTTCATTCCTCTTACACTGGCCTCACTGACCACACCCCGTTCGCTCCCCGCCCTGCCTTCTCAGTGCCCTCGTTGGCGGCTTTTCTGTTTTAGTAAACCTAAATAATATTCTGTATGTATATCCCCACTATGCGCCGCATCCCTTAGAATCGTGGTGGCGCTGCCGGGGCCGGCTGGCGGCCGAGACGGCGGCTACTGCTCGGTGCCCTCCGGTCCCGCTGGCCTGGGCTCCGTCGCGGGCCCCGATGACGACCCCTCCGGCACAGGCTTCACCCCCTGCCAGTCCACAGCGGACAACGCCCTGGCGCTGTCTTGGGCGCCCTTCATGGTCAGCCAGGGCACAGGAAGCGTGCCCGGCGCTGCTGGAGGAGCTGGAGGCGGGGGAGGCACCACGGCGGGGCCGGCATGGGTCACAGGCGGTGGAGTACCCGCTGCTGGAGTGAGTGTGAGAATCGTGCCTCCGCAGGGCCAGGGCCAGAGTCAAGGTCACAGCCAGGGGCAGGGGCAAATGAGCAGGGCGCTGTTCTCTGGCGGCTATCCCCTCAACCGCAGTGCCACATCGGGGTTGACGGTGGGGGCTGGGCGAGCTATCGGATGGAAGGTGCGGCGGTTGGGGTTGCGAGGTCGGGCCTGGCTGGTCAGGGGTTACGGTGGCTGCGTGGACTGATGCTAGGACAGCCGGTGCAGTGTCGAGTGGATTGAAGGCGAGGGGCCAGAATGCATTGGAAAAGGGTTATCGTCAATCGGTTATGGAATGCTAAATGGCTAGGGAACCTTTTTATGCAAAAGGCTCCCTCGCCTGGGCTGGGTAATGGATGGCAGCGGAACTCGTCTTCAGGGCGGAGTAGTGTGTTTGCGTGTCACGTGGTAACATGGTGGTGTCGTAGGGAAATGCGGACGGAGACAATTGCGTTGTGCGATATCAATACCACCTTGCCATTTCGCCGACCTTCCGCCGCCTTGTCGGTACCCCCACCTGCAGGCCAGCCCCTTCGCCACTTCTTCCACCCTCCTTACGGCGCTCCTTCATGGTAAAATCGGCGAGGGCCCCGGCGGAGCCCTACCGCCACCTCCGCCGCCAGGAACGCCAGTTGCCATGGGGGGAGCTTCCAGTTACACTGACGGTGGCGGCAGCGGCGGCGCCGTAACCGGCCCTTTCGTTCAGCTTCGCTCTACTCTGGTCCCTGATGTGCCCACATGGCTACAAGACGCCACACAGCCCAGCGGCGATGCCTTCAGTCTTGTGCGACGCGCAGGCGTGGCGGGCGGCCTGGCGTCGCTCATAGCGTTAGTGATGGAGCCCCTGGCCGACAATGTCGCGATAGCAGGAGTGACGGCCACTGATGCCGTATGCGGTGCCGTCGTACCCTCGCAGCAGCCGAGGCAGCGCGCCGCCACAGGGCCTCAGCCCTACACTGGCGGCGGCGCTGGCAGGACGTCAGGCATCAGCAGCAGCAACACCGCTACTGTGGGACTGGCAGCAGCGACGGCGGCGGCTTCACCGATGCGTACGAGCTGGCTGGGCCCGCGTCGTGAGCGCAGTTCGTGTGCTAGTGTGGAGGGCTTTGACAGCGTGTTTAGGACTGCCGCCGCCGGTGGCGCTGGCAGCGGCAGCGCCGCCGCCACCGCCGGCAGCAGCTCCCTTGGGACGGCAGTTTTGGGGTTGTATCTGTACAGCAGCCTACCGCTGCCGCAAAGCTTCTTACAAGCGGCCCGGGAGCGCGCACTGGATCTGCTGCAGGTGGGGTCAAAAGGACAGAAGGGTGCGGTGCACGTAGCGTAAAATTGCGCGGTGCGCTTGTGTGCTGGTTGGGCTTTGAACCGGACGGGATTACCGACACCGCCTCTCGCTTATCTGACTAATGGGGACGAATCACCCGAAGGAAAAGAGACATGATTTACTGGGACCCATCACGAAATGCTGTGGCTTTCAGCCCAGCTAGAACTTTACGGCGCTATCTGTCCGCTCCTAGGTACCCCGCACACCGCTGACTCCTGGCAGGTCCTGGCTCCCGTGGCCCTCCGCTGTCTACACACGGGGCCGCTGGCTGACGAGTGGGCATGCCTGTGGACCCAAGTGATGGGAGGGGGCCCCCAAGGGGCCGCTCAGTGGTATCCCTCCCTCGTGCCGGCCTCGTCTATTGGGCTAGGACCGGCGGCGGCGGTGGCGCCGCTGCCAAGGGCTCCGGAGGGCGCGGCTGCGGTGGCAACGGATCCCTTGGCGCTTGCTGTGCGTGCAGACGCCTCGTCGTCTGCCGCAAGCACGATGACCGGCATGGCAGGGGCGGCTGCGACAGCAGCGATGGGAATGGAGCAAGGAGCTGCATCCCGATCCATTACCAGCGCCGGCGGCCGACAGACCCACGGGTCACTTAGCAGCAACAGCAGTCCTGCAGTCACCGTCACCGGTACTGTCACCACAGGCGCCGTAACGACTCCGATGCCCTTCCAAACCCCTCCTCCAAGCCGCAAGCTCGTCTCCTCGCACACGATCCCCCGGCGCAGTGTCCCACACGCCCGCCGCGCCTCTGCCGTCGCCAACCCCGCAATCCCCCTGGAAACACCCGCCGCTGCCGCCTTAGCCTGCCGGGTCATTAGCACCAGCGGCGCCGCGCTGCCCTCCGCCGGTTCCACGGGCTGCGACGCCATGCTGCCAGCGCCGGCGCCGACAGTGTTTGTACGCGCCCCGGATTGTGGATTGAGCGAGCCGTACGACACAGCCCTCTTCAGTAGCTCAGGAATCGTGGGCGACGTCATGCCACCGGGCGACGGCACCGGCGCTGTCGCCGCCGCGCAGGATCTGGGCCTGATGGCCGCGGGTGGTCTGGGTTCAGGTTTTACGGGTGGCGTGACGGCGCCCGGCTTCGAGTCCGAGTGGCCTAGCAGCATGACGCTGCTGACCCACACGGTGTCGGATCTGGGTCCTGTGGCGCGGCAGCAGAACATGGCGACGCTGGTAACGGCCTTCACGACGACGCTGTCGCGTGCGCGGACGGATACCGAGCAGATGGGCGGGTGAGCTGGGACGGCCGGTGGCTAGCCGGATCGTTACTGTTGGGTTTCCACATTCCATGGGCTTCCAAAACCCTCTCCTTCGCACAGGTCCCCGATCCCACTTCCCTCCACCCGCCTATCCAACAGAGCCCATGCCGAGGACGACATCCGCAACCTGCGTATCCTGCGCGCCATCGGTCTGGGCGGCTGCAGCGTCGTGGTGCTGGCCCGACTGCACGCCATGCCAGTTGCTGTCAAGGTCATACTGCCGCTGGAAGACGAGGAGGAGGGGACCGCTGCAGGCGAAGCCGGTAAAGACGTGGCTCCATTAACCGCCACTGCCGGTGATCCCGTTGGCACTGACCAGCAGCAGCAGCAGGAACAGCAGCAGCAGGCCCCCTACGGGCGGTCCTCGTACAAGAGCCTCATGTCGACCCCCTGGGCGGCGGTGGTGGCTGGCGAGGGCGGGAGTGACGGCGAGGCGGGGCGGGGGAAGAGCCTCCGTGCGGGTGTGCGAGCTCAGAGGCTGAACACTGCGAAACGGAGGTCGCGGCTGCAGGCTCTGATGCGGGGTGCGAGGGAGCTGGCGGTGCTGACCACCATCAGCCACCCGAACATCGTGCAGGTGTGGAGGGCGCCTGGGTGGCTATGGATGTGGGTGTGGCTCTAGGTGTGCGTGTTTGAAGGGAAGAATAAGAATAAGCAAGCAAGCAGCAGGAGCCAAGCCGATGAGGATTGAGAAGAGACAGCAAAGCAGGAGGAAGGTGGCGCGGAGAGTAAAACGTGAAGGGGAAGGGTAGGCTTGCGCACAGGCTGGGAAATGGTCTTACGGCCTATTGTGCGTGTATATGCGTGTACGTGAGTGTGTATGTGTGTGTATGTATGTGTATGTATACACGTACGATCACCCGCACACGCTGGTTGTGCCATGCATAGCTCCTTACGGAAAGTACGTCCGCCAGGCTTCCAACACCTGTACAGCACGCACCCACCGCATGTGCCTCAACATAACCCCTACTGTGCAGGCACCTTGCACTGTGCAGGCACCTCGCATTTTACAATAATGATATGCTCGTTTTTCCTGCCGTACAGGTGTACTCGTACTGTACCCGCGTTGTAATCCGCGAGGAGGGGCAGGGGGTGGTTAAATTGGAGGTGCAACCCGAGGGCGCGCCTGCGCTAGGTAAGGCGGCGCAAGGCGGGGAGAGGGGGGGGATTGGCTTGATGCCCCTCTCCAGGATGAGCTCGAACCTCGTGGTGAAGTACTCGCGGAGTGAGGGGAAGAAGGCGTCATGTTTCGTAAGCAGCAGCAACAGCAGCATCCGGCCATAGGGCGCTGCCTGGCTTTCCTTTCTTCAACCACCCCCACCAGCTCTCCCTCCTTCCTCCTCGCTCTCCTGATTTCGGTGCGCTCACTACCATCAGCTCGTAGTCTCCCAGCTTCGTTGCTCCACGTCATGCTTACTCAACGCCATGCTTGTTTAAGACCCCGTGTTGTGTCGTACCTTGCGGACCTAGCTCGCTCAATTCTGACCGCCCCTTCGCCCCACCCACTCCACAATCGTCTGCCCCACTCCGCCCTGCCGGCCGCCCCCACCTCCCCTCACGTGCCTGTCACGCGCCGGTCCGTTGGAACGCCCGTCAAAACCCCTGGACAGCGCCCTTGTGTACGGCACTCATCATGGTACGGCAGATTGGCGAATGCGGGGTCCTGCAGCTGGCGGTCTGAAGGCCTTTGCGGCTGTGTTTCTTCTGACGGTAGCTGCATGTGATATTTGGATGAGGATGGCACACGAATCACTTCACCGGCGCAGATAGTCCAGCGCCGTGGTAGATCTTTCCAGTGAACTGATACAAGTTGTTGATGTGCATACGTGTGACATGTGAAAACTTTGAGAAAAGGGAACAGTGCTGAACCGTCGCTAGCTGGATTTTCCCTGTTCGGCCCTCCACCACCACCACATCCCTAACCGCATCCCCACCCCCAATGACATCCTCTCCTCCCCCCGCCTAACCCAACACTCTCTCCAGGAATACTGCGACATGGGCTCCCTGGCTGACTGCATCGACACCGGCGCCTTCGCCCGGGCCGCCCGAGCCGCCGCCACTATCCTGCTTCGCCAACAGCAACCTCAGCCCAACCTCAACGGCAACAGCAGCGGCCCTTGTCAGCCTGTCTCCTTACCGCTCCCGCCTCCTAACCCCTCCGCGAACTCCACCGCCGGCAGCCCCGCCATGTGTGCTGTCTACCTCACGCTGGTGGAGGTGGCCCTGGCTCTAAGGCACCTCCACTCACTCAACCTGGTGCATTGCGACGTGAAGCCCGCCAATGTACTGCTGAGGTCGTCGGCAACCGACCCGCGGGGCTTCACCGCTAAGTTGACGGATTTCGGTGAGAGGACAGCGGGGGACCAGAGAAGAGGGAGGGAAGGAGGGGGAACTGGTGGCGGGGTGACTCCAGGGGAACGGAAACCAGTAAGGGAGAAGGGAGGAAAGGGCAAAAGTGAATGTGTATTGGAGGAGGGAGGGAAGGAGGAACTGAGGTGGAAAGGGCGGGAAGGCTGCGGCAAGTGCAACAGGACCTGCCATTGAGGCAATGTAGGGAAGGTTAGCACGCAGGAAGATGGCCTCCGCTGCGTCCCGCCCTCCCGGACCCCATCCCAAGTTTCCTCTCCTTTTTTTCCCTCTCCCGCTTCCGCTTTTGTGCGCGTGCTTCTCTCTGCCTCCCCGCAAGGCTTTGTGAATCTGGTAGCTAGGAGCGAGGACGCTGCTTCTGCTGCTGCTGGCGGGGGACGGTCAGGGGAGGGAGGGCTGGCTAGCCCTGGAGCGGCGGAGTCAGAGCCTGTGGGGACGGTGAGGCGGGAACAGGATGAGGGTTGAATGCGTGCTCCCTCTTCCCAAACGCTTGTTCTTAATTACGGAACACTCACAATGCCCCATCTCTTTCCGTAGGAAGTTTCTCCCAGCGTTGTCCTGACTCCTAGAAACTGACGTAGGCCCCTAGCAGCTGACATAGGCCCTTTGCAGCTTGCAGCCCGTCTCACGCATCTCCGTGCCGAAATAGCCGTGTCAGTGCCGCTCGCTCCTCGCAGCTGCTGCTTCCAGTCCCACTTTCTGGGCCTTGCTCCGTGCAAATGCAATTGCATGTGTGTTTTGATGAGATGTGTGCGTGCATGTGTTTTTCCCCCTTGCTTCCCACGCTCCCCCGGGACTAGGTGACCCACATGGCCCCGGAGCTGCTCCAAGGTGGGTTGTGGCCCTTCACCCAGGGTTGTGCTGTTAGGCGTCGTAGGATGCGGGGCCCCATGAAGTTGTCCACGGCTGGCGGAATCACCCTTACTGCGATATACGTACAGATATGCATGCAATCCTTCCCCTATCCACGCTTTCTACATCATGACTGTGCAGCAGCATCCTAATGCGATTGTACGTGATGACAGTCCGGCCTGGCTTGTGTTATGTAACCGCCACTCCCAACCCCCAGGTTCTCCCCTTGACCCAAGTGCGGACATTTATAGCTTCGGCATTCTGATGTGAGTCCCCTTGAGTGCGGTGGTGGTGGTGGTGGGGAAATCCAAAAGCGGGGAAACAAGGTCCGACCTGTATGACTACGTTTTTGCCTTTCCACTTGGCTGTCCGCTCGTATGACCGTCTGCTGTACGATCGTGCCTCCATTAGGTTTTCTGCATGCCTAGTTACCTCTTCCCCTGTACGTACCCCTGTATGTATGTCGTTACAAGGTGGTTAAGTTTCACCAGCGGCCCCCTTTCCCAAGGCAGTTCCCTCCTCTCCCCTGCTAGAGGGGCACCCTAATCCATTCACCCCATCCGACTTCAGAATGTATTCGATGGGTTCAGCAACTCACCACCAGCATCCAACCAAATCTAGCGGATCAATGGCGCCTCAACTCAGTTCCTGGACAACTCGCAAGTTGATATTTTCACGTCCTATACCACCCGCAAGATGGGGGGCCACCTCAACACTTCTCTAACACTCAAGAAGTCGGCAGGCGGATTTGAACCCGGAGACTCCGGGAACAGAAGTCAGGCCTTAACCTCTGCCAGCCGCCTGCCTGTATGTATGTATGTGCTATGTGGTCGAACACGCCTTCAGTAACCCTCCGTAACCCCCCACACCGACACAACCCATGCAGGTGGGAGGTCTATACAGGCCGAGCTCCGTACAGCGCTTACGCGGAGAACGGTTTCGCGGTAACTACTACTCGCGTAACGGGGAACTTGGGGGACTTGGGCCGGTCCAAGGGGTTGTGGTTTGTGCGGCCATGTTTTGCACAGAGCAGTGTACGGCGACTAGCGAGATTGGATGGATAGACAAAAGGGATAACTTCCATCGGGATGGGGGCTAGGGGGCCGGGAAGGCAGGCGAGTAGTGGGGCCGGGTGTTGACAGATCGGGGATGGGGGGGAAAGCTGCAAAAGTCCACATTGTCATGTCCTGCCTTGCCATGCGTTAGAGTTTACAGGTTTATAAGTCCCGCACGAACGCGGGGTGTCCGTCGAAACCCGGAGGCCATGGACTATGGATGTTTAATGTTGATTCCGAACTGAAAGTCCTAAGGCGGTTTTGGATCCTGCCTTCTAGGATCCCTCCTCATCCAGTCACCCGGACATCCGTAGAGACAAAGGGTTCAGCAATCGCCTCACCGATCCAGCGCGGTGCGAACCTAGGTCCATCAACTGCGACCTCAACTCCACATCTCAGCAACTACCCATAACCTCACGCTCCCGACAATTGCCAGGAGCCTACCCAGGAATTGAACCCAGGACCTTTATCTGCAAAATACACGCAAACCCTTTCCTCATCCTCCCAAAATGCCCCCTCCTATTACCGGCGATGAAGCTGACGGAGACTTTGGTTCCCCTTTGGGGCATGTGTGGCAATAAACGGCTTTTGAAGGTGCTACACGGACCCATACCATTCGGCAGCAAGACCTGTTGCAGCGAACTGCTCGTAATCTTAACTTCACCTTACTGGTGCCATACGCCATACCATACATGTACAGTCTGCTACTGCGTGCTGACTTGGCCCCCGCTGGCTGTGCCCATGTGGCATGTGACTGCTGCTGTTGTTATTGCTGTTGCTGCCTCTGCAGGCCGTCCCTCACAAAGTGCTCCACGAGGGGATGAGACCCAAGTTCCCCCCGGATACTCCATCACACTTCAAGTGGGTGGGGGGGGAGGGAAGGGCGAAGGGCCTCTCTCAACTACATACTACATGCGTACCCCAGTCTGCCTTAGGCCGCCTGTCTATCTATCTATCTATTTAGCTGCATACCTACCTGGCTATCTGTCTGTCTGTCTGTCTGAAGCGCTCAAAGAGGTACATTGAAGGAAAGCTGGGGGCTGTGACGGGGATTATCGCTGGCGCATTAACATTTGCAACCAACTAGCAAACTCACCAACAAGGCAGTTAGTCAAAGTAACCATTTGATAACCAATTTGCCACTAAGTCACTAAGTCACAGCCAGATAGCTTATCGCCGACGTGTCCTTGCCGGCGTTACTTGCCTACATGCTTCGACCCTCCCGCCCTCTAGCCCTCTTCGCCACTAAACCAGCCGCCCTCCTCCCTACCTTCCATCCCGATGAATGGATCGTACCTTGGCCATACCTATCCCGCCGTAACATGTACATACGGCAGGAGTCTGGCGGTGTCATGTTGGTCTTCCGATGCGTCCCAGCGGCCCTCTGCTTCAGAGCTGGTGAGCCGGTTGCAAGCGCTGCTGGACATCAGCTGCGGACCGCAAGTGTAAGGGGGGGGCGACGGATGAGGGTGAGGGGATAAATAGGGCGGTATGTGGAGTGCAAATGTGTTGTTGGACTTAGGGGTATATATATATACGTGTGTGTGTAACAGAATACTGGCAGGTATTGCGGCGGCGGCGGCGGCGGAGACAGAGAGGTGAGGCATCAGAAGGTTGTGAGACTTTAGGTAGGCGGTGGCGCCGCTGCCTAGAAAGGGGCGCCTCCTTTCCTGGGAGCCACTGGCGGTGACCGGGGCGCCTAGGGGCGAGGGGGACCGCGGAAAGGAAAGGGTGGGGAGTGGTAGGTGGAGTGAGAGGACGTGGAGTGCGGGTGGGGGGGTGCCTAGGTGCGTGCTTGCAGTGGAGATGGGCTGCGAATGCTCCCCGCCGGTACAGGTGCGGAATGATGGTGTGCTAAGCTTAGCTAGGAAAACCGGGGAGGCACTCAGCCTCCCAAACTTCAGAGCAAATGGGAATCGAATAGAAGAAGAGGAGAAGAAGAAAAAGAGAGGCCGCCATGCAGGATGTGCTCTTCACGCCATATGTCCATTCCGATGCAATAATTAAGGGGGTTGCGGTACGAGAGTGTGATTTTGTCGTACATAAATTCGTTTAACCGTACAAGTGATCTTCGTTTTTGACTCGCAATTGTAGCAATAACATATATGCACACAACTGCGACTTAATTGCTGTGCTGCCGAACGTTGGCCCGCCACCGGTCCTGATCTCAGGCTTCGGGTTTAGGATTAGGCAGCTGATGGGAAGCGAGAGGACCCATCGCGCGGCAGGGAGGGGGAGGGGATCAAGTGGTGGGGTGTTTTTTACGGCGGTCAGGGAACGTTGACACCTCGGCAATATGACCAGGACAACCAAAGAGAGCTTTACATGGGCGTTTTCCATCCTATAGGGGCTGCCGGTTGGGTTTGGGTGTTGGCAGTGTGTTTTGTGTTGTGTGCGTTGTGTGGTGTATCATCCCCTTCCCTCATCACCGCTCTGCGGGTTGCGTGTCTCTGACTTCGGCATCCGTACGTAGTACGGGGACCGGCAGGAAGAGGGAGAGAGAGAGAAAGAAAGGCCACCAGAGGAAAGGAGTGACGGAGGAAGGGGTGAGAGGGGATGGAGGTTACTGTGAGCAAACAAGGGCCTGTATGCGCCGTTAGCGGTGTGGCAAGAAGGGGCCCCCGGACCCTCAATGCGGAGGGACGCGGAGTGCGGAGTGGGATGAAGAGGCGCAGGGAAGTTAGTGGAGAGCGAGGGAGCTCTGCAATGCCACATGAGGACATAAATACAGAGGCACTACAAGCTGCGTCTACAGCCAGGTCTCCCAACTGGTTTGCGTGTTAGGGGTTTTTCCCTGCTTCCCCGGGGCATCGTGTGCCGTACGAGCACGGGCATAGGCTTCACCTTCCCCTCCCTGCTTCCGTTAAGTGCGTACACGCTTCCTGTTTAGGCCCTTCTTACGCCGTTAAGTGGGCGAACTTACAATATGCCCTAGGGGGGTTATCCCCTCCTCTTCTTTCCGCTCTTATGCACTCTGTGGGGGCCCAGCAGTAAGAGCCTTAGGGCCCCGGGGGAGCAGGAGGAAGAAGCGCCTGGGACGATAGGGGTTTGGTAAGGAGGTGGGGAGAAGTTCCTTGCAAGGCAGTTGGAGTGGAGCGCCGTACAGAGCCATACAAGACGGGTGCATTTCACAAGTGCACTCGCATCAGAACCTAACCACCATCAGTGTCGAAATCGAACCGAAAATAAGCATCGTGCTTCTCTTTGACACACACGTATATTTGGTAATGGTTTTAGTGAACGATATTCTGTTAGGCTGCGGCGCATTGAAACATTTGGAGTGCTGGTCTACTGTGCCTGTAGATTTGGAGGAAAAGGGCTGCGGCGGGTGCATGTGCGCGCATACGCGCAAGTGGCGCGAAAAGTTCGTTGGTGTTTGTTGGCATCTGTGTACTGAGCTTTCCTGGTTTTGCTGATTTAGTCTCCGACTGGGAGGGTAAATTTGTTATTTGAATCTGCGCACCCTCACTTGCAATCTATATCGTATGGTTTGGGGGCGGCTGGTTGGCCACAGAGCTGTGCCGCTACTTATCCCTGCTGTGATTAGGTAAGGACTTTCCGGATGGATGGATGGATGACAGCTATTTGATAGCTTCGTCGCAGCCATGAACGCAGTGATCGCCGTTTCCCACGCAAGCGCCGTTTTCCGTCAGCGCGCGCGCTTGGCCCGGGCGGCTGTCAGTGATTTGCATACACAAATTATAATACGCGGCTGCGGCTGCATCCGCCTGGGTGACAAGTACTAGCTGACAGAAGTAATATTTTCACCATATACGTGTTTTAGTAATAAATAGCTTTAGTAGTATAAATTCGTTGCGTTGGTAGGCACTGCATGGGCGTGCTAATACGGCGTCCAGTGGGAGTGGATTGCTAATTTCAGACTTCGCGTTAAGCAGGTGATTGCAGAGATTAATTTGTGATGACGATGACAGTGATAATAATGGCGCGGAAGATTATTTGCGCGATGTTTTGAGTCGGCGAAGTCGGTAGGGAGGGGCCCCTCTGTGGGCGGATGAAGGTACTTACGATAGCCTCGCGACACAGCACGGAGCCATAGTTACGGTTGGTTGCTAAACCCTACAATCCCCGAAGCTTAAATCCTGAAACTCTAAAAACTCAAAACAACTGAAGGGGCTCATCTGTAACCTCACGGCTGCATGCACCTGTGCAGCGTGCGCGGTATGAGTGGGTCCAGGTTGGCCTATGTGAGGCGCGAGAGGGAAAGCGAGGTGATGAGCTGGCGAAGCTCAGGACCGTTGGCTGTGTGGCTGGTCCCTCGTGCTGTAGGGGAATGCTCCTCGCGGCACCACCCGCCAGGGCTTGGGGCTAGCAATGCAGCGGGGGCTCAGGGATCTGCATCCCCGCAAGCAGGCGGTGTGGGGTAGACCTGCGGAATGTTAACTTGGTAGCTTTAGCAGGCAGGGGGTATATTTTCCTTTGCGTCACGCGCCCCCATGTCTATCTGTGACGGGGCTGCGGTGTAGGAGACAGAGCATGGGATCGGACACCGTGTGCTGTTGGAGGAAGGGTGATGGCGACAGTCATGCCTGTGTGAGTGTGGATAGCGGTGGGCAGCTGCCAAGTGTTTGCCATGTTTGCGTGCGCCTGTTCCATTGGCAACGGAGGAGGGGAAGAGAGGAAGGTCCGGCTGCTTAAACTTTGCGAAGCGTGGTGTATAATCGCTAGGCTGGCGGATAGATCTTGCAGTGAGCATGTATGGTGTCCGTATGTATGAAGCTAGGCATGTATGCCTTCGCACACGCGGAGATCGTGCGGGGGTGTACGAGGCGCACGCAGAGGGAATGCTATGCGACCCCGTGCGCATGTTAAGCCATGTAGGTCGAATACCTCTTTTTGTCCTTAGTCAGATGAGTCCACATCTGCATGTTCCGCACCAGCAGGTCATGTACGTACCAAAGTAGATAGCGTGCATGTGCGTAGAAGGTCCGTGTGGTATATGCTGGCGGCGGAATCACCAGTGCATCGCCCAACGTGCGGCCCCATGGGTGGGTTCCATACGGGAGCCTGAAGCCCGATCCTGTTCCCACTGAGGCGTCAGGCGAGCCGAAGGATTGACGCACGGCCAGTGCGCATTGGTGGCATCTAACCGGCCGGTGATGTTAGAAAACGAAATAGCGGCGCTGGTGATTAGAAGGGCGTGGGAGAGAGACTGTGTGCTATCGTCTTGTTGTGTGGTGATGCGTTCAGTGAAAGGGGTTCAGTGGCGGGGGGTGGGTGAACCTGAACCCCATGCTCTTCAGCAGCAGTGCAGTGTAGTAGTACTAGTAGTAGCAGTAGTAGTGGTGGTAGCAGCAGCAGTAGTAGTAGTAGTAGTAGTAGTAATAGGTATTACAGCGAGAGCTCCAGACCCAAAGAGAACATACAACAGCGTAGAGCCATGTGTGCCGTTGGGCTCTTGGGTTTGCTGATCCTACTCAGCAAAAAAACAATTGATTGCTGCAGAAGATGAAGACGATGGCAGTGTTGCTCATGATGCTGCACAGTGCTGCTGACACTGCTTCTGCCAATGCATGAAAGCCGTATTCCGTTGTGCTGATGCCTACATGTGTTGCGGATGCGTGTGGTGGGCTCACCTTTGGGCCGAATCGAAGCGGGGTGACTTGGAGCAATTGGCAGGCGGGCTTCCGACAGTTCCCTGTTAGAAAGCTCTTACAAGATATGAGATTTGTAACACCCGGGAGTGCACCCGGGAGGCAATGTTGGGAAACGAACAAAGCACAGCCATATGTCACCCGTGTGATCGAGCGTAGGGCCAAACAAAGGCAGGGAGGTCGGAAAGTTTAGGGGGAACAGTCGAATCTCGGTGCGCTGTCTTGCGCGGTGCGTGATGGAATCCAATTCCTGGCTTTACGCACCAGAGCAATCCACCAGACTGAAGACTGTTTCGTCCCGTATCCGCCGTACACCGGGCCCCCCACTTTAACAGATCATGCTTTTTGGGCGACACGCGGCTTTTGTCCGCGACCGCAGATGTTTACGTTTGCATGTGTGCCTAGGTCGACGGGCTGCGTTCGAAGCCCCTGCCCACCTGCCTGGCTAACTTGGCCGTAATGGTAGTGGTTGTGGTTGTGGTGATGGTGGTGGCGGTTGGTGGTGACGGTTGGTGGTGGCGGTTGGTGGTGACGGTTGGTGGTGGCGCTTGCTACGACAGATGGTGGTTGGTTGGTTATCACTGGTGTGGCGTCCGTGGGTACGAACTGCTTGCGTGCTTCTATGCTCCGGGGTGTACGGCTTTCGTTGCGACAGGTGAGGGTAGGCGTCTAACGGAATGGCGCACGGAAGCTTCCGGAAATTAGTAAGGTATAGGACCCTGCTGGAGGCGGGAGCGGTGAACAGTCCCTGTTCCTTCCTCCTCACGTGCCTTGACACAGCGCGTACCATTGTTGTAATACTACTGCAGAAGGCCGTTGAGAATTCAGTGGTTATTTTTTTAAAGACAATAAAAATCCTCAGGTATTGTAACACAACTTGTCCGGTTGCTTCCTGCATCCAACCTTCTGCTTTCGTTTTCTGCGCCCTCGCAGCCCCACGGTTTGCACTCTTTCCATAACGCCGGAAACGCCATTTCCTGAGGAAGAGGATTCGCGACCATGCGGTCGCAGATTTGAATCGGCGTCCGGGCAAAATGGTTGCCTGGGAAGTGCAGCTGGGACAGTCCCGCCGACTCCTCATTGCAATCTGCCGTAGTTTGTGTGCACAGCCCTCGATGTTCGCATTTCGGACGGGTCGGATTTACTGGTCCGGGCCAATACCACGCGCATGACAGTGGAGCCAATACCCGCCTGTGTAGCTTAGAAACCAGTTCCACCGACCCACGGGTCAAGCAGCCCCTGGAAACATATTGACGCCTCCTCCCTCAATAATGCGCACAATACTATGTGCGCGGGGTTTCAGGAACCTAGCGCGTGCTCAGGGAGCCTCGCCTGGAACAAGCTCTATAAGGTATGGGGGCACTGTGCACTGATGAGGTCGTGTCGTGGATGGTGACAAGTAGCCGTGTTTATGGCCCAGGATGCAGCGGTGTACCAGTATGACAACGTAAAGCGCTGGACAAGAGAGGAGAAGCTTCAAGAGTGCTTCCAGGTGCATGTTGAGCACAAGCAGGGTTCCAAAAGGGCTTCAAACACATGTTATGATCGCCCCCTGTCTCCTTTCAGGTGCCGGGACCTGTTGCTGCTTGGGTGGCCAGGGCACACTGTCGTGCCACTGTACCTCAAACAGGATGACTGCAATTCTGCCTTCTGGTGCAGTCGGTACAGGCTGCTTGATTTGGACCTCGTACTGGTGCAGATCAAACCAGCTCACCCAGTCAATATTACTGTGAGAATACTGCAAATGTGAGAAATATTAGGCACAACGTAACATGGGTTCTATCTAGCAATAAAATGGAGTAGCAGGGAAAATTTTACATGTCTCGTTTCCATGGCTTCATACTTTCGAAATGAGCACTTGGTGAGCGTTCACACCGCTCACAGCTGAGCGCTCATCGAGCCCTCACCGAGCGCTCAGAACCCTCTCATTGAGAGATAAGACCCGCGCTTACGCTAGGATTTGAATCCGGGCTGAGCAGCTAGCCAGACCAAGAACCGGGACGAGAAACCCAAAACGCGTTCGTTACAGTACAACTAATATGAACAAGGCACCGGGGACGTGGACATAAGGTTGGGGATAAGAGACGCCCAGCCTGCCTGCCAGAGCCCGCATGCTACTTCGTGCGGCCCTTCCGGGCTACCGTGCTCTTCCGCATTGGTAACCAGCAGGCAGCCGACGGCCTCGCTTGGGTTACTTTGGCCCCACGCCTAACCCAGCGAAACATCCCCCCTCACCCAGTCGCGTCACATTCGCTCCACCACTGTCCGCCTCACAGCAACGGACCGGCGGATGTAGACCAGCACCGCATCAGACCTCCATCGCCCGTGCGCCTTAATCTCCTCCAGACCCACCCCAGCATTGGCAGCCGCGGTGGCCCCCCCCTTGTGCAAGCTGTGGGCCGATATTCTAGCGAGATCTAGCCTCAACTCCGGCTCGTACCCCTGCAACTCACCCAGCAACACATGCAGCCTACTAGTGAAATCCCTGCGCCGCCACGCCCGTGCCCTGATTGCCCGGCCCAGTGATTCCCCGTACGAAGAGCGGGGAGTGATCCTCGGCCGTCCGCACGCACTCCAGGTGCCGCTGTACTATGCGAGCGATGGGGATGCCGCTCTGGGTGATTGCTGCCAGGCACACCAACGTCCCCGCTCCCTTCTGGTCCGTCTTGCTACGTACGATCTGCAGCCCCACACCCCCTCCCGGCAACTCCTCAACGCAGCCCACTGTCAGGGCCACCAACTCGCTCCTCCGGAGCATCCCAAAAAACCCCAAAACCAACCAGCAGGCGTCCTGTGTGAACTCCGTCGCCCTCCGCGGCTCCGCATTTGCCCTGCACCGTAGCCACGCCACGAGCAGCCTCAGCACCCCCAGGGGCAGGGGTGCCTTTGCCATGGACGGTGCCGACTCCGGCCCCGCAGCAGTCCTCCGCAACACTTGGCCCAGGGTTCGCTTGACCAGCGTGTCGCGGCTGATATATGCCTCTGGCGAGACTCCCATGAACCGCTGCCAGTCCGCCAGGGCGCTCAGCGTGCCGGTGACAGTGGAAGTCGCGTACCGGCCAACTGCATGCGCTATGAACAGACACACCAGGTCCCGATTGAGGTCAGACCCACGCTGGCGGGGCAGGGCGTCCGCCTCCGGCACCCCTGCGACCTCCGCACAGAAGCGTACAAAGCGCCGCCGCCCCGACTTGTAGGTGACCGATGAGCTGTCTGCGACCGCGCTGCCGTGTAACGCCACAGCCAGCTGCGCCAGTTCCTCCATAACACTCCCAAGGGCCACTGATCCGATCCCCGCCGCCGCAAGCAAGCAAGTGGTGCAGCGGTACCAACCGCCGGGGTAGGCGCCTGGGGTGATTCCTCCCTCAAGAATTCCCCCCTCACCAAGTCCAGATTGACCAAAACACAAACGCCACCAAGACGCCTCCTTATCCCCGAGGAGGGGGCCGATGTCGCGGTGCGCGCCCCGTCTATCGCCCGACGGGGAGGGCAGCTCTAACCCGCAGCGTGTGGGGGCCCTCCAACTGGGCTAAACGTCAGCAAGACGCCTCCTTATCCCCGAGGAGGGGGCCGATATCGCGGTGCGCGCCCCGTCTATCGCCCGACGGGGAGGGCAGCTCTAACCCGCAGCGTGTGGGGGCCCTCCAACTGGGCTAAACGTCAGCAAGACGCCTCCTTATCCCCGAGGAGGGGGCCGATATCGCGGTGCGCGCCCCGTCTATCGCCCGACGGGGAGGGCAGCTCTAACCCGCAGCGTGTGGGGCCCCTCCAACTGGGCTAAACGTCAGCAAGACGCCTCCTTATCCCCGAGGAGGGGGCCGATATCGCGGTGCGCGCCCCGTCTATCGCCCGACGGGGAGGGCAGCTCTAACCCGCAGCGTGTGGGGGCCCTCCAACTGGGCTAAACGTCAGCAAGACGCCTCCTTATCCCCGAGGAGGGGGCCGATATCGCGGTGCGCGCCCCGTCTATCGCCCGACGGGGAGGGCAGCTCTAACCGGCAGCTACTTGGACGCGGCCTATCCATACGTCGAGGTAGCCTGAGCCAACGTCCGGACCTTCCCACAAGCCGCCCCTGCAACCCCAGTAGACAACATACCCGTCAGCCCGACGCTACCATTTACTGCAACCTGGAATCACGGTTTCGCACTGTCAACATTTGCAACAACGGCTGCGCATCAAGAGAACCACAAAAGCACATTCCCTCAGCCCTAATCACACACGCTCCTCATGCAATCCACCAACCACCCAAACAACTCGATGCCACATTCTAGGTTGGCCGGATATGGTGTGTTCAATTCCGCAGCCTATGGGCGTCGCCCATATGCGTTGCCTAGCTGTCACGGCAAGGTCACAACCCAAGCTAGGCATTGTAAATATCCTGGTATTTGCCCGGGATAGGTGCCACAGTGCTCAAGCAAAATTAGGTTCGTCCGTTTGGTCCTAACACGTATCACGCGTTTATGTCCGCCAGGCTCCGACCGCTCACTGTCCATCCAGGTAGAATCACCTTTTCGCTCGCAATACATAATGCCGCACTCTCACAACGCTGTGACGTTATACCCAACAGGTGCGCAAAGCATACCAATAAAATCTCTCGAATCACTTGCCGCGTGCGGCGAGGGCGCACAGATAGATGCCCTAAGGTCATGAAACGCCCTGCGTACTTAATAAGCGCGGATACAAGGTATCGAATGCGTTAGCCTACACGAGACCTCCCTGGGTAGAAACAAGCAACAATAGCAGCAGGAATGATAAATGACAGCGGCATGCCTCCCCAACACCAGCATGCCATGCTCGCTGTCCTGCCTTACCTGTCTAATGAAAACAAGGTCCCCTCAATACTGGATGACTGAATACCGTCGCGGCAGACTGCTAACGTCAGCACGGACTGGAGCTCTGCTATGAGGAGCCACTCCCCGGTGATGCAGTCCGCACAGCTCCCCCGGCCATACCGCAAGAAACTGGTACGCTAGCCAGGACGGCCTCAACGAACGCGCGCAAAGCGAATGGCCACATTCTCAGGGTAGTCAGCTGTCCTTTGTATAAACAATACAAAATGCGCAATTGTTGTCATGGTCGTTTGCACTCATGAAGCAAGGCGGCTGCGAGCCCGGAGCACTGCCCGCAGCCGACTCTGTCACCCGGCGACAGATGTAGGGCCAAGGCTCCGGTAATGTCTGGAAGCTCCTCTCAGGGCTGCACCACAAAACAGAGATTGTCTCTATATTGTTATAAGTGAAAGGTTGTTATAAAGAAAGGTCGCCAGACCCACACCGCTGACCAACGGACAATAACAGGTTTTGGGGTCGATCTGTGGGTAAGCGGGTACCGGATTTACGGGTGCCTGAAGACAGCCAGTGTGTGCAATAATTGCCTGGCAATGTGGCAAGTCGATGGTGCGGAAACCAGGTGGCAGGGAAACGACAGTGCTGCAGCTGGCCTTCAAAACCTAGAAACCACAAGCAAAGCTAAACTATCGAAATAGTTATATAGACACGACTGTCCTTAAAGAAAAGGTCATCAAATTCACACCGCTGACCAACGGACAATAACAGCGGCAGCTAGCAGCTGTTCTGGTAAAGAGAGCTCGTATCAACTAGCAGCCGAGTCCGGAAGATAATTTGACAAGACTAAACACCACCGATCAAATAGCAGTTCAAAACAACAACCAACTAACTGCACCGTACGACGCCGCTCTGACGCCCCTCTTCAAACCACATTTTTGGCTACGCCTAAAATAAGATGTTGAGTGGCATGTTTCGGAGCGTCTGTCGAGGTTGCGGCGGGCGTATCAGCTATATAATCTGTTTGATTCTCGCGTTACAGGGTTTGAGCATTTGTGGACAAGCGTTTCAACTTCCTTGAAGTCGCTTTCTTTTAGCATTCGGTGGAATCGTGACGAAACATCCATCCATCACACCGTCGACTCGATGTGTTCAACCTTCACCTCCTGTTCCGCACCTTTACTACAAGTTACGTCGGTAAAGTGTTTTCCATGCAAACCACCACATCACCGGCTTCATCCCCAGCAGCTCCTCAAGCTCCTGCCACGTCAGCGCCCGCCCGCCTGGCGCTCTAGCCATGACGCAGCTGCTGTGGCCACCTTCAGCTCCACCTCCACCACCACGAGCAATCCCGCTACTGCCGACTTCCCTTACTGTGCTGCTCCGCACCCGCCCCTACCATTACGACTAGTGCGATGCCGACGGAAGGGATGGCGGCAGGGCCTCTCCCCACCAAGCAGTCTTTCCCCGCCAGCTGCCATTTCAGATGCTCCGAGGTCCTGCAGCTGTCCGGTGCCGGCCGAGCCGGCTGTAAGAGCAGAAACAATAGCAGCAGCAGCCATGGAGGCGGCGGCATCTAGCAGCACTTCCGCTCCGGCCCAGCAGCAGCAGCAGCAGCAGCAGGCGGGGCCAGAGAGGCAAACGGTGCCCCCCACGCTGGTGATGAGTCGCAGACGGGCGGTGGGGCTACTGGCTGCTGCACTGCTGACGGGGCCGCTGCTGTCGTCATATGTAGATACGGCATCTGCATCACCACAGCCACCGGTGTCCGTGGCGAGCGACGGAGGCCTCCCTCCGGTGGGTGGGTGGGTGGCAGCAGGTGGGGACTGCGTGTGCGGTGGGGGTGGGGATGGGGGTTACTTGGGCGGGCGGGGCCGGGTCGGGTCAGGTGGGGCACCCGGGGCTCTGCTGGGGTACGGGGAGGGGGGAGGGGGGAGGGGAGCCGTGGGCCCATGAGCCGGGGAGCCGGGCACATGAGGGGGGCCCATGGGGCCCTGGATGTACTGCTGTTGGCCTGGGCAGGAGGGGAGGGGGGGAGGGGAGCGGGGGGAGGCGAAGTGGAGATAAAGAAGAGGTGCAAAATGGCAATCATCAGGATGGGAAGGATGGGAAGTGTTGGGGAGGATCGGGGAGCGGCTGCCGGTGCGCTAAGGGGGCCCCCGAGGGACCTACTACGCGTCTCCGAAGACGAGGGAAAGAGGGGAAGGAGGGGTTAGGGTTTACCAACGTGTCCCCATCTGCTGCATGTCCCTTGAAGTGCAGAAGCCGGAGCTGGGGGCCGCTGAGGGGGCTGAGGAGGTCTTCTGCTACGTGGTTCCGGAGCCTTTGGACGAGCGGAAGGTGGTTGAGGGGGCCCTATTGCCTGGCTCCTCCGCCGCAGCGGGGGGTTACTACAGTTCTCTGGCCGCTGCGGTGGCTGCATGTCCCGAGGGGGCTGTGGTGCTCGTGGCGGCGGGAAGGTGGGTGGGAGGGGAAGGAGGCCGGGCGGGCTGTGTAAGCATGTACGGCTGCTGCATGAGATAGAGGAGAGTGTGATAAAGGAGTGCCGGTTCTTTGTCTTCATGCTCTTGCCTAGGTGCGTCTTCCCGTCTTTGTACTGCTTGTACTGCTTTGTACTGCTTTGTACTGCTTTGTACTGTTATTTCCTCCGAGCTCCCTCACGACCCGCTCACAACCCACCACACCTCTACAACCCCTCACCCTCTCAGCTTCTCCGCACTGCCGCCTGTTGCACACTCGCTCTCTAACCTCGGTTCTGCCTCAGATACCGCGAGAGGCTGGTGCTGTCGCGGCCGATTACTGTGAGGACCTGGCCCAAGGTGAGGTGGGGTGGGGCGGGGGAACGCGGGGATGGTGATGACGATGATGTGTCGATGATGACGATGATTGCATCAAGTTTGTCGTACGGCTGCTGGGGTATGGTGTGGAGGCAGCACGGCGGGACCTCCTCAGGGACTACCCCCCCCCCGGGAACCCGGGGTGTTGTAGCTGTGTGGTGTCGTACCGTATTCCGGGCTCCAAACAACGCGCTGTGCACGGCAAGGAAGGACGCGCGTGGACGCGCGTTTTCCAGCCGTGCTGTCGACATGTATGGCCCTTGGTGATGTGGTGTGCGGTAATGTGAGGTGAGGTGAGGTGAGGTGGGGCTATCGACAGCTTACGGACGGTGAGGAGTTGTCTGTGGGTAGGTGAGGGCGGGTAGGAGAGTTGGAGGTGGCCTTACCTGACGCTGATGGTGAAACCGCCGCTTACCGCAGCGAAACCACTTTTCCGGGCTGTTAGCGGAGTTAGGGCACTCTCTCGCGGTGTGCTCCAAGAAGGGTAGGGGGTTTGGGGGAAATGTGTGTGTGCAGCAAAGGGAAGTCAAGGAGAACAACTGCCAACGCCCCACAGGGGGGGAGGCCGGGGCCCTACCTGACCTACACACCCCACTGCACCGGTACCGTCGGGCAGCGGCACCAGCCGCACCACTTTGGATTCCGTCGTAAGGCAGTTTGGGTACTTAGGACGTCAGCCGGCAGTAGAGTCCTCCTCCGCTTTTTCGCAACACAGGTAATTCTCCCTTCGGCGCTGCTGGTCCCCAGGGAGCCCGAGTGGAGGTGGTTTGGGAGACTTCGGAGCCGTACCAAAGTACGGTAGAGGTCAGCGCACCCACAGCGGGTCCCGCCTCCGGAGACGGGGGGCCGGGTCGCGGTGGACGGTCCTCCGGCGGGCAGAGGGGGGCGGAGGGGGTTGTCCTGGAGGTGAGTGATCCCGGTGCGGTTGGGGAGGAGGACGGGAGGACAGACTGACATACAACAGAGTGGACTATGCACTGAACGGCACGGCGGGGCGGGTTCCCGGGAAGGTGGTCCACCCGCGTTATGGCCCTGGGTGGGGGCCTGGCGGTATGGTGGAGGCGGTATGCAATACAGCCCAATCGCCTGCCCCGTATGTTGAGGAACGGAGCGCCCCCTGTGTGAAAGTATGATATTATTCGGAGTGTAGAATGTTTGGATTATCAAAATATTTGAGAAATACTAATACTTGAAATGTGAACGTGAGCACGTCCTAATGCTATAAGAGCCGAAGCCGTAGCTCGAGCTCAGACATCCCCAAACGGTATCCGGCTGACCTCTCGGACTCGCCCGTCTTGACGCCAACCAGGGCCTTACGATACGGCACTCGTCCAAGTCGGTGGCCAACAACTTCGGTGTGTTCATTCGGGTGGGTGCGGGTCTGTGTGCGGGTGCACCTCTGGCCCCGTCTGAGGGGGGTCCGTTGGGGGCTCCAGGGCGACATTTGGGGTTTGTGCCCGTGTCCTCTGTGTGTGGTTCGCCTGTGTGGGTCTTCTGTGTGTGTGTTATGTCCGCATGCCTTGCCCCCGTCTGGTGACATGGGAGAGGCACAGGACAGGAGGGACCTACGGAAGGAAGTCGGTCACCTGCCGTACCGATATCGTACCGGGCCGGTGCCTTGTAATGTGATCATGATCACGCGACGGCATATGCTGCTGTGGCCGACAGGAAGCCTCAATTCTTCCAATACTGTTTCACTTGCCCATTCCTTGTATACCAGTACCAGCACCAGCACTAGCACCGGCATCAGCACCTCATCTTTAACCCGCCGCCGGTGTACGACTGCAGGGCGGTTCCCCCCGGCTGCTGGATTGTGATATCAGCAGCGCCACCGGAGCGGGAGTGGGGGTGGAAGGGGCGAGCCCGCAGGCAAGTACGGCGGTACGGTAGTACGTCGGAACCTCAGGATATCCATTCGTACGTTACTCGTTTGTAAGGCTGTGCGTGTGTGTTTTGCTGTAGCGACCGCGACCAGTATTTCCCCAACCCCCCTTCCACCCAGCATCACGTCATCGTAACCCGTTAGGTGGTCAAACCACTGCGGGGAGGACCTACTTTGCGTCATCTAACATGCTTCCTTCCTGTCCTCGTACACCCGTATCCATGTACGGCAGATAATGGATTGCCGTATTCATGACTGTGCCCGCCAAGGCATCGCAATTTTTGGGGGATTGCCTGTGGAATTCGACCTGGATCCCGCCATTGATCCGGGGCTACTGTACGGCATGACGGGCGGTACCGTGCAGGTGAGATGGCTGTATGTACAGCAGCGGCAGCTGGGGGCTGAGCTCCCGGGCTGGTTCCTTTATCCTGGCCTGTTCATGCTGATATGCTTTTTGCAAAAAGATCACCCCTCTAACCACTTCTCAGGGGACGCAGTGTGGGCTGTCGCCTGCTGCCAACCATCTGCACGCAACAGGCAGTACGGCAATGGGTAATGGTATTGAGAAACCTGAAGCGTACCATGCAGGTGTGGTGGCGGTTTGTACACCTGACCCCTAGGCAAACGTGGAACCTATGAAGCTGTGAATATAATGAAACCGCCCGGCGGCCCTTCGAAGCCCTTCGAGGCCCGCTGCGCTCCGTTATATTCCGTTTAAATGCACGTCAATGTGCAACTTGTAACGCTTTCCACAACACAATTACCCTACATCCCCAAACCCATCAACGTCTTTCCTTTACTAAATCCCCGCTGGCTGGTGTTCCCGTAAGGGCTGTGACGTGTACGGCAACTCCCTTGACGGAGTACTGGTTCGCAGTGGGGCCTCTCCCGATCTGCTGGTAAGGGGAGCGGATGACTCACGAAAGGGACCCAGGTTGAACGGCATGTGCTTTGGGTCCCGGTTTGTTGGCCTTTTATTTGCGCGTTTGGCTCCTGCGGGCGTGCGTGTGTGTGAGAGAGCGTGCTCCGCGGTGGTATTGCTCCGACCATCTGGCCGGTCCTTATTGAGACCCCGCAGTACTTGTCTCCATATCACGCCCTTTTGCTCCTCTCACCCGCTCAACCCTTCGTGCGTTCCGCGCCCCGCCCTGCCCCGCCCTGCTCGACCTGCCCGGTGTCCACTCCCCGCGCCAAGGACAACCTGATCCACAACAACGGCGGCTTTGGGGTCAACCTGCAGGTGGCGATATAGCTGGCGGGTTACTTCTTACCGCTAGGGGGGCCCTGTGTTCGGGGGGGGGGGAACGTCTTGGATGATGTTACACGGATCGGTCAGTGGGGGCGGAGGCCGGGGGTGCTGCTGCTCTTGGAGAGTGGCTTGGTGGAGATCCAAACATTATACCTGCTTGAACTCCAGCCCCAAATCGCATGCACACCGGACGTGTGCCGTACACCTTGGTCCTCTTCCCGTCCAACTAGTCATGAACCGATTACGGCCCCCCCCGCCAACCTTCGTGGTGCTGCAGGACTGCGCTGGACGGTACGAACGCAACATGGTGTACGACAACGCACGTGGTTCTCTGGCGGTCAGCTCGTTGTTCGAGTTGGACCCGGGGGACCTGGCGGGGAGCAACAGTCTGAGGGGCCTTATGCGGCGCCTGTGAGCTTTTTGGGGCCGGCTTTTGGATCCGCCGCAAGGTTAATTGGTGGTCAAAATGTGTAAAAATGATTAATACAGGATGCGAAAACACGGATATTTGAAATCACGCGGAGGTGGGCTGTTGGCTAGCTGGCTGGCTGGCTGGCTAGCTAGGGACGTCACCACCATCTAGGAACATGTTTTAGATTTTGTTTGCCGGCATCAAGTTAGATTATCGATCCTAAGCGGCCATGGGAGCTTTGCGTAAAGGGCCTTGTAACCACTGAGAATGGGAAGATTTACCGTTTCCCGGTATGATTGGGTTTTGCTTGAAAGCCGTGAAAGCTTACTAATCCTAGCTCCGGAACAACTGAGCTGAAGTGAATTGGCCAAACATGTGCATTCACAGTTTTGCATCTAAATTACATCCGAAAGGATATAAATGATCATCATTGAGTCTACGGACATATGTATGCGGTATGGACGTGCGGGGTGATGGCGGCCTGCTGCCCACCCGGCAGGCGGCTTCCCTTGCTGTCGTTGTGCGCGCGCTGCTCTCGTGCGGGGGGAGGACATGAAGAAACAATAGGTGCAAGTACGTGATGCACTTATGTAAGGCCCCTTGCTTGCGCGGCCTTATTTGAAGCTAGACGCATTTGTTGCAGTTGTGACTCCATCAGCTGGGGGAAGATCTGCCAGGATCTGCTACTTAGCCACTTTATTTGCATGACGCTGCCAACGTCTGTCGTGGCCCATCCCGGCAGTTTCTGGCAAAGCACGGCAAAGCACTTAACCTGGCAATACCTGGCAATACAAGCCAGTGCCTGTCTTGGCAAGGAACGGTTACAGGCATATTTCAGGAAGTCAGGTGACGGCGAAGAACCTGGTGTCCTGCGCACATATCCCAGCGTTATGGAATACGGAGACGGCGACGCGATGACCAGGGCGATGACTAGACATCTAGGGGTATGGCGCCCGCCAGGCCGCTGGGTTTTCGCATCAACCGTTTTCCCAGAAAATGAAATAACTTCTCCTTAGCAACAAAAAAAACAATAAAGCGATATATGACTTTGTTTTGGCAAAGATCGATGACGAGCTAGCACGCTTTCCCTATCGCAGCTACTTAGGCCGCGGTGCTACGCTCAGCTCGCTGCCGGCAGAGCGCATCAGCACGGCGCATCGAGACCGGCTTTGCTGATTACGATAGATACGCAAATCTCAGTTATGCGATGGAGATCAATAGAGTCATTGGAGAGCAATAATCAGTGCTGACAGGGCTCTAGGGGTGGCCGCATAGTCCAGCGCTTTCATTTGCGTCGTCTCCACGCCGGCGCAGAAGTGTTTGTCTATTGGTTTCGGATTAACCCATGGCTGAGCGATGGGAGTTGAATTGCCGCGAGTGTAATGGTTGGGGGTAAAGCCGCTCTTGTACGATATCGTAAAGCTCATGTAAGGGGTGATGCTGTAGTATCACATAATAGCCGGGAACCACTCCCATCGCTGACACGTCGAGTTCTCATCTTTGGATTTGGTACACGCAGGAATCTCTGGCACCTGCCTAGTTCGGCAACTGTCTCGGCCGAGCAATGAACTTTTGCATTCATTTAGTCTTTTAGCTTAAGCCAGAACGTCGGCTATTTTGAAACGGGTTGCCATGATGCAGGGTGCTGATCGGGATTGCGAAACAAGACCGGGAATGTACTACTGGGAGCAGGGGGGCTGGGAGTGTCTTGACTGAGGGCATCAAGTGTGGTGCCGAAGCTCAGCCTTGTTACAGCGAACCCTATAGGGAATGGATCAACAACGCGTAACGCACAACAGCCATACTATACAAACAACCTAACCAAGCGAGATAAGAAACCGCCATAACCACTACCACAACGAGAAAGCAGGCAAGGTAGCGCCATCCTCTTCGGCATTCAGGCTGGCAAAAACCTCGGACCAACGGAGGGAGAGGCGTATACAAGATCCCTTCATTCAAAGTCGAAGGGGGCTGATGGGGAAGCCGACCTTCATGGGGAGGCCATGAAGGTCGGCCTCCCCATGAAGGTCGGCTTAAAGCGACCTTGACCAATCGGAAGATATGGAGGATAGAACATCGCTACCATCATCATAAAGACCAGCCGCAGCAATAAAGGGCCAAACACGGCTGCACGCTCGGGGGTCCGTGAGCGCAGACGTCCGTGTGGCTGGATACGTCTGGCCCCGGGAGACGCCCAGATCGTAGCGAAGCAAAGCATGCGCTCAAAAACAAACTATCGCTCAGCTTGTCTGCAACTTACCCATTGGTGGCGATACAGCATGCCTTTGCAGTTTGAGACCGCCATCCCAACGTCCCAACGCCCTCTCTACCTCTCTCGCTGACGGCCGGGATAGGGACGGCCTTCGCGCAACACCGGAATCCAAGGACAGGAGGCACCAACAGGAAAACTGGCAACCAAAGATAAACCTGCTCCAGAGGCAAAAATCCGCGATCAGCGCCAAAATCATGAAACGGCGACAGCTGTGCACATCGAACATCTTGTTGTACAGCTTCCTGTAGATATCTTACCGTATAACATGCAACCCAGAACTCACTGTACATACCCTCGCTATTCCTCACTCTCCGTCGTCAATGCGTTCGTGCGAGCCACTGAAAGCCTTGAAAAGCCATTTCCACAAAAGAAACCGTTTTGCAAAACCATGTGGGCCTCGCCACGTCCCAAGTAACTTGGGTTGTTGCTGTCTCGCTATGCATCCAACAAAACTGATTTGCGCAACCAGGTGTGAACCGTCACCCGCACTACAACCGTGCCTCAGAGCATCTCCAACTTCAACAAACCCTGTAACAAGCCCACTCCTCTTTCCGCAAAAACGCGCTCACTGCAGCGCCTCGCTCACGCACCTTCTTCCTGGAGACCTGTCAAAACGCCGCATCAAGGGAAAGCAAAAATAACCTGCACACAGCTCTATGTAGAGGTGGCACACTCAATGCCCTGCACCCTATCTTCAACCACTCAACAGACTAATTACTCGCTGCCCGAGCTCTCCCCAGAGGCCTGCGCCTCTACTGCCACCACTGGCACCTTCTCCACTGCCGCCGCCTTAGCGGCCTTGGACGAGCCGTTTCCGTTTCCGTTTGTCGTTGGGCGAACTGGTGCCGCCGCCGCAGCGGCGGCGGCTGCAATTGCTGCTGCAGCCGCCGGCGCCCTGGTAGTGGTGTCGCTTGCAATGGGCAAGACAGGGGCTTGTGATTGCGATGGTGGCAGCACCATAGCGGGAGGCGCTGACGTCTCCACGTGCGCAGTTGGTGTGGGAATGGTGGCAGCTGCTATCTCCACAACCGCTGGCTCAGCGGGCGCAGGCGCCTCGGCTACCACTGCGGGCGCAGGGGCTTCGGCTACCACTGCCTCAGTGGGCGCAGGAGCTTCGGCTACCACTGCGGGCGCAGGGGCTTCGGCTACCACTGCGGGCGCAGGGGCTTCGGCTACCACTGCCTCAGCGGGCGCAGGCGCCTCGGCTACCACTGCGGGCGCAGGGGCTTCGGCTACCACTGCGGGCGCAGGGGCTTCGGCTACCACTGCCTCAGCGGGCGCAGGCGCCTCGGCTACCACTGCGGGCGCAGGGGCTTCGGCTACCACTGCGGGCGCAGGGGCTTCGGCTACCACTGCCTCAGTGGGCACAGGCGCCTCGGCTACCACTGGCTCAGCGGGCGCAGGGGCTTCGGCTACCACTGCGGGCGCAGGGGCTTCGGCTACCACTGCCTCAGCGGGCGCAGGCGCCTCGGCTACCACTGCGGGCGCAGGGGCTTCGGCTACCACTGCGGGCGCAGGCGCCTCGGCTACCACTGCGGGCGCAGGCGCCTCGGCTACCACTGCGGGCGCAGGGGCTTCGGCTACCACTGCGGGCGCAGGGGCTTCGGCTACCACTGCGGGCGCAGGGGCTTCGGCTACCACTGCCTCAGTGGGCGCAGGCGCCTCGGCTACCACTGGCTCAGCGGGCGCAGGCGCCTCGGCTACCACTGGCTCAGCGGGTGAAGACGAGGAGCTAGCAGTCAGCGGCAGCGGGGCTATCCCAGCTGCGGCCATCGCTGCTGCCAGGGCCGCCGGTGAGGCCTCTGTCAGGGGAGGCGGTGGCAGCGGTGCCGCTGTGGCGGCAGGAGCCGGTGTCGGCTGCGGCAGCGCTGCGGCAGCAGCCGCTGGCGCCAGCACAGGAGGCTTACTTGCCGCGGCGCGAGCGGCGGCTCCCGCTGCGCCAGCAGCAGCACCCGCAGCTCCCGCAGCTGCGCTTGCAGCTGCAAGGGCACCCGTCTTGACGTCCTCCAAGAACTCCTGTACCAACAAGCGGGCCCAGCACCGGATCCATTCGCAAAGAACTAGTAGGGAGACTAAAACAGAGAAGGGTAACTGGACAATTAAGGGAAAAACCGCTGACAAGAACATGACCCGGACGCAAATACGTGGTGGACCCGTAAACGAAAAACCGCTGGACAGCGAAGGAAGAGGACCATAAAGGTGAGGGCATGACGACGGCGCCGCCGCCCACCAATGTCTTCTAGATTTTGCAAGGCACAAGCATATCTCTACGCCATGACCACCGCCAGCGTGCACAACAGCCCTCACCCAGAATGCTGCCCTCCTAACCGATTCGCAATGTGCGGCACGCTGCCGCTCCGGGACCCTGATTTTTACTTTTTTACTTTGTTGCATAAGATTTGAGCTGACTGCCACTCGCTCACCTGCGGGCTGCTGTAGCGGCTGAGGCGCCAGTAGATGGTGGCAAAGATGCCCCAAACGGCAAAGTACCTGGGTGTGTAGACGGGGGCGGAACGGGCGGGCAGAGAGAGCGTTCGTGATGTGCTCCGGATGGAGCGACATGCCAAATGCTGGATTTCGATGGGCCCTGCAGCTCAACCCATCAAACAAGCAAGCCTCAGTCACACGCAAACACACACGCACAAGCAGAAACATCCACACAACCGCATTCAATCTTCCATAGGGCCTTCAATAAGTACCCATCACCTCGGGAAATGCATAGGACGGCAGGGAAGATAATGCGCCCAAGCAGAAGTATCACGAAAAGGCAGATGGCCGACGAGACGACCAACACTAATGGCCCCGTAGGCGTGTGCTGGTCTTCACCTTAAGGTGGTGTGGTAATTCACTGCCGCGTACACGGCAAGGGAGGAGGTAGCCAGAGTTGTGGCCAGGAAGGCGGGCTCACGCAGCTTGGGACCCACAACGGCTGAAGGGGGAAGGTGGGAAGCAAGAAGCGGGATATAAAGGCGGGACGCGGCAGGTCAAGGAAGGGCTGGAAAGGGCTTGTGTAAGGGGTTTGGGACGGGAGAAAGCCTAGGTCGGAGCTCGGCGCTAGGTGTCGCGCAGGGAGTGTCAGCAGCGAACGCAGAGCAGTGAAGAGCGAAGGGGAGAGGAAGCAAAGCGGGGGCTGCGGAGAAGCCGCCTTAAAACATCTCGGAAGTGCCGACTTCCGGAGCCTGGCCGAGGTGGCCTGGGGACACTGACCCACGGGTCAGGTCCTCGGCTCTTCGTCAGACCAGGCGGATTCCCACCCCTCCACCCATGTACAGGTCCTCCTTACCCGCAATCTCCGCAATCTCATCCAGCAGCACCACCAGCGCGGAGGCATCGTAGTCGGTCTTGCCCTCAGCCACACCCAGCCCGGCAGCCGACCAGGCCTAGGGCCAGGACCAGGGATAGGGTAGGCAAGCTGACAGTGTTGTGGCAAGAATCAGGGATAGCTGGCGACCAACGCAACTGAAGGCCCTCCGCAAAGAAACCGCACTACCTGTCCCTTCTCTTCTCTTCTCCCGCTACATCCTAGCTACATCCTCACAAGGCCTCCCTGGGCCCCAAGACTCCCCTCCGAGTCCCATTTCCACCTAACCATACTACCCCAATCCGCCAGGCCCATCCCCAACCCGCCACCCGGAGCAACCCTCACCTGGAACCCCCCGGCCATGACGTACACCCGGAGCACCCCCGCAGCCCGGACCGCCCGGGCCAGATCGCGAGCAGCCAGATCATCCTGATGGTTTGGGGCGGGAGGGATCGGCTGTAAGGACCGATAACAAGGTTTGTAGCCGGCACAGTCGATGCGGAAGGATGGATGGGTGCCACATGGCCGGGGCAGGGGCGTAACAGAACGGATGCCATACGGGGTGAGTAAGCACAGGACAGGCAAGTTGCGGTTGCGTGGGCTTGCCGACCGGAGACCGCCAGCCGACCACCTCCTCTTCCATTTCCTCCTCCTGACAAAACCCAATTCCGCGCTCGTCCGCTTTCCCCTGTGCAGCCTCAACCCCCAGACACCCTCCCAGACTCCAGACACCCTTCAACCAACAAGCCACCCTTCAACCAACAAGCCAAGGTCCTTCTCTACTCCTCCACACCGGACTGCACCACCCGTCCTTACGTTGTTGTTCATAATGACGACCTTGGTGAGGGGGGTGCGGATACGGTTGAGACGGGAGATGAGCAGCGCTGTGGTGGTGGTGCCCAGCCGCTCACCCGCCTTGGACTGTTACGTGGTTTAGGGGACGGAACGGGGGGAAAGGAGCGGGCTAAGTGGGGCCAGGGACGCATTGCAACATGATGCAGGAAGGAAGTTAAAAGGATGTCGAAAGCGATAACAAGCCGACCAGGAGTCCAGTGAGCTGAAGACAGCCCCACCAGCCCACATAGAAACATATGGACAAGAAATCGATAAACAACGCAGCGCACGCCAGGTCCAGAAGCTCGCTGCCTGGGCCCGTTGCTTCCCATGGCATTGATGTCCACCGCGTGAGGCCCCAAGCCTCTCCCATACCCCCCCTCCGCCAAGCCCCCCACCCCAAGCACAACCTCCCAGCCCAACCGTTCCTCCGTTACCTTCCCCTCCCGTTAGGGTCCTGCCTGCGGCCCATAGCCGTCTTCTTGGCCCTCCCTCATGCATCCCCGCATGCATCCCCCGTACACCGTCCGTACCTCACGCGCCCACTTGGGTGAGAAGGTGACCGAATCAGCGGGCAGTGCAGCGGCGCTGAATCGGGCGCTCTTGCGCAGATCCAACACACCGGACTCCTGTTTGCGGTGCGGTGTGGGGAGCGATGTCGCCACCGCGGTACGCCGTGTTACATGGGACACAATGCGGGAGAGCGTGCCAGGGAAGCAAAAAAGGGGAAACAGGGGTCGCGGATCATGGAGAGAATCCAGGAGCTCGCAAGGACGCGCAAATGCTGGAAGGATTGGCGGCACCAGGAACTTGACTCCGACACCATCGCAAAGCCCCCGAGGAGAGAAGGGGAGAGGAGGATGGGGGAGGACTGCACAAGCGAGCAGCGGTTTGCTAGCTACTACCAGCACAGTGCTGCGTGTCAGGGCTGCGCAACCCACACTTCTTCCTTTCTTCCTGCAACTTTGTTTAACACGTCGCCAGCTCACCACCTACTTGGCCGCCTCCCACGCGACGTGACCTTCCTACTCCTGAAGCCCACTGAAACCCGCCGCACGAAACACACACCAGACAGCCCCACCTGCCGCTCAGCTTCCGTCCTCACATCAACCACCAGCACATCCTCGTTGAGGAGCAGCTCCTTAACGGTGGCGGGACTCAGGTCGCCACTGTACCCACCGTACCTGTGCAGGACACGACACCAGGGCGGCAGCGGCGTCGGCGGCGGATTATGTGAAGAAATGGCGAGCCAGCGATTGCAGCGCCCACGCCTGGTTCGCAGCGTCGTACTGCAGTACGCACACTCCCGCAGCCGCCCTGTCCCTCCCTGACAAGCGATGGCGCCCGTCCGTGCACCAAACAGCCAAGGAAAGAGGTACACCCGGCCGGTCCCACAACCCCGCCGTCCTCGGTTACACGTACATGGGTGGACCTGTAACGCGCCGGCGCTGTTCACGGCGGGCGCAAGCCCCATCGGGTCCGCTCTCCGTCTTAACTTCGTTTGGTTCGTGATCGTTACAGGGCGGAACGGGCCCCTCCACAACTCCACACCATCTCCGCCGTGCCTTCCAGCTCCCTCCCATCTCCCTCCCGTCTCCCTCCCGCCGCACCGCTCGCCTAGACTCCGACCTCCCCTCCACCGTACTTAGGTGCTTCCTCAGACCCAATCCTTCAGGCAAGCCTCTGCACCTCATCCTGATCCCCTGGTGCTTCCTTTACCTCTGCTGCTGATGCCCGAGGCCCAGCACCTCTTCAGGTGGCATGACTACACACCGTCAATGCATTCTACCCCGCGCCTCCGCTGCTATGTTGCACCCACCCACCCACCCACCCACCTGTCAACATAAACCTTGATACCCAGGGGCACTCCCACCAGCCCAGCCAGCACAAGCGTGGAGGAAGGATGGGAGGCGAAGGCGTACACCACATCGCCCACGTCCCTGGCAATGACCTGCAGGCGGCCAGGGAGGCCCGAGAAGAGGGCAGCCATTAGGATAGACGATTGCATCATCACGTGAAGAAGTACAAAGAAAGGGTTTTGGCGTCAGCAGGTACCAAAGAGGATGGGGACAAGCTTTACGGAAGAGTGTTTTAGTATTGTGGCATCGGGTTTGGGATAGTGATCAGGGTCGGAATGTATATAAATCCTCAGGTGCAGCTTTACCGCGCCCATATCACCCTCTACTATTCCCCCCACCTGTGCTTGCGGTGGCAGTGCATCGTACACCTGTCCGGCTGTGGACCCGACGGAAGCCTCCACTGAGCTGACCGCACCGCCGACGGCAGTCTCAACGGATGCAGCCACAGATTGTACAGCACTCCGTACGCCGCTGAGCTCCCGGTCCAGCTCATCCAGCAGCCCTCCCGTGGCGCTGTTGATGGCGGTGGCAGCACTGTTGGCGGCGCCGCCGATGGCGGACGTGACGCCGGACAAGGCGCCGGAAGCGGCAGCTCCGACGCTGGCCGCCGCCGCTGCGGCAGCACTGGACACGTCAGCGGCGGCGCCGCCGACGTCTGGCACTTCAAATGCTGGTGCCACCGGCAGCTCCAATTTGCTGAAGTCAACTTTAGGCAGGACGCTGCCATCGCCGCTGGCTGCGGGAAGCTTGGGCAGCTCCGGGGCTGACAGTTTCGAAAAGTCCGGGGTAGATAGCTTGGACAAATCGGGTGCCGTGAACTTGGGCAGCTGGACGCCACTGAAGTCCGGGAGAGAGAAGGACGGCGCCTGGAAGCTGGAGCCGCCACCACCACCGGCGCCACCGGATGCAGCTTTGGGCGCCTTACTCGTCATCTCAGCATACCGCTGCGCCGCAAGACTCAGCGTCTGTGGCGCCGACGTTACCGCCGGCGCAACGGTGTCGGTAACAGAAGTGACGGCGTCGGCGACGACATCCGATGCGGATGAAGCCGTCGAACCGATGGCGTCCGCCGCCGTGTTCGCTGCGTCTGTGACTGCATCGGCTACAGCGCTAACGGCGCCGGTTGCAGCAGCGACGGCGTCGGCTGCCGCATTGACGGCACCAGCGGCGACGTCCGTAACTGCGTCGGCTGCCGCGCTGACGGCGCCGGTGGCGGCGGAGACGGCGTCGGACGCGGCATCAGCTGCCGCGCTGACTGCATCCGCTGCAACAGCGACAACATCTGAGGCAACGCTCGCGGTGGCCTCCACTGTCTCGCTGACAGTCTCCGCCACCGCCTCCACCGCTGCCGTCACCACGTTAGAAGCGGCCTCCGGCTCTGCAGCTGCAGCCGAGCCTATCATGGCCTCACTTGCAGCAGCCACTGCAAGAGGGGCCGAGGAGAGCTTGTTGGGAGATGGAGGGAACGGAAGCAAGGGTAATATCCAGGCCCTGAAACAGGGTCCGGGATAAGGGTTCCAACCCAGCCCCAACACCCCGAAAACACAGCTCAATCCCAACCTCGACCAGAGACCTTACAGCCCATAGCAGGAACCTGCATACATGGCCTGTAGCTAAGCAACAGCTGCGGCATGGACCTGTGGCCCCAGGTGAGATAACCACGTCCCAGCCGAGGTGACCCACCCGCCTCCAGAGCCGCCGGTGGCGGGGCGTCTACCACCACATCCAGCGGGGAGTCCATAGAAGTCGCATCTGCCAGCTCAAACAGGCGGGTCAAAGAGTTGCTTCCGCTGCCCACCGCTTGGGTTTGTACGGCTCCTGTCAAGTTATCGCGGTGTTGGTGCACGACGGCGCGTAGATAATGGGCGGGACAGGGGACAGGTTCAAGTGTCATAGTTGGTGACGGGCAGTCGCCATGAAGGGACAATGAGGGTAAGCGAAAAGTGTGAAGGGGGCGGAAAGCTGCAGATGTAGGCTCTCCCAGACCTAGTAGGGCAGGGCATGAAGGCTTGGCGCAGATTGAATAAGGCCGTGCATGAGAGTGTCGCCTCCCAAAAGAAGGAAGTGCGGGGAGAGGACCCCTGATGAGAACGCGTGCTGGGCGGTGCGTCGGTTGGCGAAGTGACAGGTTGAGCTGGGTCGGGGAGTCACACTGAACACGGGGCTTTGGTCGTATGATGCCAGGGTAGGCGGTTGTGATAATTTTGTGCTGGAGGTGCTTAAGGGCCTCCGGCTCGGCAGGGTCCCCTAAAGGTCAAGCTCCCCTATCGCGAAAGCGCTGACCGACCCATATGCCATGCACAACCGGGAAAATAATATCCCCGCAGAATTCTGGATACGATCCAAAAGCGGGGAGCCAAAGAGAAAGCTGGGTGGGAACGCCTCACCGCGAGGAACGCACAGGATAAGCTTGCCATGACGATCTAGGCCAGCCTGCAGCAATTTGTAAGTGATTCGTAAGACGTTTCCGCCCTAGGAGAGCCCGTACGTCTAGGACAAGCACTATGAATGCCTGGACTGCCCCTCGCAAGTCCGACTATCCTGCATCTTTGCTGATCCCACCTTCTGCTGAGCAGGCACCTTCACTCCTATCCTGGGCCGATGCGTCAAAGCTTGCATTTTCGCAACTCAGCGAACAGAGTCGCAGAGCCAAGTCAAGTAACGCCCCGAAGGACTCCTCCAAGGGCAGTGCTGAGGTGAAGTGTCCTTCTTAAATACCGTACTATTTGAGTAGTAGTCCTGAAGATGCTGAGCTGCAAAAGCGCACAGGGCGCCTCAGCACAAGGGGAAATCACTTGCTTCCGTCAAAGCTCCAACAGCACTAAGTCCTCCAGAACCTATTCCCGGGGGGCACATTAAAAATCTTCGCCTGATGAGGGAAATGGCACCGGATGTACCAATGTACGGCGATGAAGCGATAATTTTACCTCATTTCCCAATATCGCTAATCTAGATAACTTTTGTTTTACCCTGGTTGGACGGCTCTGGCAATCTCCGTAAATATGCTATCTCTTGTCAACACGAAGCAAAATGGTTGATACCCAAGGCTATGACGCGGGACTTCAAAGCGAAATGAGTATGTTCTAGATCCCTCACCTGCTCATCATATTTCCTTAAATTCTAGTCATTCTTAACGTTTCACTTCGTCCATCAGGTGGTCCTGTTGACCGACTGTCTGCTTCGTTTCGTGGCCTCGATATTGAAAATGATGGTTGTATCCAAAAGACAAGGCGGATACTAGCAAATGAGAACCACGGAAGCCCTGCACGGTGAGCTTGCATTTTACAAAACTCGCCACGTTGACGGTGGACTTTATGGTGGGGCAACGATCCTGCAGGCCTCGGTTGTGCTCACGCCAAGCAGAACGTAGTGAGAATGGTGCAAATATGGATGTGACACCCAGCAGGTGCGGTTGGGGAAGCCGCGCGAAAGCAGACAGCTTTCGCTGCAACCAACACCCTCCCAACACCCCCGTTTGCCTTGGCTTTCGCACAGGCTGGCTTGCTTCAAGCAACTGCGGGACGAGCTTACTTGCGCGGTGAGAAATATCTCGACAGCTTACCTCGGCGGTTATGCGCGCCTGACTACTGACGGCTTTGCCATGTATATTCTTTGCAAGTAGGTGTGCCTGGACATATGCGTTCGGCCATGCACAACACCATGCGGTAAGCTTGGCATCGCCTTGTGAACCTCTGTCGCTTTCGCTTGCTGCGGTATTTGCCCGGTTTTTGTCCTGCTCCCATTATTTGGGGGCTCATTCTTTGCAGAGTTATTGGATGCAGAATATATCATCATTTCGTGCATGGATGCCATTTTATGAAATATGTTCTTTGCTACAGGCCACAACTACTGTCGCAGCTGCCTGCGTCGCAACACGGAGCTTAACCGGCCGTGTCCGAAGTGCCGCGCCAACTTACCCGCTGGTAAGCCCCTTATGACATGCTCTGCGAACACAAGCCCATATCCCCCTGCAGGGAATCTCCGGCTTACATTCGGGCTGTTTGCGCTTCCCGCCTAGGTTTCGCGCTGAACATCAACACTACTCTCTGGAACACTATTCAACATCTCTTCCCTGCGGAGGCAAGCGCGAAGCCTCTGACACCACCGCCGGCGCAGGCCCTGCAGCAGGCAGCTTCCGGTCAGATCGCGGGGCGTGCTGCCGGGTCGGGATTATCAACTAATGGCCATCCCGCTGCAGCCCCTTTTCGCCCACCAAGGTACGCTCTAGCACACGCCCTGCCTTTTATCACTGCCATACTGTTGCCGTCGTGCTCGGTTGTTTACGAGAACACGAAGTTGGCAACCGAAACGCCCTGGAGGGCAATCTGAACTGGAAGCGATGCCCAATGGGAACCACTATCGTGTTATCCTGGCTTTGCCTAACCGGTATCGGACCAACCTGGTCTATACAGGTTCGTTCCTGCATGGCGCGGTGTCGACCAGCCCGGCTTCCCTGGTCAACCCCTGTCACGCGCCAACGCCAACAATCTCGCTACGCATGGCGCTGGTATGGGCAACATAGGCCTGACGAGCCTCCCTGGCCGCAGTGTGTCCGGCCCCAGGCCACAGCGGCAAACATTCAGCTCATCCGTTTCGGGGGCGGCTGCAACAGGCTCAGTAATGCAGCCATCCGGACCGCCGCCCGTTGTGTTCTCCTTAGCGGAACTCGGTGTGCGTCCCGCCCGTGAAAGGCGGCGCTCGCGCAGCGCCGAGCGTTGGGAGGGAACCGATTCCTTCCTCCTAGGCTCTGCATACAGAGGCACTGCCGACCTGGCTGGACGTGCTGCGTCAGTTACTGCGCAGGCCAACCCACAGTCATCCTCACCTCGGTTATTGCAGCTGCTATCGGAAGCAAACCACAACGCGGCAGGCGCCACGACCTCCGGGCTTCATCCGCATGTCCCGCCGCGGCCCCCATCCCGGCCTTATGTAGGACACACAACAGGTCCCACTGGCAACGTGGCGGCTGGCTCAAATGTACTAGCTTTCAACGCCGGCATGCCGACGCTGTCGCAGCAGGGCGCTGGCAGCGGTCGTAGCCTTAGCAACAACCCGTTTTTGCGCCTGCCTCGCCCTGCTGCCGCGATGGCCAGTGCAACTGCCAGTCGCGGCCCTGGTGAGGTCACAGCGGTGGTGGATACGCGGAGCGCTGGCTTGCTGCAGGTGGTCGCTGGACGACAAGATACGGGTATTGTTGCCGCTGCTGCACCGCATTTCAATGCCTCGCAGCGGGCACTCCTGAGCGCCTGCATTAGCACCCAGGCTCAAGCCGGGGCGCGCGATGCATTGAACCGTACGGGTAGCGGTGCCTTAGCCACTTTCCGCTCGGATGGCATGGATGCGGCAGCCGGTCCCGCCCCTCGTGAGGCATCAATCACCTCACAGGATAGTGGCAGCTGCACCACCGCCGGCGGCGAGAGCAGCTCGCCGAGCACGCTTGGCAGCAACTGGAGCACTAAGGCTTTTGATGATGCCTCGGAACTGGAGCTTCTCCCGGAGAACGATGACCTGTGTGGTTTGGGCAGCTGCACGACAGTCAATGAGAGCAGTGCGGCGTCGCGGGGTGTAGCAGGAGGCGCAGGATGTAGCACACTTGCGAGTAATGGCCGTTGCAATAACCCGCGGAGGTAAGGAGCCGCGACATGGTACTTTACCGATTGTGCTAAAGGCTTCGTAGGGCCCATGTAGGTGGATGGGGAAAACTTGAGTTTGACCTTTGGTGTCAAGGTAGCATGAACGCTGTTCCCTTCGCATGAGTGCGGCGTGCAACTTGTGACACCCGTCTGGAAGGTCATTGCTTTATTCCCGTCCACTTGTTAGTCGTCTATGTGTTTTTTCACATTTTGACACCGCGTAGGCCGCCTCCGGAGGATCTGCGGCAGCATCCGTCCCTGCGTCTTGATGACGAGAGCGACATCAGTCGGGATCTGGAGCTATCGGTGACAACGGACAGCGGTATCGGCAATGGGTTGACCGCATTGAGTACGGACGTTCCTGGTGCCGCTGTGGCAAGGGCTCAAGGTGCGCAGGAATTCAGATTACGAATCCATCACAAGGGGCATGCAGTCGTTTGAATACGTCTCCTGTTTCATGGTCACTGTTTTAATGTCGCTGTTCTTATTTCAGCTCTAGTGGCCTTTCAACTAATATCATGATACACCGGTAATATCATGGTACACCGGGTCATTGATTGGATGCGGCGTAGGCATGTCGATAAGGATACAGCAGCAGCTCCATTGCGAACACTATGCCAGCCCTTGCGCTGTCCTTCTCAACCCCAGGAAATGTGCAGGACAACCGATGCATTGCCGAAACTCAAGGCACACCACAACCCTGTTTGGGGACCTTTGCAGACGCGCCTTCGCCTTCGTGGAGCGAACTAGACGCGCAGGTAGCCCGCGCGATGGAGCCCTTGCACATCTCTCCGCCCAATCTGCCCCGTCTGCGCGTGTCATTGCGAAGGGATCCAATGCCCATGCCTGCACCTGCCAGTCATCAAACGGTTTCTTTGGACGCCGGCAGCAAACCACCTGAAGGCCTTGTTATCCGGACGCGGGTATGCAGCCATTCACAGCACAACACGAACCCGGACCTGGCTTCCAACTACGATGGGGAGGAACCGAGTGGTGCAGACACTTTTTTCTCCTCGCCTTTCTTCGATCGCGCGTTGCTGATGGAGAGCTTGCAAGAGGCAGCAGAGGGTTCTGAGCCCGGTAGCGAGGTCGGGTTCTCACCCCGGTGGCTAGCTGGTGGAGCCTGCGATGGTGACTGGCTAATCGACGACAGTGGACGCCCATTTGTTGGCGACAGACTGCTGACAGCGGACGCTGGTGCAGCCGGAGAGTTGGCTAGTGGGGACAGGCTTGCTACCGCAGAAACGGCTCTTATCGCACTTGCTGAGAGCGGCAGATTGCAGGAATTTGTCGCCAGGGGCACGGGGACTTCGCGGCCTGTCCGAGACGGTTTGCCTTCCAGCATGCCAGTAGGGCATGGCTCTACGGCCCAGGCACAGGCAGACTCGGCTGCGAACAGGACTGGACTCCTGCCTGGTGACCGGGGGTGCCCCATTGAGCTGCTTTCAGACAGCGATGAGGAGCGTGAGCCAGGCGCGTGGCCAAGTCTGGTTGCAGGTGCTAGCGCAGCGCCGCGTGGTGCTGGAGGACTGCGAGGGGTGCTCGATGTGCCGGTCAGGCGAGCCAGCCAGCGTGTTGTTTCGGGGCTTCGTAAGCCTCGTCGTACATAGCGTTTCGTTTGCAGGCCATGTTCCTGACTGACTGACGTGAGTTTTTTGTGTTTTAGTTTGGTTAACATGCATATGTTTTGTTAAGTCATTTATTGTTTTTATACTGATGTGCCAGCCCAGTTTTAAGCAGATGCAAATAGAGTCTTGCTTGTGGTTTGTCCATTGGTCTTTTTATGTGTCGGCAAGTGGCTCCTGCAGTGCCTAGGTCAGGGTGACGCGTCCTTTACAGGTGCATTTGCTGGAAAGCGTATGGCCCGCCGATACGGTATTAGCAGGTTTTGTGAGTCTGTGAAACTGCAAAGGCCACGAGGTATTTGACGAATGAACAGCGATGATGGAGGCGTCGATGAAGGTGTCACAGACTTTTGTACGACACGTTCGGCCGGAAGAAAAGTCTTGAGGAATTTCGATATGATTGAGGAAGCGCAATCGCAGATCCCCCAATTTGTAAGTTAGCTCTTACAGTTCCAGTTTGCCTCCGAACCTAGTTCGCCGCTTTGAATTTAACGGCGAGTTTGGGAGGAAGCGCTGATGCCGATGTCGTTACGAGAATCGTGCTGAATGCTTGATTTTGTTGAAAGCAATTACGCGTTTGAGGAAAGTTTTGTCCAAGCTGCAATGTTGGTGTTTATCTAGCACTTATCACAACTGTTCATGGGGCGAATGTCAAGTACTGCGGGCTGCACTCGACTCGTTCGGGGTCCACTGTAACAATCGCATTCTGAGGGCTGGTACTTAAATCACCGCTTTGTTGTACATGTCGCAGCTTCTTTGTCTGTGTAGTCTATGCTCTAATCAACTTTGCGTAGTTTTCGGCTTGTTTATTCGTTCGTGCAAAAGATTGGCACACTAATGACCCGCGGGTCACTTAACCGTGGCTTCAGCCCGTGAATTTCAGTGGAGACCTGGAATTGCTGGCTCATAGCAAATCATATTTTGTAACCTTGTGACGATACAGAACCAATTAAAACATTCGAATGTGCCAGTCTGCAATCCTGGTTGTCATCTTGATGTTGTCGGGCTACATCGCGGCCAGCGCAACGCCAGAGCAGCCGGATGAAACAACAATTAGCTTGGCGCCTGGCCGTGGTGTGTACACCTGACAACGAAGATGCCATGTTCGTGGGTTGAAGCAGATCAACACTTAGCATAATAGAATCTGCCGACCTTCCCATGTCTCCAAAAGCACGATTCAAAACTCCAGTCGCGACAAGTACGCGTTCCGCTGCTGCAGGAGGAAATGAAACCTTCCTTAACCTGGAGCTCAGGGTGGCCAGTCCCGAATGCGAGGCTGCCACCTGCCATATGCAGTACCTGCAAAACCAGAAGAACCCCTTGGTGCCACAGGAAGAGGCTTTCGCCCTGACCGTGGGGACGAACTTGGTGCGTGTGTCATCCTTACACGCGCCAGGCGGCAAGGACTCGCCAGGAAACCACCCGGTCACCATCGTGTTGCACTGTGAGTCTGGGTGTATCCCCGAGCCTAGTGTGGTGCACCTGACACGAGGCAGTGATCGTTCGGCAGTCCTTCAATGCGACGCTACTATGACCCCAGACTGCGACGTGCCGCTCGTGACCACAACCCATACGCGCCTGACCGTTGATATTCTAAGTTCTGTGAGGCCGGGCGAAGGTGGACGTGTTCGCCGCCGTGCGCTGAGCAGCTCAGCTCTAGCTACAGCGGCTGTTATATTTTTCGCTTTTATGGTGCGTTATATCGCTGCCCGGGGGATTTCCGCAGTCGTACGATGGGCTGCCACGCGAGGCGTTGACCGTTGACGATTGAGTCCAAGCCGTTGTGGCAGTGGTTTTGCACTTGCTTAAAAGGTAGAGTTAACGATGCTGAAGGCTTTGTAGCTTTGCATCCTTGTGCCCACAAGCACCCACAACACAACAAGTAAGGTGAGGAGAAACCCACGTGTAATGTTCGCCTGCATGTTGTCGACAAAATAGATTTCACACCGTGCCATATATAAAAGAGATTATTATGACGTCGTGTCTCCCGCGGTAAAATGATTAGTGCGGGATGTCCTCATCTTTCGACATTTCGGGCCTTAGCGACGTCTCGTCCACAAGCATCGATATTACTGATGTGGGACCTAAGCCAACAGTCACCAATCGACCATCTGGGCGTCCCAGCACATCTGTCGGGCGACCGGTTGGCCGGATACAGCCAGTCGGCAAGCGAGAGAGCGCATCCTCGATCGAGATATCGGGTTCAGAGCTTTCTGGGTCCATCGAAATAGATCATGATGACCGCTCCCGGTCTGTGCTTGTGGGGAGCAGCGGTCGCCCGGCAACCCGTGGCAAGCCTCCCGCCATCCAAGGTGCGGCCGCGGTGGATAATTGCGCGAGCATGCTTTCAGCTGTGGTACATATTCACCACGTATCAGGTGTCGGTAGTTTTGGAGCAGCCTTTCGGTTTGATGCATATCAACGGAAAGAAGATTGAGATTGTGAAGTCGCCAGCAGGCACCTCGCTGGTTCCTTCAGTTCCCGGAGATACAATCAGCACATGATCACACTCGTTGAACAATTTGCAGTCTACGTGGCGATTGACACGAAGCTACAGCCGTTGCCACTACCGCTGTTGATTACAGCTGCTGCTGCTGCTCTCCGGGACTCCGGGCCCCAACCTCTTCCCCCGCTGTGCTGCAGCACCAGTGGGTCGCCTGCAGCAGCATAAGAGCACATCCTCCATTGAGATATCCGGCTCTGACCTTTCCGGATCTATTGATATCATGCACGAGGATAATCCGCGACCGACCGCGGCTCGGGGACCTGGGGCAGCACCTGGGCAGGGGATGCGACCCAGCACGGCTGGCAGGCCCCCTCCGTTATCAGGTGCGCATGCGGGGGGCTGGCCAATGGGTGAATGGGTATAGTGGATTACGGGGAGGCGGATGTATGCTAGCTTGCTGCCCGATGACCAGGGTTGCTGCCAGACCCCCTTCACCACTGTTTGCGGCATGGCTTCCATCCTAACCTGATAACTACCGGAAGGGCTGGGATTCCTGTCACCTTAGCTTTACTGCACACTATAGCTTTACTGCATAGCGCTGGCTTTGTGCGATAGGCTCGTTAAGTCCCTTGTGATGATGGTGTGGGATGTTGCAATTGCCTGGCCGTGCAGGCAGATCCGCTAACCTGCCGCCGGCCGGAATGCAGCCTCGCAGCGTCGGCGGTGGCAGAGGAATTGGCGGCGGCCGAAGGCCGGCCACGGCAGGGAGCGGCGGCAGCGACAGCCTGTCCATCTCCGCCCTGAGCTCGGATGACCTTTCGGCCGATCTGGACATTACGGGAGGTGGCGGTGGTGGGGCCGGCGGTGGACAGGATACGTTGGTAGAGGTGCTAAGCTTGGAAGGTCCCAAGAAAACCAAGACCCACATCACCCGGGTGAGCGGGCCGATGGATGATTCCACCGGAACGGAATGGTGCTCTGCTGGGCGGCACCAGGGGTGGACAGGTGGACAGCACCCTTGATTCCCCGCCACCATTGCCTTCTCCACCAGCTTACATAGCGAAGGCACTCCCAAGGGGGATAATGCGTCCGTAAGCAATGAGGCATTAGCAGCGCCTTCGCTAAGGGGGCAGACACAGTTTTATGTCGTAGCCCGTCCATGCAGCAACACTTGCGTACCGTGCACTGTGCGTTGAGCATGGCAGGGCTGTCCACTGTTCGCTGAATGAATACCAGAGCGAAATACCACTGCCTTGGTGTGGGAGCGGTTCTCTCTCCACCTTTTTCCAGGAGAAACACACTGCAAAGCAGTGCTTACCTGCCCTGCACCTCACTGCGCTGCCCTGCCCCTATCAGTCCTGCCCCTACTCCCTGCTCCACGTCATGTTGCCTGTGTCCAGGCCGGCCTGAATCAGGAGGTCGTCCGCGAGTCAACCCACACTGTGGCCATGTCGGAACCGGAGAGCCTCATGTCACTCAGCGGAGGTGCGCTGGGCAGCGTCAGCGGCAGCCTGGTCATTGACAACAGCGAGGACATGGGCTTAGGCGTAGGCATAGGCGGGGGCGTGAACGAAGCCGGCAGGCGGGGGATGCAGCAGGGTGCAGGGCGAGCAGGTCAGGGAACGCATCAGCCGCAGCCGCGGATGAGGCCGCCTGCGGCGGCCAGCTCCGGAACCATTGAGTACGATGAAGATTTCCTCGGCAACAGCGACATCGGTGTCAGTGGAGGCGGCGGCCTCGGAAGCGCCAGCATTGAGTACGACGTTAGCGGCTCGAATGAGGGAGGCGGCGGAATGTTGGCGAGGGCAACTGCTTCAGCTGTGTATGCTTCAGGGGCTGTAGGGCGGCAGGTAGCGGGACGGCAAGTGGCTTCGTCGGCGCCGCGGTACGGTGATTCCAAGACGCCATCTATTTCCGGTGGGTGTAATGGCGGGTCATTGGATTGGATTGGATTGGGTTGGGAAAGCATCGTGGGGTTTCGTCGGCCGCTTACAAATGCGGCATGAGGTGCCTGAAGTCTATTTGGAGCAAGCAGGCTGCAGATGGACTGTTGACGGCAGCGTAAGTGTAGGTTAGTGTTGGCGGTGGGCAACATCATGGTGGCCGTCCGGAAATCAGGAAAGACGACTGGCTGGCGTTAGGTCTGCGGTCCACTCGCATGTTGCTGCGGCTGCCGTTGCTTTACAAGGAGTACCAGCAGCAGGAAGGATAGCTTTTCGTGCAACCTCGCTGCCGGACTTCCTCAAGTTACATATGCCACCCCAACGGGGAGGGTATATTAGCAGGCTTACAGCGAACTCGTGTTCGTTCTGCGGATCTCCGTGCGCAGGGAGCACCTCTCTGTCGTCTATCGGCGTCGACTCAGCGGCCTCAGGATCCGGCGCATGGCGAGGTGGGCGAGACAGCTCCCAAAGCCTGCAGCCCCGGCCTGGCTATTCAGCCCTCCACCCTGACCCCCTGAACCGTACGACGGGTTCCGTACGGCTCAGCCGTCCGCAAAGCATTGGCGGCCTGACGGCGGAGCCAGCGTTCGCGAGCGGCAGCAGCCGGAGCGGCGTGACGCCAAGCAGAAGTACCGGCGACGGCAGCGCTAAGCGCAGCGACGGCCGCAGCAGGCAGAGCAGCAGCGGCGGCGGTGCTTTGGGCGTTAACCTCATGGACGCATCAGCGCTGGAGCCCGTCAGCGGCGGTATGGACGAGTCGTACGGCGTATACAGCAGTACCGAGATCGTGCGTCACGCGACTGACGTTAACCGGAGTTTGGACAGAAGCGACAGGAGCCGCGGCGGCAGGCGCGCCGTGGACAGCGGTGGCGCGCGTAGCAGCCATAGCAGCGGCGGTTCGTCCTCCTCCGGAAGCTCATCGTACGGAGTCGGCGGTGTACGGCTTCATGGTATCGAGGACCTGGGCACCAGCGGCGACGCGGTCAGTGGCGGCCTCACGCAGCCGGTGGCCTCCGCCACGCCGGAGGTGTCGTACAGTGACTTGGGTATCGAGGAGGAAGCTGGTGTCAGCTATGGCGATGACGCTGGAGTTTCCGTGATACATGGAAAGCTAAAGCCCCAGTCTGTAGCGGCGGCGCCGCCATCGCCACCGCCGCCAAAACAGCTGTCTGAAGCACCACGAGCAGGCGGCGACAGTGGCAGCGAATCGGAACGAAAGAGCGCCGGCCGGGATTTGAATCGGGTATCCCACCGGGCGGGCAGCTCGGACGGCTCCCTGGTAGATTCCAGACGGCCACGGAGCGTCTCCCGCCTCTCCGGCGTGACGGCTATGGACAGCGGCAGCCACAGCGGTGCTGCTGCGAGGCGCTATGCTGGTGGCAGTAGCAGCATCAGTAGTAGCAAGAGTAGCAGTAGCAAGAGTAGCAGTAGCAAGAGTAGCAGTAGCATCAGGAGCAGCAAAGGTAGCGGCCACAGCAAGAGTGTGGATCCGGAGTCGTTACCCAGCATCTCCGACGACTACGAAGCCAGGGGTGTCCGCAGTCACAGCGGTGATGGCAGCAGCGGCGGCGGTGGCGGCTCCGTCAACCACAAGAGCAGTAGGGGCAGCAGCCCGGCGTCCGCCGCGCACGATCTGCTTGCTGGGCTGCAGGTGGTGCGGGAGGGCAGCAGCAGTAGCGGCAGCAGTAGCAGTAGCGGCGGTGAGAACATCATGACGGTGGACCAGCTAATGGTGAGAAAGGGCGAGAGGAAGGTTGAAGTCACGCTGCTTGACTGATGTTAACCAGTTGAACCAGGTCCATCGTAGCACGCGGGAATGGGCCGAACCGCGGGCACACGGGAATGAGACATCCATGGATCAGGTAGAGGCGAGCACCCACATAACTCGACACACTCGGCTCTGCGATGACGATAATGCAGCCCCTACACCCTTGATGCTCGTCCGCCGCGTTCTTCTCCTGTTTTCAGCGTAGCCTCTCCTTGGTTTGGCTTTTGCAATGCCCGTTCGTGCTTGCTTCCTTTCGTTCTGCGTTCCCTCCCGTCCATTTTGCGCCCATTTCCCCTGTGCATTTTGTACTTCGGCCGGGTACAGCCTAGCCATAGCAGCGAGGGCGGCAGCAGCCATCGGGGCCGCACTGCCAGCGGCGGCGGGGATGACGACGCCTACGAGTCCGACTTCGTGGCTGAGTCGGTTGCGACCGAGTCCGTGGGGCGGTCCCTCTCCCGGGCCGCATCGTCTCGGAGGCGGGGCGAGACGGCAGCGACGCCCTCCCTGGGACTGCCGATTCGCCAGCGGGAATTCTCCTTCGGCCGCCAGGTACCGTACCTGCGTGTGTGTGTGTTTGGATTTGCGCGTGTGTTGCACGTCTGCGTGTGTGAATGTATGTGTGTGTATGTGTCTGTTGATATCTGTTTTGGCCCTGGTTACGGCGATGAGTGGATTGTATTTGTTGTGCGTTCTATTTGTTGTGCGTTTCAATGGCTGGTTGTGCCATGTGAGGAGGAAGAGGCTCGTTTCTGTGCGTGTTCGCGGGGCCATGTGAGGGCAGGCAGCTACTGCGGTGACTACTGCCTTCAATGAAGCAAAGATCAATTTTCAGATGTAACCTGAGAGGAGGGCACCGCGGCAATCGGGGTCCCGGGCCTGTTAAAATGTAGGCCTGCAAGATCCTATAAAAATACCTGGTACTGATTAACCAGTTAGTTAACGATGCGAATTGCAGTTGGCAGCGGCGGCCGATAGCGCCTTTACTCCGCGGCAGCTTGCTAAGAGCGGCTCTCTTTCGGAGGAAGAGTCGTACGGGAGAGGCACGGGCGGCGGCGGCGGCAAGGGCGGTAGCGCAGGTGCTGGGCCGGCCACGGTGCCTCGGCCGCCGCCGCCGCCATCGAAGGCCCAGCAGCAGCAACAGCAACAGCGACCCGTTCCTGACCCACGGGTCGCTGTGGTGGCCGACTCAGGCAGCTACGGTTCCGTGGAGGACGAGGACGAGGCGCTGATGGCAGCGGCGGTGCGGTCGCCTGAGGATGATGGGGCTAGCCGCTGGCGGCGAAGGCAGCAGCGCATTCAACTGCACCAAAGCGGTAAGTTACCTTTGCATGTGTGTTTTAGCGAAGGACCGAACCGGGCGCTAAAAGGACCCGAACGGGTGCTGGTGGAAGAGTGGTGGTGGGGTGAGGATGCTGGCACGCGGCGAGCCGGCAAGTGAACGTGTGTATGTGATCATTAGAAGGGCACACGACGACGTTTGTGATTGGATGGTTGGATTCCTGGCATTGGGACGGGAAACTGCACATGTGTGCGAGCTCCCGCCTCCCTTAGAATTCGCGTAGAGTCCTGCTCCCTTTCTTAAGTCCTTCCCTGCACTCTCCCATGAACTCATCTGTGTCACAGCGGACACTTTATCCCCTGAGAACTCCTCGCCGTCACTCAGCCGCGAACGCCATGGAGGTCGCCGCCGGGGCCCAGCCGCAGAGGACGGCTCTGGCGACCCCTCCGGGACCTTCGATGCCTCCGCCTCGCACCTGTCCCAGAGTGGCGGGCTGGGTCCCGGCCCTGTCGCACCGGCGTGGACTACCACCCCTGCTGCCGCCACCGGCCGTGACGGCGGCGGTGGCACCACAGCCGCTGCCGGTGCGGCGATACGTGGTCCGCCGGCGAGACTTGATCCGAATCAGTTCTCCCGCGACAGCGACTTGTCTGAGGAGTTCATTCCGTCGCAGGTAGGCGCACAGAAGGATGCTCGTCGTGGCCGAGTTAGGGTGCAGAACCAGCCTGAACCCGATTTGGGTGTCCGTACCACAGCATATATGCTCTCTGGATAACGCAACCGAGGTGTAACACACACATATGCAAATCTGTCGTCGCCAGAGAGCATACTGCCTTCCAATACGCGGCCTATTCACGACTAAAGCTCCCGGCAACGGAACTTACGTATCGCCACATGAAAGTTTTGCTTGGGTGCGAACAACGCCGGTGATCAGGTCAGATCGACTGCAACATCCTCCATTCACTCACTTTTTGCATACTTGTTTAATACGAAGAGCTCTGGTCCAATACAGCTCCCCATGTTTAAAAGTTAAGGTTTGGGGTTTGGCGGTTTCTCCAAACCCCCTTTCCCCGCCCTCCCCACGGCTCGCTTCTACCTTTTCCAGGCCATGCAGCGAGGGTTAACGGAACAGCCTATCTTCCGGCCCCTCATGCCCAATACTTCCGCTCCGAGAGTATCCGCCGGCGCGCAAGGTGCCGTGCCCGCGTTCACAGCGCGCGGCGGAGGCGTCATCAGTCCGCCATCGCCGCCACTGGGACCGTCGCCATCACCTGCTGACCTGCGCCGCTTTCCGGACCCTCATTTCCACCCCACGGAGCCGCATCTGCCACCGCATCCGCCACGGCCGCCGCCGGAGCCACTGTCACCGGCCGTGGCGGCGGCGGCGGCGCCGCCGCCGCCTCGCCATGCCTTTGCCGCCACGCAGACAGACGTGTACACGAATGTTGTTGACCTGGATCCCGTGTCCCGCCCCGGCACAGTGAAGCTGCGCACCGTAGCCATGCAGGTGGGTATGTTGGTTAGGTCGGGTCTGCGGATGCGCTGCGCTACGGTTGAGGTTGAGATTGTGATTTCGAGGGGCTGACGGAAAATAGCGACGATGTAGCCTGCTATAAGGGTTTGCGAGCTGATCGCTTGAGGCGGCCCCTCTAGCCACCGGGAAAAAAGCTTACCAGCCACTGGCGACTACTAATGCATCGGCATGCCGCCGGCCATACGCCATCCTGGCTTGCGTGCGTGTATCTGTGTGAGCGTGTATACGCGCGCCCCTTCCCTTCCAAATTTGCGTTGCATGGGAGAATATGGGTGTTTTTTTGTGCCTCCGCGCCGCCTGCCGTACTGTAGTGGGGCACCCTCAACGAGGCCTCCACACAAGTGGCATTCGATCCTGTTGCGGAGCGCCTCATGGAAGCGTCAACGGGGCTGTACGACACGGAGGCGCTGCCGCCGCACCTGCGGCGCCAGCTGCAGGCGCACTTGCTGCAGCAGCAACAGCTGTACGGCCCCTTCACGAAGCGAGGCGGTGGCGGTGGCCTGCTGCAGGTGAGTGAATGATTATAACTGAGTTTATGCAAGGTTGAGGTCCAACGCGTCCACCACACGCCTTGCAGGCGGGCGCCGATGCACTGCTGCTAGGCGAATCGCCAGGTGCTGCTTTCAGCGGCATAGGGCCCGGCTTTGGCATCTTATCCCTCGCGTTCCACTCCGTCAAGACGGCGGCCCTCTTGGAGCAGCTGGAACGCAGCCTCTCCAGTGCCACCATCGCCGCGGGAGTGGCGCCGCCGCCAGCCTACCCGCCCCACGTCTCGCATGGCGCCGGCGCCATGCCGTACTACCCGTACGAGTGGTGGCCGGGCCAGCCGGGTGCGGCGGCGGGGCAGCCGCCGATGACCCCTGGTCAAGCGGCGGCGGCCGCGTATACGGCTTCCACCGCCGCCGCTTCGGCGGCAGCGGCGGCGCAGTCACCACCACCGTCACCGCCGGCCGCCAGCGGTTCTCCGCCACTGTCGCCCCCACGACCCGCAGGGCCGCCTGGCGATGCCAGGGACATGGACGGTGCCAGCGGCGGTGCCGCCCCTGGCCCCGCCAGCTGGCCGACCCTAAGGACCGTCACGTCCCCTGGCGCCACTGCCGGCGCCTCCAGGCCCACCAGCCCGTTGCCGCTGACGTCGTCGCCGTCTCGACTGCGCACCATGTCTGTGGCCGGCGGCTCAGACATAAGCCGCGTCCGCAGCAGCGGGGGCTTCCTGCGGGAAAGCAGCGGAACTTTTGGTGTGGACCGCGGCGTGACCTACCGGCGGAGCCGCCTGTCCAGCTCTGAAATGGGTGTGGGTCCTGGCGTGGGCGCGCTGTTGAGGCCCAAGCGTTCTTCTTCGCCCGTATTTGGCCGTTCAGGGGCCAGCGCGGTGCGTGGCGGCAGCGGCAGCGGCAGCGGCGATGGCGGCGGCAGCGAGGAGTACTCGCAGGATTTCGAGGACGCCGTGGAAGAGGAGAGCGGATTGGTGGGCGGCAGTGGAGATGTTGAAACGGTGGAGGAGGAGAACGAGGTGGAGGAGGAGAACGAGGACGTGGCGAGGGGAGCGGCGAGGCGTGAAAAGGAGACAGCGGAGATAGAGGAGGAGGTGGAGGAGGAAGTGGTGAGGAAGAAGTGCGGGGATCTGTTGAAAAGAAGCAGACCGAATTAGAAAGTTGGGCTAGATATCCTTGTGGTAGTGCCCATCAGCAATCCTTGGGGCTTTGGAAGGGGTTTGGGAAAAAAGACCGACGTGGTACGGGACGTCGTTCAGTACACTGTCATACCTGCCACCCCGTGGTCATCGCACCCCTACATGCAGTTGGAGGACTCATCCATTCCCGAAGAGGACGTGGTCCGCAGCAGCGGCAGTGGCAGCGGCAGTGAGAGCAGCGGCCACTACAGCGAGGACTTCGAGACGGAAAGCGTGCCCGCCCAGTCGCGCTCCGTCTCCCGGACCACTTCCCTCCTACACCGCAGCAGCTTGGTGGGGTCCACCAGCCGGGGCAAGGTGAGGTCAGGGGGGCCTTGCCACGGACCTGATGGTGGTAGGGTCGTGGTAGTGATGGTGATGGTGATGGCGGCGGTTGTCAAGCCGCCCGTTAATGTGCGGGTGCATGGCAAATTAACAGCGGAAAAGAAGTTAACAGCACATAAAAGTCGTAAGGATATCCAGAGGTCTAAGTTTAAAGGAAAACAGGCCCAACACCAGGGGTCGTCACCTTGCAGTTGGATCATACCTACCTACCTCCATGCAAGCAGCCCCAATCCCCGTGCATGCAATCACCTCCCACCTCCCCGCTTTCAATCTCCTCCCCGCAGCTCAACCCGCACCTGTCCGCGACCAGCTTTTCAGGTCGCTCCATGTTGCGGCGGGGCTCAGTGGTGGTGTCCACGCTGGCCCCCATAGCGGGCTCCGAAGCCGTCAGCAGGGAGGACGAAGAAGAGGGATCTCCACCGCAGGGGTGAGGGGAGTTTGCTGAGTTAAGATTGGGGCAATCATTGGAAGGCTGGCGAGCTCTGGGCTCCGTGCACTTCGCATACCTGTGCGACCTTAACACCACTGTCACGGTCTGGTGGTCTTTCCTCTCATGCCAGCCAGGTTTTCCGCCCCGACGCTGAAGCTCAGCTGCTTCATCTCACTTTGCCACCCTTGGCTCCTCTTGCTTACGGCATCTGCCACCTATTCACGAAAATTCTTTACTTATAAGCGCACCCTCGTTGCGTGTCAGCGTGTGTTGTGCCCTAGCCTGTTCACTTCTTCACGTCCCCTGGCCGTCCCCGGACCACTTGGCGTCTGTCCTGTGTGCGGCGTCAGTCCGTGTCCGTGCCTCTTGGGGGATTCGGTGCTTCGTATACTAGCTACCTGTGTGCACAACGTCGCGTTCCTGTCCCCAGGGGCAGGATTCGCTTGCCGTTTCCACTTACCCCGCCCGCTGCACTGTTGGCTTGGCGTTCCTCCACGCGTGATATTCTCCAGGTCACGCATGCTCAGCCGCGTGGGCAGCGTCATCAAGTCCTCGTCTGGCTTCAAACGCACCGCCTCCATCTCCATTACGATGGCGGATGACCCCATGCTGCCAAACCAAATGGCGCGGATTCTGCCAAAGACGTTCAGCACAAACGCATCGGGTTCCTCGGCCGGCGGTGGCCTGGCCGCACAAGCCTCTGGCCGGCGGTTGTCCTTGGACGGAACCGGACGAGCGCACCACCACCACAATCACCCACACCACGGCGCAGGGGCGGAGGCGGAGCCGCCGCCGGGTGGCGTCAGCGCCGCCACCACCGCCGCAGCGTCGTCGGCGGCGGGGGGGGACCAGCATGCGCAGCAGCAGCAACAGCAGCAACCGGGCGCCTATCCGCCGTACTATTCCTATCCACCTTACCCATATGGCACGCCATTTGGCATGATGCCGTACACGCCCTACCCACCTTACCCGCCGTACACGCCAGCGCCGGCTGCAAATGTGGCATCGGTGCTGCAGTACCTGCCACCGCCCATCCCCTACGTCTATCCGCCGTACCCCACACCCAACGCTACTGCAGCCCCAGCCCCGGCCCCAGCCCCGGCACATGGTCTCATCCCTGGACACCGCCTGCCTGCAACCGGTGCTACGGTGGGCGGGCCAGCGGGCATCGCCATTGGCGGTTCAGCAGCCGGTGCGCCGCCACGACCCCAAAGCGCCATGTCGCCCGGCGGAAGTCATCACCAGCAACACCATTTCCATGTCAAGTTCGCGGACGGGATGGCTCCAGGCGGCAGCGACGGGGCCGCCGGCGTCAGCACGGCAGCGGCCCCGGCCGTAACTCAGCAGCCGGGCGCTCGGGTCCCGGGGTCCATGCAAACCGCGGGTGCGGCCGTTGCCGCTTTTGATGCTGGCACCGTTCAAGCGCCCGGAATGGCCCCTCATACCTCACAACAGCAACAGCCTGGATATTCGTACACACACACTCAGCCGCCTTCGCACCACCATTCCCAACAGCAGCAGGCTGCTACGGCGGCGACAAGCTACTATGGCGATAGTCCTCGCTTTATGGGTGGTGTTCCCGGGGGCGGATCGTTCCTGGGCTACGGGGGCTTCGGCCCAGGCTCAAGCTCCCTGTACAGTGCGCAGGTACGGTGCCGGGAGCCGTTTACCATGGTTAGGTGGTTGGAAGCCCTCGTACACACCACAAGTTCGCCGCACACTTGTGTCGAAGCCAGGATGGAGGGGTGATAACTGGTTCGCGGAAAGTGTGGGAGAAGCCAAGTTCGGGCCAGAGGGAGCAGTCTAGGCGTGAACGGGGCTCACATTGGCCGCCGCCTGGCCGCTACGAGCTGCAAGTTAGCACTTGGTTGCTGTGCACTGTGTGGCACAGAGACACCGCTGACGTAGCGCTGCGGCTAGATGGCTAAATGGCCCATGCCAAGTACTTAGCGGGATTAGGAGTCGCGCTGGTACTGAATCACTACGTATTGTGTTACTCTCATGCACCTGATTCTCGGGCAGTGCTGGCGGTCTTCCTGTGTGGAGCAGATTGTATGGCGTTGTGGTGTCGGCGCATCAAAGTGGGGAACATCATTTTCTCTTGTCCCACATTTTGATGACCTTTCCCTCCCTCCCCTTATACAGAGCACGCTGCAGCGCTTCGGTGCGGTACTCAGCGCTGGCGCCTTTCCTGGACTGGACCCGGCCACAGTGCGAACCATCCGAGCAGACCTGGTCAAGACCGCGGCGGCGGTGTCAGGTGGGTGCAAGCGTGCAGGGAACACAGGGGGTGGACCGTAGGCGGGGCACAGTCGACCCGCCTTGCGCCGAAGGCCAGGCAAAGGTGAGGCGGCATTTGCTGAGCTTCAATCCCATGACAGGTGGTGGACGTCAGGGCCTGCAGCAGTTTGAGGCGACTGCAGGCGAAGCGCAATCCATAGCGCCCTCGGCTGGCTTCCTGCACGAGCTTTGGCTAAAATGTATAAATTGGAACCGCTGCCAGCACTGGACTGGCCAAGGGTACGCCCTAGGTGATTTCTTTGCGTGTAGCAGAGGCGCCCGACAGCCCGTAAGCCTTTCCTAACCGTGGCCCCCCAACCTCGCCAGGCCCACTTCTCTCCATCCGCCATGCCTACCCCGCCCCGAACTGCTGTCGCCGCCGCTCCCTGGCCGCGCAAACGCCTCCGCTGCCTGCCACTGCGTGCCCGCCTCCCATCATGCAGGTCAAGTTGGCTACGAGGACATCGTCGCGGAGGCAGGAGCAGCGGACGAGTATCGGGCACAGCTGGCCCGTGTGAGAGCCCGGCTGGCGGCGGCACGCGCATCCATGCCGTCTGTGATACCCGCCCAGGAGAAAGTCGTGCTATTGCGCACAACCACTCGCGCAGCCGCTGCTGCAGGGCCCACGGCCCAGTCCCAGCAACAGCAGACTCACCCGCAGGCGGCTTTGGCCGGAACCCGCATCCTGGAGGTCAGCACCACGGCGCCAGGGTCGTACCGTTATACGACACTGGAGGACACACGGCGGCTGATTGAGGTGACGCGGCCATACACGTCGGTGGGAGTCAGCTGAAAAAGGGGTAGCTGGTGCAATCTAGGGTAGTGGTCACGGGGGAATACTGCTGCTGGCTGTTCCCAGAAAGAGGCCAGGCCACCCACACGAGCAGCGGCACATCCGCTATCCCCGTGCACAGCTGAAACCCATTGTTGAGGGAAAGGAGCTCCAAGCCTGATATGCCTCCGCGGGGTGCTCTCATCAAGCGATTCCGGCGCCGTTAGTGCTTGATGGTGAGCTGGGATCAATATGCCCATGCCCCACAGCGCACACCTTACGGTAACGGGGTCGTCACCGCCGTCCAAGTTACGTCCCCTACCGTGTATGGCTGTAATTTACGAGGTGGATGCCGAGGCACTCTTGCCCGAGTGAGGATCTTAATGGAGATTAAAAAACTGCTCAGCATTCAAAGGCCCAAAAGTGGGGTCCGTGAGCATCACTTGCACCTGGCATGCCGACATTTAGCTTGGCTGTCTATGTAACTACGTGTGCTCCTCAGTATGATCGTAAGCGTCTAAACTACTGTGTAACCCTGTCGGCAAGATAGGTGATGCAAGGGGAGATACACGGACAGCCACAAATTTGCGACAAACGCACGGGGAAACCCCCGTGCAGTGCTAACGATTGATCCAGGGACGGATGCTACGCTATATTTACACATGCGCGCTCATCTCTCCACAGCACCAGCTTCACACCACATCTTGAAGTCCAATACATCTCCAGTCAGCGTCGTTCAAGGTGCGAAACCGCTGCCGGGTTTGTCCCTTCACCCCTAGCCCGCATAGCCAGGCCAGCAACCCACGCAAGCGCGTTCAATAACGCTCAGTCACTCAACCATATTGTGTCTCGCTATGCACATGGATGGGCGAATGCGTTACGGTAGTCGTCATCCCGGGACTTCAACACGCGCCCATTTGCACGTAGTCCCTAGGCGCCCTAGTTGCACCCGAAGCTCCCTTACCACGCCCTGAACCATCTGTAGACCACATCCAATGTTCCAACACAAGATGGACACCGTATGCTTCATGTGCGCTCCTTAAATGTAAGTCGTTCCCTCGGGCGGCTGCGGCAGCTTGCGGTTGGTTGGCGAGGACATATCCCGCCGAATCTCCGTTAGCAGCTGCTCCAGCGTATACTCGCGCTTCCAGTTGCCCAAAATGAGGAACTTGCTGGGGTCGACGCGGCCATCCCGCTGATCGACGCAGGACAGGTTAATGCGCGACTTGAACCAAATCCTAGGAGGCTGCTCCGGGTAGTTCAAATCGCAGTGGATCTTGAGCGAGTAAATGCGTCCATCGTGAACAGTGTTGGGCGGGCCAATAATCGTCCCCGTCCAGTTCCTCATGTGAATATCTTCAGGGTCTTCCATCCCATATGAGACAGTCCCATCGCCAAAGCCCTTCTCGCCACGGTCCAGTTCCTCTAGCAGCCTAAAGCTGCGGGGGACGGTAACGGACATGGCTAGAGCACTATACCTACCCCTAAGTGCGTGTTGTAAAACAGGTTTTCACGCACTATGACAAGGAATATGCTAGGGGCCGGTACCAAACGAAGTAATGACTTGAAGTTAGATCGCTCACCGCCAGTTCGGACGACAATAACATGACCATTCCGTTTCCGTGCATAGAGGGCCCCATCGCGCCCCAAACACAATGGGAGCTCAGGTTAGCATTACAAGATTTACACTGGTGTTTTTGTGTCTGTGGCAAGCCAAGCAAATCATTTCCATTTAAAGCCGGTGAAAGCTGAAAGGTGACGGAGTCTCGCCGAAAGGTATTCCATAAAGCCGGGTCGAAAACGATAAAATTAAAAGTGTCGAAAGCAAGGATTAACTATATGTCCTAACCGCGATAACTCGCAACTCTAGGAATGCCCCCACGGGATGAGCTCCGGTTGCGCCTCTACGCGGACTTTATGTCTCAACCTTCCAGGGCTGTCATAATATTTAGCAGGTAGGTGGGGGTGGAGGTCGGGACAAGGGTTGGCTGTGCAGGTTTGGGTTTCGAAGACCTCGCGGGTTTTGAAAGGTGACACGGCAATGGGGCGACAATGGGGATAACGAGGCACGTTTTGCCTACCTAATTTAATGTCACAGCAAGAACGCATGGCATCGCTATGTATGGTACGTCCTCTTCTACCATGACGGATCTTCCCTGTTGGATATGGGTTTCGGCATCCGTTTACTCGCAGGCTACGGTCATGCGGCACGCTATCTTTTGCACGATTAAAATGAACGGGAGAACGCGCCCTATCAGCTTCGCCCAGGCACATGGTCAGCACTGGAAACTCATGACACAGTTGGCCTGCATGCGATAGTGTATTGCTACTCCCTTGCAACCGCCTGTAACCGTCTTGCAGATGTCCGCCCGGTCCAATAAAATTGGGTGACAATTGAAATATGGCATACTTATTTGTCCATGTGATTAGTATGTCTTCGTTTTCGCCACTCTTCTTCCTCCGCAGTACGTTCCTTATCAGGACCTTTGGACCCTTCCCTGGCAACTTCCCTTGCGTGCCGCTCTGTATGCCTCCGGCACCACTTGTGGCTCCTCCTACCCCACCCGCACGCCCAACACAGATGTAATAAGCTGCCGGTGGAGGTGCAGCCGGTGCTGATCCACAAGGGTGAGACTCGCTCCCCCGCTTACCTGGAACGGAACCCTCTGGGCAAGGTACCCCTGCTGGAAGACCCCGGAGCCGCTTGCAGCGCCACGGAGACGTCGGCCGGGGACGGATGCTTCCGGTTACCGGAGAGCGCTGCCATAATGTCCTACCTATCGTTTAAGTTCCCGGAGCTGGTTCCGGAGCATTGGTATCCGCGGTCAGATCCGGTGCGAAGGGCATTGGTCGACTCGGCACTGCACTGGTATCAAGGTGGGTGGTGACATGCGACCGGAAGGATTTTAGGGGGTATAGGCGCAGTTGGGGACAGGACAGCGAAGTCACATCCCGACTGAGCATGGCCCCAACTGACCCAGGGTTTTTAGTGAATTGCTAGGGCAGTCTGCAGCAGCTCTCCTGTCCTCTATTTTTTCTTCCCTTGCCTGCCTCAGAATGAGGTGACGCTGATGCCTGCCACCACGGTTGCCCAACCTGATCAGGCAACATCCGCGCGGGCGCCATGCGGTTGTCCTTTCATAAGGTAATCGCCAGGAGGCTGGGGCAGCAGGGCGACGAGCGGGTCGCGGCAGACGGCCTTAAGACGCTGCAGGTGGGGATTCGTATCTCACAGCACAAGACTAAAATCCCATGAATGGCTCCAAAGCGCTGTCTATTTCAATAGTATCACCGCCACATGATCAAGCATTGGGAAACTCCCAAGGTTGCTATGAGTGCTGTGTCCTCAGGTGTGAAGAATGACATCCGTCCCGCATCCCAGAGTCCGGCAGTTGGCGTTTTCACGTGATGGTACATTTCCTGCAACCGCCCCGCAGGTGGCGCTATCTGGCCTGCAGAGCTATTGGCTGTCTGGGGGCGCCCGCCCCTTCATGACGGGGACCCAGCCCAGCGCCGCGGACCTCCTTTGTGCCTGTGAGTTGGAGCAGCTAATCATGCTCAGAACTCCAGATCATGGGACCTGCCTGGGCGAGATCATGGCTCCGTACCCTGTCGTACAGGCCTGGCGCCAAAGGGTCCGTGATGCCTGCGAGCCGCACTACAGCGATGTGCATACCGTACTCTTGAAAGCAGCGGGTGTTGTCCTGCAGCCCGCCAAACTGTAAGCGAAATAGCGGGGCGTCACGAGACAAGGGCTGAGAAGCCACGACGACCGAGTTCAGCAGCTGCTAGTTCGGTGGTATGGTGGTTGCTGGAACATTTCGGGAGTGTGACATGCCCAGCTATGGATGAACTTGGTTAAATTTGCTTTCGGTGGTTCCGCGCTTTAGTCGGGGGATCCTTATACGCGCGTATAATACAAGTGTTGTGCAGCAGAACGCCATGCAACCTGTGTGGGCCATGGAGCACTTGTTGAACAGGTGTTGTCAGGCAGCCTATGCCTACGACGCAGCATGAGCGCGTGCATGCTCATACCCGCTTCATAGGTCACGCGGTATGCTGATGTTAGCCATGCGGTGTAATTGTCCATGTATTTGGGCATGTCAAGAGTTTAAGCACGGGCGCTGTAAGGGCCGTCGAAAACGAGTAATACAGCAAGCCCCGATAAAACACCATTAATTGCGGTACCACACGCATCGCGCATTTGCATTAGTTCTATGTCGGCACACTGTACTGCCCCTTGAAAATTGCGCCGTTCAATGTGCACAACTTGCTCCTTACAACCGCATTGCTTGCTGCTCCCAAGCCGGCCTAATCACGTCAAAGGAACCTCAGCCTACAAGCACCGCTCAAAAACTGCCACACAGTCCGTATCTCCAAATACGCGTCATGGTGAAACTGCAAAATATTACGCGAACAGCAAAAATCGCAATTGCCTAAAGGAGTCAGGTTGGGCGTGCACCTGGCCAACAAAAGCCACCTGCCAAGCTAACATCAAAATGAGCTTCACGCGATGTTGGATGCACCAGCTCATATGCGGACTCGAGACATCCGCTGAATCTACAGGGTAGGGGGGTATGAGACTGGGGATCCGCATCCATACGCAGTCACAAGCGCCCGTACGGCCAAAGAGAATGTCTCTACGCGTCCGGATGTGTCCGCAGGTCCCCAGGCACGTGTCACCGCAGGTGTCCGCAGTGCGCCACGTGGGGCCCAAAACAGGATTGCTGTGACCGCGTGACGACACGGCGTCCCTAGAAGTCATATACGCCCCCCTGTCAGTGTATTCGGGTGGTCATGGTAACGAGATTGACGCAATAGCTGCTACCTGGATTGCATGCCGCAATTCCCCAAGTCTGAGCCCATACATCCTGGCCACAGTGCGCCTAACGAGGGGCTAGCGGGAACAGGAACATTCGTAACAAAATTGCATGCGCACCTGGTTGTCTAGCGTTACCCATGGCCGTAGTGGCCATGCGCATGAAGTTCGAAGGAAGACATCCCTTGGTCCTCTACCAATTCAGCCCGCGGCAACTGGTCTGTCAAACGATTAACCGTGGAAATGACGTTGGCCCTTCCCCCAATCACAACAACATTTGCAAACAAACCGTCCTACGCCTCAACTTCCGCCTGCGCGCAATGGGTTCTCCCGCTACCGCACCTTATGCTGACCTCTCTTGCACACGCACATGCTGGCGACACAAAGCGAGGCTGCACAGGACAAGCAATTAGGCAGTGTCCTTGCCCCCCACCGCCACACTAAATGCAGTATCACTCTCTTGGTACTAAGAGGAGCCACAGTTTACAAGCAAGAATACGAAAAAGGAAACATCGCATTGCAGGAAACATCGAGCATATTCTCTGTTGCCGTCACAACGGAAACCGCTTTACTCCGCCACTGAAAGCCGGTGCATCGGTCAGGAGGCCTTTTGTAGCCTTGACGCTCATCACGCAATGTGCACTTTCGCTGATCCCACCGCCACCTGCGCTGCCGCTGCGGCCGCAGACACCTGTCGATGCAGAGCCCGATTGTACCAGGCGACCGCAGGGTCCAGGTCCAAATTGCCGCGACCCAAAGAACCAAATGCTCCGCCTCCGGCCCTACCACCTACCTCCATGACCGGACCCAACGGGCTGGCAGCTGCCATGTGCCCACTTTCATTGCTTCCTTGCCAAGCCCCGTTGAGAACCGGCCGCGTTTGCGCAGGTATCGCTGCGCTGTTTTTGAACATATTCCCGCCTCTCGAAGTTTCAGAGTCTGAGTCGGTTAATTCCAGAGTCGCAGCGGAGACACGACCATGAGCTTGTGCCGCGTTAACAGACCGGTCAGTTTGGGGCCTGGCCGTCACGTAGCCAGGCCCCACTTGGCGGAAGCCCCTACTGCCCACCCCATCGTCAATGCCGCTGTTGGGAGTCGGCGGAGCAGGTACATCGGATAATACCAAGCCAAGGGGCGCCGATCGCGCCACTGGCAGCTCTGCGTCAACCTCTGATAGGCTCTGCGAACGTGGCTCTGTTAAGAAATGCTGGTTGGCCCCTGATATGCCTCGACCGTTGTCGGGCGTCGTCTGCCACGACTGTGACTTTTGCAACAATTCCTGGCTAAAGTCGGACTGGCACTCCTGCTGCTTCTGCTGGTGCCGAGATGCCACCGCAGCAGTTTTCACCACCACCTGCAGGGACTTACCGCTGGCGGTCGTTGCAAGAAAGCGAGGTCCTGTGGTGTTAACTTGCCCGTCATCATAAACATCTACGTCGGGCAGATCATCAGGCACGGGATCCACTGGCGGCGCCGAAGTGCTCCAGAGTCGGTCTAGGGAAATCGGAAAAGGGAGCCCGCTGTGCTGAGCGTCTGTGAAGAGAGGAGGCCGTTGCCCGGTGGTGGATATCAACCCCAGGAGCCAAGGGAGCTGCCGTCGAGGACTGGGCCAGCTGCCACGCCGGTAGTCGTCGACTATTAGCTCCGCGTCCACGACCGGGGTGGGCACGGTCGGCGTCCCTTTTGTGCGGCGAGAACGGGGACCACCACCTCTCTGCGGCGTACGAGGTCCATTCTGTGTGTGATGCCGATTAGATAAGCATGCAAGTGCTTGCAAAAGCCCAATCCCACAGCACCTACCGTCCTCCGACGGTGATAAACGTAGATGAGAACCGCAGACAGGAGCAACAACGTGGTTAGCAAAACCGCGAGGGATACACCAGCCAAACCTGTGCAGGAAAACATGCTGATGAGATCCGTAGAGGAGAGCAAGTCCTGACTTAGATGCCCTGTACAGATTGAGCGCACCAACCTTTGGGCACAATGAATTGCATTGTTGGAGGAGGTATCCATGCTGAAGCACTAAGCTCTGATGACATTTTTCCCGAAGTCTGTGCCATAGATGGTAAACGCTACCGACTGACCAACGATGAGCTAAAACATCCCGACGGGAAAAGGCTCTAACAAGTAGCCACTTGAAGCTTATTGGGCTTATGCAATTAATGTGCTTGCCGATTACTCCTACGGGGCCGTTGTCTTCCGACAAACTGTCATGGTACGGCTCTTCCTAAAATTCAATCCCGTTTCGAACTTCCGATTGCGAAGTGCGAGGTAATGCTGTTTACCACAAATCTTTTCCCTTTAAATGCTGTATGGTAAACGGATTGGAGTTGTATACTAGGTAATCGGGACTAACAACATGGCCATCGCTGTGTACCTTTTTTTGTTGGCTTGCGCGCTGTTGGCCAGGGCTGAGCAGCTAGCGTCATCAGACCTGCTTGCACTGGCCAAGGTGTGAAGCAGTAAACCTATGGATTTGAGCAGGAAACGTCAGTGCTGTAAACCTAACAACCCTACTCTAATGATAGGTTGAGCCTCACCGCGCCTTCACTTTGTGGTCTCGACAATACGGGCGCACCTATGTCGAGCAAAGCCCTGTAGGCTTTCGCTTCTGAGACATGAAAAAGGTCGTCGCCACTTGGCTGACGTCCAGGATGTCCCCGATATCCAGGAGTATACCCGGCGCCTTAGCATCTTTTCGGATAATGTCAGAGCCATTCAAGAATCACATGAAAAGGACCCAGGAGTTACGGTAGGTATTGTGTGGCTGCCCTAGACCTGCCCTTTCCCGGGTTTCCATTTCCCGCTTACCCCATCGCGTATCCCTTGCCCGTGCAGCTGGCATTGAACGAGTACGCCGATCTCACTTGGGAGGAGTTTTCATCCACGCGCTTAGGCCTTCGCATTGATCAGGATCAGCTGGACCGCAGGTGATGGTCAGGCCGAGGGGCATAGAGATTTGCTGATGCCTTACGGCAACATACACCCCAGCATGCATCGACAGTTGCCTTTGGACTACAAGCAGAGGGCCAAGAGCGTGAAGGGTGCGCATTGCATACAGGGCGATGTAGGGGCCGCTGAAGAATAATCCATGCTTCCTTGCATATCCTATCTCGGAAGCGCCCATTACTGAGCGATCCTGCCCGCTGCACTACTTGCTTTCGTCCAACGGCAATTAGGTCGCGTCGAAGCGCGTCTCGCCGAAATGCGTGGCGCTACGCAGCAGCAGTCGACAACCCCAAGGCCATAGACTGGCGCGAGAAGGGCGCCGTGGCGGAGGTGCGGGGTTTACGGATATGTTTCCATTTTAGAACACTATGCTCCATTTTGCATGGAACGTTCCAGCATCCACAGGTCCATGGCCAATTCCAAGGCCCAGGAACGGCTTGGCGGCTAGGATTATTTACCGGGCCCTTGACGTCCCTAGACACACACCTGTCCTGCAGGTAAAGAATCAAGGCCAGTGCGGCTCATGTTGGGCCTTTTCGACCACCGGCGCCATTGAGGGCATCAATGCCATCGTCACAGGCCAGCTTCAGTCGCTGAGCGAGCAGCAGCTGGTGGACTGTGACACAGGCAAGCGGACTGTGACACGATCGAAGCGGTCATGCACGGTTATCTTACCGTCTTACAGCAGCAACAGCTGCCGTAATGGTCATGTTCTACCTGCTGCATCATAGTTCTTACTAAGAGCTTAGCGATCAAGCCATGGTGCCCAGCCTTTCCTATGGAGGCGCCCCCGGAGCTCTTTCCTGCCATGTCACCTGCCTTCTTGCGGTGTTTTGCAGAAAGCAACATGGGTTGCAGTGGCGGCCTGATGGATGACGCCTTCAAATACGTCATTCAAAACGGCGGCCTGGACACGGAGCAGGACTATGCGTACTGGAGCGGGTATGGCCTGGGATTTTGGTGCAACAAGCGCAAGCAGACTGACAGGTACGAACGCTGACACAGCGTGCCGCCATGATTTCGAATTCGCGTCTGCTTGCTAGCCTTGCACACCCTGCTGATCGGCAAGAACACGAGGGGGCAAGGGAGTGTATTGTGACCCCGGGCTAGGGGAAATGCGAGGGCTTCCACCTGGCGATGCATCCGTTTACTTTCATATCCGTGCGCTTACGTGGCTTGCTACGGTTGAGGTCCCACTTACGTCTACATTGCGAAACTCAATTGTCTTGATAAGCCTCACACCATCCCGCCCGTCGCGGTGCTGCGCTTTCACTCCATCGCCTCATAGGCCTGCTGTGTCCATTGACGGCTATGAGGATGTTCCCCAGGGTGAGGACAACCTGCTAAAGGCGGTGGCGCACCAGCCGGTGGCGGTGGCCATATGCGCAGGTGAGTAAATGTGGGGCGCACCACTCGGATCAGGGCGTGTCGTAGGTGCTGGTATTGGGGATAGTTGCACGACGTCGAGGGCGGTGTACATGAAGAGGTCCAAACAACGGGGGCGACTGTTGTGCATAGACATGCGTATACGCTCCCGCGGGACGGTCTAGGTTGGTCACGACTCACAAGGGCGTAGAACGTGCAGTCCCGCGGGTACTTGGGAGGTCGATGATAAAGCTGCGTGCGCTGGCTTATGAGCCGCGTCGTCGCGGCGTATGCGGCGTTTGGTCCGCAGGTGCTTCCATGCAGTTTTACAGCCGTGGCGTCATTTCAACTTGCTGTGAGGGCCTCAACCACGGAGTGTTGACGGTGGGATACAACGTCAGTCAAGACGGCGAGAAGTACTGGATTGTCAAGAACAGCTGGGGCGCCGGTTGGGGAGAGCAGGTATGGGACGCCTTGTATCTGGCTTTAGTCGGGCTGCTTCGGGCTGACGGGTCTGCGCGGGGGGCGTGGTAGGGCGCTTGTCCCCGGCGGCGCCCGTTGGCAGCTTCCAGGTGCCTAAGATTGAGGTTGAGGGCAATATGCGGTTTGAAAGCTGTGGTACGTGCCTTGTGAGACAGCTGGCCACGGAACACACCTAACACACACTTGGCCATACGCCCGTTCGCTTGGCGCGTGGATACCCAGGTCTGGAGGGTGCTGTTTTTGGTTGTTGCTATGCTTGGGAATTGGTATACCTAGTGCTTTGAGTTTGACCACCCTGACGCAGCAGGCCGTCAAGTCACGGCAAGGGGCTCTGTTTTGTACCTTGGAAACTGCCAATCCTCTTCACAGATGCACCTTCGCTTAACCCGCCTGTGTATCAATCGTTGGGCAGGGCTACTTCCGACTCAAGATGGGCGTGGGAGAGACCGGCCTCTGCGGTATCGCATCCGCTGCATCCTACCCAACCAAGACTTCGCCCAACAAGCCTGTTCCCGAGGTGGATTAGGTCGGATGCGTGTGGATGCTTGCATAGCGCTCTGGACCAGTGGGTAGTGCCATGGCAAGACAATAGATGTGCAAATACGCTCGGTGCTGCCTGATCTTGTCGCCTGACCGCTTGTTTCGCCTACCCTGGTGGAAACCGTTATGTCGTCCGTCGCGCAGATCTGCGACATCTTTGGCTGGACCGAGTGCCCTGTTGGCAACAGCTGCAGCTGCTCCTTCAGCTTTTTCGGCTTCCTTTGTCTATGGTAAGTTCCGGTTCTTCAGTGCGCCATATGTGCGCCAGCCTTGCAGGGCGGCCGCTGTGGAGGTGTAAGGACGGTACGTAGCAGTTACTGCTCGCCGGCTTGGGTAGCGAAAGGAGTTGCTCACGGCTATTCACGGATTTCAGTGCTTAGCGCCTCTTATGCACGTCCTGCTTATCAGTTACGGGAAACGTTGTCTGTAGAATTGGAGGCGAGGAGCCTGCGCTAACGAATACCATTTGACCCATGGCGCTCCACGGGAACTCCCTTGCCTCCTTGCAGGCACGACTGCTGCCCTCTAGCTGGTGGTGTCACGTGCCCCGACCTAAAGCACTGCTGCCCGAGCGGCACAAACTGCGATCAGCGCCAGGGTGTTTGTGTAAGCGCTGACGGCACCGCGTCCACACCTTGGACAGACAAGACGAAGGCACTCCTAACGGCCAAAGGCCGTGATGCCGCTGCAGTGTCAGAGCCTGAGCAACAGCTAGGATTAATGTCGCGAGGCAAGATCACGGCACGACAGGGCGTTATCCGGGAGGACAGGGCTGTTGTGCAGACGGAGCGTCCGGCGGGGGAGGTTATGGAAATGTAGGATGAGCGCACTAAGTTGCAAATCTGAAGGTAGTTTTGGAGTGGGGCCGGACCAAGACGCTGTCTGGTTTGCAGGGGCGCGGGATAGCCTGGAGGATTTCTGGGCATATCAATAGGCTGCCTTTAGGACAAAGCGTCCGCATCGGGAGGAACTTGTCTGCGCCTGACAGGGCATCGCAGACGATAAAGAATTGCAATTATTTCCCTTGTACCATTATCCTTCTGCCGTAAAAGCGTTCAGGACACGCGCGATGCACGTATTTGGGCGTGCTAAGTTGAGGACCCTGTAATACGTTTTGTCTGATACGGCACGTATATGTACAATGTAGTTAATGTTGTTTGCTTGGGTTGCTATTCGCTCTTTCAGCATGTCTTCCCCTGCTACTGATCATGATGCACCGCAATGGTGTTTTCATTGTAGCCGTTATGAAGTTGATTTATGTCCTATAGCCTTCATGGCTTGCTGTACGGTTGCGTTCGAGGTGCCGGATAGGACAGGGTGAGGTGGAGCCGGGGCTGCCAAGGGCCTTACACTACTGCAGTACTGCTGCTCTCGGAGCACCGGGACCGCGTGTGCGTCGAAGCGCGGAATAGCGCCACACGGCGCGGTCAAAGCGCACGCAGCGCTCTCCAGCGCGGCCACACCGGCACGGCCGGAAGGACTGACACACAGCACTAGACGACTAAACGCAGCATTAATGTCTGCGTCCACTTGACACCCGCCCCGAGGGCAAACCTGAAGCGTCAGCGACGCACAAACCGCACTCTGGCCAGCGGGGTTGGTCAGGCAAAATTCCTAGTGCGCAGCGATACTCTAAAGGCGCTGTGGCCGTGTGGTGATCCCTGTACAGTGGTGCGTCTGGCGTTCCGAGTTGGCTGCCCAATCACCAGGTCTCCATCTGGACCGAGCCTGCCGCTTGTAAACGAGGGACACTGAGGGCGGGCGGGAGGGAAGTGAGAGCAACAATAAGCTCCAATAGTGTAGGCAGAATGCCGGAACTATGGAGCTGTCAGCTGAGGTAACAAATTCGAATTTTAGCAAGCCGTACGGCTGCCGTACATAACTTAGCTTTGAGGCTATACTCGCATCGCTCCTGCCGCATCTAAGCTACAAGTGATTGTCGCGTGTTTGGAGCCCTGACATTGGAAACGTCGCCAATACCAGCTTCAGGTTTTGGAACGTTCCTACTATGCTAGTAATTGTGTTGAATGTGTTGACACGGTGTAAGCTTTCTGTTTCCAACCAGTGACATGGCGTGCAGCAGCTGCGGCCCTTTAAGAGCTTCACGAAGACAGGTCTCAAAAAATGGGAAACAAGCACACGGAAAAACTGTACTGTTGTCCCCTGCGGACCCTGGTCCTATACGGTGCAAACAACAGTTTGCAGGACAAGGACGCCACTCTTGCGGCTCTTGGAGCCTTGCACAGCGACATCAGCCCGGCCCGGCTGGAGGCAGCACGTGCGGTGGAGATCAGGCTGCGACAGCGGCAACAGGTGGAGGAAGAGGGGCCCCAGCAGCAGCCACCAACACCGGCAGCAACACTGCCAGACTGCGCATAAGTGATGGCTATGATCATCGGGCGCCTGGGGGAACACCTCCCCGGGCCAACGGACACTGTGCCGCTCAGCCGCCTGACGGTCAGTCAAGCGACACAGCTACAGAACGGGCCCGCTAACGAACGTCGGATATGCCTGATGACCGACTTCATGCGTGGTTCCCTGAACATGCACCTAACCCGGGTGCCCACTCAGCCATGGGGTTGTGGGAGCTATGGGGGCGCCGCCGGCTGACCCTGCCCACCGCGGCTGCACCACTTCTGGTAATGCCCAGTCACGCGAGTCGTACGGGAACAGATCGACAGGCACCTGCCACGCTCGCAGACAACAATAGGGGCCACCACCACCCGGCAGCAGCTCTGGCTCACCCAAGCGCCACCCGGGTGTGCGCATGCACCCTGGGATGTGATTGCCTTAGCGGCGCTATCCGCCATGGAATCCGTCGGGTGCTGCCTCCGAGCGGCAACCCGGCGACAGGGGCGGGAGGGGGCAACAGCGGCGGCAGGACAACAGCAGTAGCGGCGACAGCAGCAGCAACAGCAACAGGTAAAGGCCATGGTGGGGCAGCCCCAGCAGCAGAGGTCCCGCCAGCGGGCCATTACAGACTTCTTCGCCCCGGCAGGAGGTGCAGTGAAGCAAGAGGGACCCACCCTAAACGCCCCAGCAGATGATGGGCCAACGCAGGAAGGGGGGCCTGGAGGGGGCGAGGCGGCGGCAACAGCAGCAATGGTGGGCAGAGCAGGAGCTTCACCGCTGGCCCGTGCACGCGCCCGGGCGGTGGCAGATATCTGGGCATGCCTCGCTCGTTCACGGCGCTGGAGAACCCCCGACATGGCTGGGACAAAGTCAGGCCGCAGCACCCCATCCTGGCGGTCGTGGAGGAGCGGGTGCGATGTTCAGCACCGGTGGAAATCACGGCCTAAAGTAGCCGTGCTAGCGTCGGGGCAGGGGCTTTTTTGGCGGGAAGCAGGGAGAGTGCGGGAGAGGGGGAGAGAGTCAGGGGTAGGACATGGTGGGAAGGGCGAGGTGGCGAGGAGAGCAGGGAGGCTCTGAGTAGGTGGAGGGCGAGAGGGCGGGGTCCTGGCCTAGGGTTGCGTGGTCTAGCGGGGGAAGAGGCGGAGCTGGGCTGTGTGTGTCCGTGTATGTGTGTGTGTGTGTGTGTGTGTGCCTTTCTCCCCGGAGCTGGGTCCCGTCCACGAGAGGGGAGTATGTTTTGTGCTGTCTGGCGGTTGGGTAGGGGCGGCGTAGGCGGCTTGTGGGAATGGGGAGGGATGGGGAAAGCGCTGGAAGAGAAGGGGATGAAGAGGGAGAGTAGGTGACACTGGGCCATGGGCAGAGGGGGAGGGTTCTCAGCGTGGTAGGCGGGAGCAGGCAGCGTCTGTGAGCAGTGCCTTTTTCAGGCTTTATAGAGGGGCGCCGCGCTGGCTTGTCATCCCTCCCGTGGCAATAGGTCTTTTTGCTTTGTCTTGCGCTGGGCTGCGTCCGGGAGCCCGCAACTCACAGGAGGAGACTGGGCCAGCCCACCTGGCGGCTTTTTGTGCCACGCTTGTGGACGAGGCGGCGAAACCGAAAACGGTGCCATGTTTTGAGTCGGCTGGGGCATGCTGGGTGGGGCTGGATGAGCTGCAGAGGTTGCCGTTACGCCATGCAAGGGTTCCCTGCACCGGGTCCCCTCATTTCGCTGCGGCGAAATCCTGTAAGCCGTTGGAGCTGCCTGCGGATCTTTGCCACATCTTCACGGATGTTGAGTTCCAGCCACTCTGACATATTGCGCAGAGCTTCTTCGGAGGGGCTGAAGCTGCATACGGCGGATTGCTACGTCCGCGATTTTGAAGCGGCTATGGCGTATGTCATGCAACTTGGTGGGCCCTTTATTGGTAACCGTCCGGATTGCTTGGGTTTTGTGTTTCAGGATCTTATTTGGTCCATTAGGTGCGTCGAGATTTCTGTAGATATCGTATACTCGGCGCGAAGGATGCGAACGTGTTGTATTTTGTTCTCATAAATCTTTTGCGCACGGTACCAAAGCACAGGAGTTCGCACGCATGGCCCCTTTGCATCTGTCGAGCTAGTGCAGTGGACAGTGGTAATGTCAATGGATCTCATGGACATAACGCTTGCTTTGTGCGACGGACAAAACAGCCGGCGCTGTGGGTATAGTTGTGGCGGACGTGATTGACGCGATTGTGTAGCTACAAAGGAGATACAGCTGCTGGAAGCACTTGGGGAAATGTCGAGCCACGAGTCACTGATCTGCCCCTTGTGTGCATCAGACGCTGTAACGGTTTGTAGTACGCGATAATGAGCCTGTGTCCTTGCCAAGGAGGATTTTGTAAGTTGCTGTTATGTCAAGCTGTCTACCAGTGAGACTGCGAGAGTTTGAGGGCTTGAATCCTGCGTTGAGCACTTTATCCAGGGCCCGGGTCATTTTGTATTACATTATATTTAATTGCTGAAATGCAGCTACGAAGCATAAGCTTGAAAATGGATGTGCTTTAGTCTTACCCAGTTTGAGTCCGTTGGATCCAGGACCATACAATTCGTCTGTTTCCTCGAGTTCCTTCGCAACATCTGCACCCGTCCAGCTTCCGTCGCCAGGATATTCAATCGTCACTATCTAGACGGCAGTGTCTCCTTACAAGTGGCCATAGCTGCTTGGAGGTCTTTTTCATGTTTTTTAGCGCGCAATATACCCTACCTTTACAGAGCCCTGTTGAGCTGTTCTAGCACCATCTTTAACGACCTAAGTCTGCAGACGTGATATTTCATGGTTCTTGGCTTTGGGCGGGGCCCTGAGCGGTTCCCATCTGCGAAGGAACAAACTCCAGGACCTGGTGGGTCAATACCTTCCGATGTACAGTCACGCAGTCCTAATAATAACTGTTTCATTGACGGGATCGTTCGCGAAACGTTTGGAACAGGTGCCTACGATCCGAAGGACCTCGAGACGAAATTGCCGCCTAAGAGTGGCTTCCTTACGGGCGAGCGTTTCTCATCCCAGGAACTTGAGCAAGGTACCTGCTAGGCATACTGGCCAATATTCTTGGTTTGCTAGGACCTGAATCAAGACTTTTCACAGGGAACATTGACACACGCCCGGAGCCATCCCCTCCTAGGGAGAGAAAGCCTGTTAATCCTGGGAATGATAGAAGCTACTCTTGGGCAACACAGAGAATTCATGAGCTTAACAAAGATCTTGAAGCGGCAAACAAACGTGTCAAGGTAAGGGGACCTGTCCGTCGTTCAATATAGCCGACAGATGTAGTATGAATCGGTGTCGCACCCCAATTTACGCTGGTGTGACCAGTATCGGTACTGGTGTTACCGTGGGTGTAACCATGTTCGTTACTTGCAGCCTTCCTTGGTGCGTGTTAAGGGGTCTACTATGTGGCCTGTACGCGTGGATGTCCGGGGTTAATTGGACGCACATGTGAATGCAAGGCCGTCCCCACACATGCAGGAACTGGATAAGCTCCTTAAGGAGAGAGCCGAGAAGCTAGACAAAGCGAAGAAGGACCTCGTCGCGTCTGCTGAACAAAATGATCAAGTTCAGGTTGGTTGGATCCTGCTCAGGTGGACTGTCACTTGGGCCTCCATATCATTCGACATGCGCGTTTGCTGTGCTCAAACACCGCGTTGTCGCTGCCACAGAAAACCCTGCTCGCGAAGGAGCAGGAACTTGAACTCATTAGGAGCGAGCTCACGGCGGCCAAGGAGCAGTTGGTCCTGGTTTCGGCGCAGGAGGCCAAGGCCAGCAAATCGGCGCAAGCAGGGGCAGCGCGTGTAGAGCAGCTCCTTTTGGAGTTACAGAAGGTGCGCATGTTTAGTAGAGCTCTGCAGGTGATTGGTTTCGAGGGAAACGCTCTTTATAACACGCTTGCGCGCAGGCTGGAGAGTCTCGCAAACGGCTGGAACAGGAACACATCGAACTGCAGAAGGATGTGGAAGGAAACCGCCAAGAAGCCGGTAAGTTGGTTGGTTTCGGAGTTACCTTTGGGGCCGCGATAGGCTGTGTTTGCATAAGCATCGTTCCCTTCCGCGATTCCGTGCACGGGGAACGGGGAATCAACGTGCTGCCATCTGATTGAATGCTGCATTTCATTTTGAAGTACATTGTGTTACAGTGGTAGTATAGTAGTAGTCACCGTGATGCTAAACATTATGCGCATACTCATGCGCGGTGTCCTGTTAATTCCCTTCTGGATGACTTAGGGAGGGCGCTGGCTGAGCTTTCCGCGCTCAAACAACAGCTTGAAGGCGCACGCAGTGAGAGGAACGTTCTCATCGAGCGCGTCGGTTCCCTAGACCAGCAATGCCGGCGGCTGGAGACCGAGCTTGCCAACGAAGTAGCACAGCGGGCGCAGGCTGAGAGTCGGTTGGCGTCCGCAGAGAGCTCTTTGTCTGCAGCGCGCGCCGAGCTGCAGCAAACCCTCACCGCATTATCGGCGGCGAGAATGGAAGCGGATCGCAGCAGCGTCCATGCGCAGCACCTCCTGGGGGAATTGGCAGCGGCCAAAGCGGATGCATCATTCTGCAGCCAGCAGCTCAGCGATCTGCGGTCGAATTTGGCAGCTGCACAGCAGCACAACGAGGTGCTTTCGTCACAGATCCGAACGAAGGAGGCGTCCCTAGAGGCCCATAGTGCTCAACTCGCTACCCACATGTCCGAAGTAGTCGAGTTGCGACTGAACGTAAGTAACCTTTGCGCAGATCTGGAAGCAGCACAGGACGGCGTGAGGCAGCGCGATGCGGCCATCGCCAGCATCACGGCCAGGAACAACGAACTGGAGCGTCAGGTCAGTGACAAGGAGGTCGAGTTAAGTCGACTGAGCACGCAGCTGCAGCAGCGCGGCGCAGAGCTAGAGGCTGCAGCGGCGCGTGAACAGGCGCTTACAGCATTGAATATGCAGCTGGAGGAGTCCTTGAGCTCCAAGGCTATGCAATGTGAGCAGCAAACGGCAATGGCCTTGACACAGCAACAGCAGCTTGACAGCGTCCAGGCAGACCTGGCTGTAAAATTGGAGGCTATCGCAACTGCAACAGCTAAGCTGAACTCAGCGCACGAGGTCGTCAGCTTGCAGAAGCAGGACCTAGAGGAGCAGGCAGCCAAGTTGATGGGCCTTGAGAGCGAGCTGGAAGCGCTATCAGCGGCGGCGCAAGATCAGGTGAAGGCGCTGAACGAGCGTGCTGCAACCATAGAGCAACTGCAGGAGCTGTTGCATCGTCAAAACGAGGAGGTCGCACACGTCAAGGCTGAGCTAACTTCTGCGCACATTGCGCTCTGTAGCCGCGCTGAAGAAGTCACGCAGCTGACCTGCACGTTATCGGAGCGCGACGCGGCGATGTCCTCCCTGCAGTCTGAAGTAACAGAGTTACAAGCGGGCATTGCCGTACGCGCTGCTGAAGTCGCGCAGCTGACGCACACGTTGGCGGAGCGCAATGCGGCGATCTCATCCCTGCAGTCACACATGGAAGAGCTAAAAGCGGACGTTGCCGTTCGCGGCGACCAAATCGGGCAGTTAACATGCGATTTGGCGGAACGCGATGCAGCGATTTCAGTCTTGCGGTTGAATGTGGCGGAGCTAAAGGCAGACGTTGACGTGCGCAGTGATCAGGTCAAACAGCTGACAAACTCATTGGCAGAACGTGGCGCGGTGGTCTCCTCCCTGCAGTCACGGGTGGCAGAGTTAGAGGGGGATATTGACATACGCGATGATCGAGTCACGCAGCTGGCAAGCACATTGTTGGAGCGCGACACAGCGGTCTCCTCTCTGCAGTCACAAAATTCAGAGTTAAAGGCGGACGTTGCGGCGCGCGATGATCAAGTCGGTGTCATAACGTCGAAAATGCAAGAGTTACAGGCGCATATCAGTCATCTTGAAGGAGAGCTTGCTGTCCGTGACGCAGCAGTCGCTTCAGTTAACGACGAGCTTGGAAGTGCTAGAACGGAGCTGCAGGACCGGGAAAACCGTATTGCAGAGCTCATGGCGGAGGCGGAGACAGCTGCGGACGCGATAAGGGCTCTTCAGTGCACAGTTATGGAGTTGGGGGCTTGCAAAACCCAGCTCCAGAAAGACCTTTATCTGCAACGTGAGATCTGCTCGGGACTGTCCGCTGAGCTAGCCACAGCCAAGTCAGATCTGGCGGGCTGTGCAGCAATGGAGGAGGCACTTCGTTCAAAGCTAGCAACCGTGGAGCAGCTGCTGGCGTGCACGGAAGCCGCGAAGCAGCAGATCGAGGAGCAGCGCATCCAGTTAAATGGAGAGTTAGATGCCGCGCGCGATGCTTACGCTTGCCTATCCAGGACCAATGAGGTGCTTGCCCAGGGCGAGGCGGCATTGCGACTGGAGCTGCAGGAGCAGCAGGATGTACATGCGCGCGAGGGCTTCGCCTTACGCGGGAAGTTGACGGACTTGCAGGGCGAGTTGACGGCCAAGCTGACAGTAGCACAGCAAGGGGTAAGTACTAAGGTGGTTTCAGGCTGTGTATAGATCAGCTTACCTACCGATGGTACCACTGCTGGGTTTAATAAGATACCTGTTTGCCTCGTACTAGACCCTTGATAGTTGTTCACTAAATATCTTTGTCGTTTGAACTCGTAGGCACGGAAGCTGGAAGCCCAGCTGCAAGAGGCGAACGCGGTTTCTGAGAAGCAGGCTGCGGAACTAACGCAAACGCGAGCCGACCTTGCATCCCGCATATCCAAGGTCGAACAGCTGCAGTACGCGGTCAGGGACATGGAACAGAAGGCGGCGGAGCATGAAGCTGCAAGGGCAAAGCTTGAGGTGATGCTCTTGTCCTCACAGCAAGACCTATCAAGCAGCATCGTACGGTGCACCGCCCTTGAGGACAAAATTGCACAGCTGGACGCTATGCTTGCGGAGGTGTCGCAGCAGCGGACGAGTGCACAGGCGGCGCTCGAACAGCTACGGGCGGAGAGGCTGGAGTTGATGGCCAGGGCTAAGGCGGATAGTGATAAGGTGCGGGCTTGTAGAGAAAGAAGCGGCTGCAGATGCTCAACTCGGAATGGTTCTTGTATACCACAAAATTCATGTCGACCCTATTAGTGAGGGTGCTTGCCTGACATGAATGGCGTTTGTAGCTGCCGTCCATAGCTGTCATTTCCTGCCCAAAAGGTGACCCTCCCCGATCCGCCGTGACAGGCAAGCGCGCGGGTTTCAGAGCTGGAGGAGGAGCTCGCGTATTCTCGCAACGCTGCCGCCGGTCTCGGTGTTGAGCTCGCGCAGTTGGTTACGGACCTGCAAGCGCACGAACAGGATATTAAGGTAGGATGCAGCTAGTAGACGCGTAAAATCAGAGATTTTGGATATCAGGAGTCCTTAGGACAGGTTACAGATCCTGGGCCGTCATGTCCATGTCTCTTGTTCATACCACTACAAACGGGGACCTTGTTTATGTTTTGCGCAGGAGCTAAAATTGGCCAAGCACGAGACCTCGGCGGCTCTATCCGCCGCAACTGCCGAGCGCGCCGACTTACATCTGCAGCTGGAGGATATGCACCGCCGTATGATTGAAATGCAGGTTGTGTGTTGAATGCCCTCTGCATACGCTTGATTGTCCTGCTGCGGCTCCAACCGTAATGTTGTTATTGCAGGCAACGTTGGCCGCTACACGGGCGCGCGGTGCCCAGCTGGAGGCGGAGACGGAGTCTCTGCAGGCGCTGGTTGAATCCGCACAGCTTGAGGCGCATCAAGCTCGCGACGAGATGTTCACAATGTCCGCGGACTTGGACAAGGTGCATTGTGGAATGCCTGTCCCTACACAAGCGCACCTCGCTTTGCGGGAACGCCAATTAATTTTACTGAAGCATGCATGCCCACCTAGCGGTGGTTGAAATTGTGCTGACCCCTAATGGGCGCTTGTTTGCAGGCCCAGGAACAAATTCGCACGTTCCAAATGCAAGAGAATGAGATGGAGAGTCTTCGCCACGAGCTAGAGGGAATGTTCATGCGCCTTCGGGACACCGAGGCGCGCAACGAGGCGCTTCAGAACCAGGCAAGCTGGCGGCCGACTGTGCTAGAGAGTGCCTATCTCATGGTGCTCAATATTAAGGAAATTTTAGGCTTGGGAGCACTTTTCCTACAGTGACGGACACTGTACCATTTTGCCTTTCTGCCCTGTAATTTCAAACACCTTTTTTGAAAGCATATCCATGACGCATCTAGGCGCTGTTCCTCTATGCCAATCCTTCTTTAATTAACCATACGCCGCCATGCATGGCACCACCTTGCAGGTCGTGGTGATGGAGGGCCGGGTCGCGTCTATGACTCCAATCTGCTCCAGGGCCAAACTCGACGACCAGGTGAACGCAAACCTACGTGAAGGCAGGTTGATTGTCGCGGTGCACACCTTCCCATGCGTTCTTTGTCGGCTTCGGCTGGAGTAGCTTCAAATAACCGCTGCCTGACCTGCTTGGTGGTGGACTTCATGCTCCTTGTCAGGTGCGCGCGTTAAGCGAGGCGCTCGAGAAGAGTCATTTGAGGAGCAATGAGCTGGAGGATCATGTCCGCCGCAACGTACTCCTGGAGACCACCGCTGCTCTTGAGCTGCGACGCCTTACGGACGAAAACGAGCACCTCGTGACTCGCATGGCGAAGCTAGAGGACGATTTGAAGTAAGGGCATCCAGAATATGCCTGCCTCACTTCAGGTGTCCGGGTGCAATCGTGATTAAATTCACTGCATTCTGTACAGGCGTATCATGCAGTCCACAGTAAGGGTAACTGTGCTAATTGATGTCGCGCGCTCAGGTGTTGGCATGGCGGAGAAGACAGCACCGATTAAAGTTGCACAGGCTTGTGGCTTGACCTAAATTGGCATCTTGATTCTTCCAACATGCTTCGCTTACACTGGTATCGGGTTAATGATTTTAAGCCATCCTGGTCTGGCTAACAGGGAGCAAGCCGCCCTGGGCCACAACAACCATAAGCAGAAGATCCAGTACCACTTACGTCTCAAGCAGGAGCTGGAGGAGCTCCGCCACGAATGCACAATTCTACTCCGCGACAAGTTCCAGCTGGAACAGTGTATCAGGTGTGAGGGCTCAAATGAGGGTTTGTTGTTTGCAAAAGGGTATGCCATGCCAAGCAACATGTGTAGCCTAAGACCAACTATATGACCCCAATTGACCTGGTGAGACGCGTGCCAACTGCTCGCAAGCTTTTAACCGGTACACGCCTGTATGAATTCCATCCGTACTACACTTTGCGGCCTCAGGTACCTGGCAGTCCAGGTGGGCATGGGTCCCAGCGACAGGCGGCAAACCTTGGCCACGGCGGAGCGCAAAGCAATTGAGAAGGTACATCTGCTACCTTGTTGTTGCCTTAGTATGCGCAATTGAACTGCCTTGACTAATTGGCTTCCCAAACGGGATGCTGCAGGTGCTGCCAGCCTGTTTGACGTGCAACGCGATGTACAGCACGCCACTCAGCCAGCGCGCCATGCGTCTTAGCGCGCGCGGCAAGAACAATGAACAGGGCACGGTGTATGCTGGGGGCAAGGTGCGTCATGAAATTTAATTCTGGCTTCTGAGCGGTGAAGTTTAAAATCAATTACCTTGCTAGTTTTTCCAATACCAACAGCTCTCGTTGTGTAACCCTGAATCCTCGCATCTTCAGGAAACGTTTGAGGAGGGTATTAACGAGGCGCAGAGGAAATTCCTGAGCGTGGCAACCAACTTACGGAATGAGTTCCAGGTACAGCGGCATGTGTGTGACTTCCCATATGCCTGCCCTCATTTGGTCTCTCCTTCAGATACAGCTGTGTAAAGTGGGTCATCGGTTAGTGATTTGAAGGCCTGTCAGTCACATGCTGCGCTTTTGTCCTTCCCTTCCCCGCAGTTTGCTGCGGCGGTAGCGGCAGTTGCTGCCTCCTCCCCGCACACTGATAACTCGGCTGAGAGCATGGGCTCCGAGGTTGCTAAAATGTCTTGTGGTACTACCCGTCCTGACACATGCGGCTCTCCTGATGGCAAGGCCGCGCGTGACCCGGCTGCGGCTCAGTTCGTCGGGACGCCAATTGCCACCATTCGCGGCGCTGGCACTCCCGCAAGCGGTGAGATTATGACTTCATAGGGGAAGTAAGCGGAAAATTGCGACGACAATCACCTAAGTTTGCCTGCATCGCTGCGGTTTATCAGTGAGCCGTGTGTGCCGACCTTTGACAGGTTCTACCCAAGGAGTCGTGAACTGCACAGGCCCACAAAGCCTTGCCAAGCTTGAGGAGCGCATTAAGCAACGGATTTCGGACGTCTGTGCGCCAGCCACCTCGCGCAACGTGGCGGGGCCTTCCTCCGCCAGTATGGCGCTAGACGTGCCTGGCCCGACGCCGGCTGTCGTATCGACTGTGCAGCGTGGCGCGTTGAACGGGAACAGGGACCAGGATAAGGAGAGGGGCCGGGACAAAGAGACGAGCGGCGGTGCGGGTCCCTCAGGCAACAATGGCGGAGTCTTTGGAAGCAACGGAGCAGCCGTGGGCTGTAACGGCGGAGCCCGTGAACGTGTGCCACGCCCATCGATGGCTCCGGGAGATGTAGCGGCCGGCAACCGCGTGGGCGTACAGAATCGCCGCCTGACCACGGCTGTCGTGGGCGTAAGGACATCATTCAAGGGCTGAATGTGCGCCATATGCACAAACCGCATCTCTGCAGGTTGAAAGCTGTGTTACTGAAAGCTGGTAGGACGAACGTGTTCATGGAGCAAGGGGCTGTTTAGTGAATGGGCGCAACTGTGCTTCACTCGCGTAAGCAGGCATGCACAAACGTATATGTATCATACGTCACGGGGTGGTTTTCCGCATAATATTCTTCGTCGCTCTGGCGAGGTGATCCATTCGGGGATAATTTGAGTGGCAAGTAAAATTGCTTACAAAATTGCGAGGTGAATGGCATGCGCGCTAAGTCGAAATGCTTTGGTTAGGCAGTCGGGCCATGTTCATACTGTGCACAGATATCTCCGCCAGGGCCGTCGCTGCCCTCTCATCTCTGTGCCTGTAAGATATCGTGGTAGGAAATGTCTATTTATTACCACATCTCCGCACAAATGCCGCCCTTGTCCACTGCCGACATGGAGAAATGACCAATCGCTGACAGCTCGTGCACATAAGCCAAACGCATCTCTCTGCAAATATGCCTCACTACCATGCAACGGCTCTGTATAAATAGCAGCTCTTATGTACGTCCTCATTCATTCTCCCGTCAATTAAGATCTCTGACGGCTCCGTAGCCATGCCATCAATGCAACACTTGCATAAAACCCTATTAGCCGCATTGGAACAGACAACCGAAGAGATCAACTGCGCCTGCTCTGACTGGAAAAATAGCTTTGGTGATTCGATTATCAAGGCCTGGCTTGCTGCACGCGCCGCGACTTGATTCGATTATCTCTGCTGTCCGCCCTGGCCGCAAACCGCCGACCTCAGAGGCGTCCAAGGCCCACACCTAGGCCGTCGTCATCACCATTGCCGCCATCCGCCTCATCGGGTGAGGGTAGCGGGACTGCCCACAGTTGAGGCGAATGGCCCACTGCATGTTGGAAACTACAAATGCGGGAGAAGGGGACGGCAACGACCATCAGCTACTGCTCAATGTAATTGGCGAATTTGCTCCGAAGAACTTCAGACCACGGAGCGAGCCGAATGGCAACAACTTATTGCCCTACCGGCGCATCTGCAAGTTCCCGGCATAATAATCCAGTTGTACACGGCTTTGCAACTGCACACTGCACGGCTATATGTCGTTTCATTGCCCCTTCTAAATTCATCGGCGCTCACTCCATACAGTAAGCCCTCCTCGTTTCCTCGAAGGCCTCACTTACTCCACACGGATCCTCACCCAAAATGCGGCACCGGGTTGTAGTAGGTATCCATGTGCTCCACCGTGTCCCAGTGCTCGCCGCTGGTGCTGTTGCCCCACTTGCGCACACGGCCGTCGCCGTAATGCTCCTCATTCCACCAGCGGTTGTACCGCGACCCGCAGCTGCTGCTGCTGCTCCAAACCTGCACGTTGAAATCGCTTATTGCCAGGACTGGACGCGGCAGAGAGCAAGCCGCGCCCAAGCCGCACAAAACCAAAATCAAACGGACAGTCTCCCTTCTCCAATGATGCGGCAAAAGTTGCTCATAAAGATAGCGCTTCTCAAGAGCAGCCATGGAATAACATGGCCGATCGCTGGCGCCTTACCTCTCCGTGTTTGGTGCCCGTGCCGTGGCCGAAAGTCTCCGTCCACTTGTCGCCCCACTGCTCCTGACCACCATCAGGAAGCAGCCTCTCCGCCCACTACGGCAAAATGGGCACCAGACCAAGACAGAATTAGGACACGATCAATTCGACCACGGATGTTCCACACCGCAACAACAAACAACACGTCGTGGCCTTCGCCACAGCGACTTCTGTCCACCTGACCCTGATCGCACCTTGTCCGTCCACTTCTGGCAGGCGCCCTTGCCGTCGTAGTCTTCACCCCACCGCTCATGCCACACGTTGCTGCCCGCCTTGGCCCACTTGTCTGCCCATTTGTGCACACGACCCGCCTCCTCGAAGCACTCGCCCCACTTCTCTTCCCACTCGTCCAAGTTCTCGTCGCGGGCCCACCTGCCGTGCAGAGAGCAAAAAGAGTCATTGTACCGTTAGCATGTTCCAAGCGGGTAAAGAGGCCAAACCGCACGCGAAGTCGCTGGGTCACCAGCAGGTGACCGGTCTCACCCCAGGCTTTCCCCGCCCCTCTCACTTGTGAGCTGTGCGCTCAATGACCAGGCGCAGGTTGGTGGGATGTGTGTACAGCACCTCCTTCCACTCCTCTACCCAGGCAGCGCCGCTCTCCGCAGTGCCCTTCTTGAACGCTCCTAACTCCCGAAGACCGTAGCGGTTGGAAGCCTGGCGGTGGGACCAACGGCCAGGGACGAAGCAGTGTTATGGAGGGCGCTGGCGCTGATAATCATCTGCACTTCCGCAATATCCGCTGAGTGTTACTGCGCTGGGCCCGTAGGATATCGACCTGACTTACAAGCAGGAACACACACACGGTCGCCCACCCCTCTTGCCCGGAGGCTGCTACGGGAGAAGTAATCTGTAATGGGGAACCATGCGCTTTCTCCTGGTTTTATATGCTTCATGGGCTGCTTCCCTTTCACGCCCGGTACGACGATGATGCCACGAAGTACGCCTTCCTACCTTCCCCCCAAGCCCCAGTCCCCACACCTGCCACCAGCACTCCTCCCACTGCACTTGCCCATCGCCCGTCACTCCGCGCAACACCTCCCACTTCTTTACGTAGCCATCGGGGCCTGTGTCCGTGCCGCTCAGCTTCTCAAACCTGACGAGGAGAGGGCGGTGCACATGACCAGGTCGGAGGAGGCCGCCGCGCGATTATCCGTTGAAATGCAGGGGGCCGCAACGAAGGAGGTGTTCGGGAATGAGAAACGAGGCACGATGGTGGGCGAGGCGAGATAGGGTACCGCAGGCATGCCGCCGGAGGCTCTCCTATGCAGCGTCACATCGGTTATACACGGCGACGTACACTCTTACACTCGCCCGATTACCACCATCCCCCTCTTCCGCAACGCCACAAGTACCGGCCCTCCCGCCCCCTCCTTCCGGCCCCCCTCTCAGTCGTTCACACCTCTGCACAACAGGAAATTCATAAATTCTCTCTAAATATAAACACATCCCTTGCAAACATTAGGCAGGAAACGCTTCGCAGCCTTTTCCTCTCGACATCCAACATCGGTTTGCCCCTTCCCTTCCCATTCCGTCCTTTCCCAGGGGCCCCGCCAGGGGCTACTCCAGCACAAAATGAAACCCACATCACCTGGTGCCATCAGCCAACCGGCCTGCGCCGTCCTGCAGCCGCCTGCCCAGTGCGCCACCCTGGACCACCTCCTCCTCAGACACTGCCACTGCTGCCGACACCGCCGCCTGCTGCTCATCCTGCGCCGCTACTGCCGCTGCGGTGCTCAGATCCAGATCGAGCCCCCTAGTGGGTGGCCGTACTGCCGATGTCAGATCCACAACGGACTGCAGGGGCGGCAGCACGGCAGAACGAGCCGCCGCCGCAAACTCGGACTCCTGGCGGACCAGTCAGAAGAAGAGTATCGTTTGGGGTGGTGGTGGTGGTGGGTGTCGTGGGAACGATGGGGAGGCTGAATGTAGCAGTGGGATGTGCGCGGGGCAGCTGTGTTGCGGGGGAGGAGGGAGGGAAGGACGGAGCAGGTCCCCTCCCTATAGCCCAGCCCAGCCCAGCCCAGCCCAGCCCAGCCCAACCCCAGCTCAGCCCATATCCCGCTCCGCACCTCGGACTTAAGCAGCAGCTCTGTGGGCATTGACAAGTCCACCTCAGCAAAGGCCAGCGGGGCCCAGGCAGCCAGGGGCCGACGGCTCGGAGCAGCGGGCTGAAGCTGGGGCTGCGGGGGCACCTGCGGGGAGCGCGAGGGCGAGGAGGCAGCGGGAGCCCGGCTGGCCCCAATGGAAGCTCCCGGGCCGCCCGACGGCTGGGAGTTGCTGCTCTGCGCTCCCTGACCCGTGGGTCGCGATGCTCCTCGGCCACCTGCGGCGGGATTCCAAGGGAATGTCGAGCAGGGCAGTGTGAGTTGGGCTCAAACGCAGTTTGCGAGGTCGGTCAGTGCACAGGAGCGCGCGTAGCGGGCCAGCTAAGCACATGGTCATGGACTAGTCCAAGGGCAATATCCCAATTCATCAACTCATCAATCAAACAATGAAGGGGAGGGGCGGACAGGAGGGATCTGTTGAGGCGCACGAGCAATCACCTGCTCTGCCACACAGCCCACCTGGGGGGCTTCTGGAGGAGCTTGCGGCGGATGGGGGCGAAGAAGAGGGCGAGGGGGCGGCTGCGGAGGATGGTGAGGCGGCGGAGGCGGAGGCGGAGGGGCGGTAGGTGGAGGTGGAGGTCGGGGTGGTGGTGGCGGTGGTGTGGAAGAATGCCTGGGCCCATGCAGGTCGCTCCTGCGGCGTATCCCCGGTATTTGCTGTGGAGACTGCAGCCGACTGGTCGCCGGCGCTGCTGTTGCCACCGCCGATGGCGGCGGCGTCGCGTCCAGGGCTAGCGGCATCGAACCGGCCCGCGGAGCCGCTCTCCAGCGTCCTTTGCAGCGCCTGGCGCGTAAGGGTCGCCTCACGCTCCGAAACCTGTATCCGGGGACCACAACAGGGATGGGATGGGTCGTTGGACGGGTTCCATTCGTTTGGGTCGCATCGGGTCGGGATTGGGGTTGGAAGGCACCAGGAGACGCGAGGACGCGAGGGCGCACACGGTGGGCTGTTTGCCACCCGGTGAAAGACGTCCTAAGCACTGACGAACACTGCAAGGTATGCAGGAACGTATGCGGGACGAAACGGACTCCTGCCCGAGTTCCGGACTCCAAATCCGGGTGCGGCCGGTATATGTGCTATCGGGGTCCATTTCACCCGCGGAGCCAACTAGGAGCACTGAGGAGCACCGACAGCACTGAGGAGCCACATCGCTCTCGCCTCCCTTCACATCCCCACATCACCTCCGCACCTGCACGCTTCCCCCAAACAGCGCCCGGCTCAGCGGTGATGCGGGCCCCACTCCCGACCCCGGACCGGCATCCGCGGTCGCATCCGATGTCGACAAGATGGCCCCGCCCGGCGGCCTCAGAGTGCCTGGGAGGGTGGCAGTGCTGAGTGGCCCGGGCTGCTGCGGCTGCTGCTGTGCCGGGGGTTCACCCTCCGCGTCCTCGAGTACACTGCTGACTTCACGCAACACCCTCGCCTGCGCAGATGTACGGCGTTACGACACGGCATTAAATCACATATTGTAAACTGACCACACCGGACAGTTGCATTTGTGTCCCCTAACAGCGGATTTCCACGAAGGCAAGGGCCAATTTGATGGCAAGGGCCTTTTTTTGCCGTACAGGGAAAGGTGAGGATGAGATGAGGACAAGTTAGACGTGTTTGCTGGTGCGCGCAGCTTGTTTTGGTGCCGTGATGCTGCCCTGGAAGATGCCACAGTTCACAGCGCACCAGATGTGCGGGGCCGCTGCTGTGTTGTTAGGCTACCACTGCTTGGCCCCAGGCCATGTGAGTTACGTTGAAAAATATGGACGGCGTTGAAAATGTCGCGCGACCTGATACGACCGTCCTTGATTATACGACGGGCCCCTTGGGCAGCTGTGCGTTTCGCAATCAGCCCACGGTGCCGAATCCCCAATGCCGTACCGCACGGTCTATAAGCTCGTCCACCCGGCGTTCCGGCACCGCAGCTTGATCGATTAGACTCGGGAGCTCAGACTGCAAGTGCAGAGCAGCAGAATTGTGAGGCCTGGGTTGGATTTGGGGCCTGGATTGGGATTAACCGTTCCCTGCCACGTATGCCGTAATGCTGTGTTCGGAATTTCCGGCCCACCTCAAATGCTATGATGTCGTTAAGGGATAGTGGAGCACCTGTTGTAGATGTCCGCAATGCCTGTGGCTGCTTGGATAATGCTCCGCGGATTGCTCCACGAAGCACGAATACTATTGATGCATTGGTTCTTGGCTTTGCACTCCAGCTCCTATGGACAATTGACAAGGATTCAGGGAAGTGCAGCGAACTGAGGATGGTGCTATCAGGATGGGCAACGAACACTTCCATGGCGTTCCAAATCCTGCCTTCCATAGCTGTCCACTTAAAGATTGCAATCCGATTGCGATTGTTTGCTTTATGCCCGACTTGTCATGGAGCGCGTGCAAGGAAAGGGCATTGCAACTTGATTGGTCCCACCGTTCAATGCACTTCATTCCCAGTCTTTGAGGCGAAGATCGTAGCTCAAAATATTGTCTCCGAGAAAATAGCGAGCCCCACTAATGCGATCAAGGTACAGGAAGCTAGAATATGTACTCCATAAGCGCCAGCTCAATTTCCAGCAGGTAGATTGTGTAATATCCTGTTCACGAGATTTAGGACTTCAGTGAAACGCCTCTCAACTAGACAACGACTGCGCCATCGTACAAACCGACTTCGGAGTTCGGATGTCGAAGCCCGAAACCCTGCCGAAGTGCCAATCCTTGCACGTTGGATACATCCACTGATTCAATACATGATAAACTATACACCTAGCAAGCCAAAACAACTCCTTCCCTTGAATTTTGAATTAGAACAAGGAAATATCTCCCCCTGCCTGCTTGCATGCCCGAATAGAAAGGAAAAGAATAAGCGGAGCGAAATTTTCTTCTGGCTGCTTTCAAGGACAAGGGGAGGAGCTTTAAGGGGATTGCAATCCCTTAAAAGCAATTGCCACTTCTCCAACCTAGAAATTGAAGATTTACCACTGTCCCCAGAGCTGAGCCCTATTAGCAGGGCAGTTTCATCACCTCCAGGAGGCCCCAGGCAATCAAGCTATAAATTTGAAAGCGATGAGTCCGGCGCTGGAAAGCGATGGGTCTGGCGCTTTGCTGGTCTTGTTGCGGCGGATTGTTTTGAGGCTCGACGCACGATTAGGCTAACAGGGTTGCTCGCGTAAGCTAGTAAGCTTGTCTGGTGGTAAATAGGTAATGGAGGATGGCTCGCGCAAGCTACTTTAAGCTAACAAATCTGTTTGGAGGTTACCCCAGGTTACCCTGACCTTGCCACGGTCCACAGGGATTCAATGGTTACGCTCGGAAATCATACCGGCCATTTTAATTCCTTGACCAGTCAGGCATAAGTGCCACGAGTTTGCCCATGCTTGCCCCAAAACTGTATCTTTGGTGATTCCACCTGCGATTCCACCTTCAACGGTTAATCATGCATCCCACTGCGCGCACATGGACCCTGTAAGTGATTCGTGAAGGGTTTCTTGCAGGAACTGAAGTTGCAGCCCGTCCTCAATGCTAGCCATTGTGGCTTGCCGTGTTTAGTGATAAAAACTATGCTGCGGCGGCCCATGACTCAAAGCGAACACCATTTGGTGGTGCTGTGCCACAATCTCCCCCCATCACCACGGAAAAATATTCTAGAGTACATGCAGTGTTCCGCTTGGGAGGCAAACCTGCGGCCCCGGAATCTGATAAAGTGACCCAAGTTTAAGTCTGCGCTACACACCACGAGCACCAGTCCCATCCTCCACAGGCAACATTCTCTTAATTAGACTCTTCTACTTATGATTGCAAGAGTGGGTATGGAATGAAGCATAGTCTAATCCAGTCAGCAATCCAGGGAGCTCCGACGTCAGCAACCGCTCAGAATAACATACAAAATGCGACATGACAACACATAGGTCAACCAGCCCATTTTCCTACTGCCTGCACAGATTCAGCTATAGTTTACAAAGCTGTGAAGCAACAGTTTCCTGTTTTAACTTCGTAGCTTTTTTCGTCAGCCCTTTGTAGCTTTGGCGCCTGGTGTGCACGATCTCTCTAGGAATGGCTCTTTCATCGTCTTCATCGTTTGCTGGCCGCCATGTTTTCATGTGCATGGCGCAGGCGGTCGGCGGCTTCTCTGGTAAGGCTTACCCTCGTTTAGTGTGGTGCAAATTTCCCTTGGTTGCATGTTATACCCCCAATAGCATCATGCTTAGAAAAAAATATTTGTACTTATCCCTCCATCTGGTAGGAGTCGACAGTGCTGAGATGTTCAGCGACAGGGTTTCCGTGAACGCCGCAGCGCGTCGCGCGTCGCTCTCATGGTTAGCAGATTTTGTCACGGCCACTGGTTAAATTACATTTCTCGCCCTTCGTCTATTGTAGGGCGATTATTTGCAAGCATCGCAAATCAAGCGCCTCCCCCAAAGCGTCCTTCGTCGATTGTGGAGCCAACGTATACGTACATGCCACCCGGTTCAAGCATGCGCGAGCCTCTTTACTTCAGCATGTCGGATCCCGTTTATTTCGTGGACCCCAAGCCTGATTCACAAGCAGTCGCAGCAACGCAGGCTGCCGATGCCAAGCCTGCAGCGCCGAAAGACCCGGCTGCCCCGACGAGCCTCCGGAAATTTGACTTCTCGGCGATCTCTGGCAAGCATGACGATGATGGGCGACCGGTAGGTTGCGAAGGGTATTGGGGCTACTGTCGTTTCTCTGGAAGACACTTACCTACATGTGCGCGCTAGAGCTTTTTCTGAAGGAAAACGGCTTTTGGAGGGAAAGCTATGGTGTTCTTCGTGCCAGGCGTTTGGGCCTGCGCTTGTGTGTTACATGGTTGGGGGGTGCGTGACCCCATAACTGTAAAACTACCCATACGAGCCGAAGGCCCAAGGGCAATACTACATCGCCTAAAAGCCACGGAGAAAAGGAAACACCGCACACTTGCCCAGACTAGCGTCCAAAGGGGGTAACTGAGTTACGGTGAGCCCACATACGTTCCAACATCCTCGCCAGACGTGCTGGCTCCCACTTCATGGCCTCCAACATGCTCTGTTGATGATCGAATCCCTCTTCAGCACGAATATCATTATAGGCTGGGCATTCCAATAACACGTGTTTTTCATCCTCGGTTCGGCTATTAGTACCACAACAGCGGTAAAACCGCTGCCCCCTGGGGACATGGTACTTGCCTCTTTGTGCTGTGTTTGCCTCCAACATAAACGAAACTGCGTTAGCTTACGATGTGCTAAACGAGGAATGTGTAAAAGGCAAAAATGTATCTTGACAGGAGCAATCGAGATGACTGTACTATGTTATTTTGGTTCACGCTGCCTTGCATTCAGGTGAGCTATCGCATGGCGGACGACTTCGCACAGCAGGGTTACGTTGTGAACCCCAGCACGCACAGTATGCGCGAGCCCAAATACGTCTCGCTTTCGGAGCCAAAGTACACGGCAGCTGATAAGAAGTAGGCGTGCTTATCCTGACACGGTGGCCGGTAAAAATTGAGGGTTCCCAACATGCTGAGGTATTTGGGAATCAGTTCACCATGCGATTTTAACGTGAAAAGATGGCAGGTTTTGGCATTAGGAACAACAGCTGAGTGGTATATGGTGTGCTGCTGAAGCCTTGCTAGTGAGCTCTGGAGTGCTTCCCAGAATGATGCCACATTTTGGTTCCCCGGTCTGATATGGATGGGTTGTGTTTGCTTCCGCTTGTTTCTGTGACGTTGTGCGGGAGGCGGTAACTGTATGCAACTGCAATATCAGGTTGCGCACAGGGCTGTGGGGTGGCGCAGAGAGAGACGTGTTGCTTGTTGAACAGGGGCTTGTGCACTGGGGCTGAGTAAATTGTTGTCCCAGGTGTAAACCGATGATGGAAACTGTTGCGCGTAGATGTAGGTGTAGGTGTGTGCAGTGCACCTAAGGCTCCTATTTTGTACTATTATGAGTTAGCGCTGGTAACGTTATGCGTTTCTTGTACGCCGGGGTTGAATAGCTGTGATGTTTGTCACGTTGCGTACCTGTGGCGTAACTTGTGTGACCTGTGACCTGTGGCATCAACAGACGTGGTTGGTATCCCCGATGGATTATACCCCACCTACGGTGAATGGGACCGGTGTGTTCCCTGTAACGTTCTGAAAGTGTGTGTGTGTTTTGCTTCAGGAATTCCCTTTTACCCTACGAGCATGCACGTGCGGAGGCACCGCGAGGGCTACGCACCGCTAGATAAGGACTGATTGGGTCTGAAATCTCCTGAATTGCTGATTGTAGTGCAGTAGCTAGGAAGATTTTGGGGCTGGGCTGCACCGATTAATGCAGCAATTCAGGATATAGCTTACACTAACACAGGCGTGCAGCTGCACAGCGGCACAAGGCGCTCTGCGTCTACCTATAGCAGCAGCGAGCCGGCTGAGCTTCCGAGTAGTTTCCTTCTCGACCTGTCCGCTAGGTAGGACGCGAGGCCTGGATAACCAGCCAGGTCGGATGCGAGTCGCTTGGCAACAAGAACTATGTAATGACCTTGCCGGCCAGCATTAGGCTTATGCTATCATCCTGCACAGAAGATTTCATTGAGGGTTGTGACACGTGTTTTACGGCGGGGCTTCGAGCGTGGGCGCGGTCGTCACCTGCTACGGCTCCTACCTGGCCTACCTGTGCATGGTTACAAACGATATGTGTGGTTCCAGACTTTCCGAGCGTACCAATGCAACTAGCAATATCCAGAACATTACGTTTTCTACGCACGAGAGCGGACGGCCAAGTGTGGGTTGCGTCGGCCAAGTCTGGCCAAGGTGCCCCGGTTTGGGGCCATATGCTACTTTCTCAATCAAAAAATAAACCTTCAATTTCACAGAAGGTTGTTAGCCATAGAGGTAGCATTATAAGTGAACTACCTCTCGCGCTGTTCGGGGAAAAAGTGCATTCTTGAGAATAAGCATACAAAAAGCTCCAAGTTATCTGACTAAAACTCCTGTCACTAAGGGCGTCACCTTAGCCACGGTTGCAGCGTCGTCGGAAATGAGGTGGAGTCACTTTGTACGGAATTGGACGTCATGCACGACGTCAGCAAGTGGGTGCTGTTACATTAATGCCACGCTCCAAAGCAGGATACACATTCATACATAAGGTATTATTTAATGCGCCATTTCTCATGCGAGCCACTCAAAGCAGGAAGCACTACACACTGCAAATGGGGAAGAATTAATCAACAGATAGAGTCTTGAGTTAACGCTGACGCCAACCAATTAGCGCCCTTGGCAATGCAACTGAAATTGTGAGACAGGCTGCGGTATAGTCTACAGTCCGCGGCACTGACGCTTCATTGCCCGTTGAAGCTGGGGCTTGGTGCAACGAAGGTGCGGCCGCACAGGGAATAGATAGGGACAATGCTCCATTTGTCTAGGAACATTCCTGTACCTATCGAGTTCGACTACAAGTGGGTTTCCTCGCACTCAGGTCATATATGCTGTTTGCGCAGGATGGTCGTTGTGTCCCTGGGCTGCACCGTATCGGTGCAAGAGACAACAGCGGCAATGCTTAAGCAGACCACACCTCGCGTTTCAGTAGCGCCACAGAAAGGCCATCGTAGGGCTAGCCTAGATGTGTCCACGCATGTGGCAACTGTGACGTCCACTCCGGAGGCACATGCCGCTCCAACACCAGCCCAACCATCTGTGGGCATCCCGGTGAACCTAGCGGGCAATACGCATTGGACGCCTGCGTGGACGAAAACTTTGCAGGTTTGATCGTGAGCGAAACAGCTAGCAAAGGTCTTTTGTGCCTGGAGCTTTCGGACGCCCTTAACCTCCGCTGCACGAGTTGCTAGACCATAGGGCTACTTTGTAAATGCCCAGCATATCGGATGACAATGGGCAGACGCCAACTTTGACTCTGATCAGCGTCCCCGACACGCTTGGAACGGTCTCCCTCATTTCTTTGCCTTATCGCAAGGAAGTCCGTATTTTTGGATGTTCAACACATCCCTCTAATGATTGATGTGCGCATGCGAATCCGTGCGCAGACCAAATTTTCAGCTGTGTGGGACAAATGGCAGAAGCTCTCTACACACTACAAGGTGCTGGCACCTAACTGGGTGGGACACACGCAGGAGATTTTTGATAATCAGTTCCAGCGCTTTCTGAGCAGCGTTGGGGCCGCGCCGGCCACCCGGGCTGGCGCAACTCAAGCTGACTTGCTCAGCACCTCCGCCTCAACAGCTGTCACGAGCCGACCCGCTAGCCTAACACCCTACCTCACGGTTGCCGACGACGTGGAAGTGTCGTTTGCAGCCATGCTATCTGATCTCTGCAACATGGCATACGAGGTGGACAAGCTTGACCGGGACCTCCTGGAGGCTCGTTACCAGCTTTCTTTGATTGCTACGTCCATCAGCTGTAGTAATACCTGTATGAGCACCCCCGGTGCTTCGGAATTAATGAGCGAAGCAGTTACAGGAGCCCCGGGCACAGAGGACCAGCAAGAGCAGCACGAGACACATGCGGACGGACGCGTGGCAACTATGTCAACAGCAACACTTCTGGATGGCATGTACGGCACTCAATTGGCGCCTAGTGTTGTCTCCTTCACAATGGGGGGCTCGCCTCAGCTGTCGCCGTCTATCTCCATGCTGCAGCTCACTTCGCCGGAGGCGGTGACTGCGGCCCTGACCAGCCAGGGCCACGGCGCCGCATTCGAGCATCCTGTATACGTTTCAACCCTGCACCAGGCGCTTACGTCGATGGGTTCCTACGATGATGACGGAGATATCTCCGACCTGGAGCATCGGGCCGCGATGGCTGCCCGCGGGCCGCGGGCGATGTTACTCGGAAGCAGTAGCACGGGCGTCACCATGGGGACCATGGGCACCCTGGACGAAATCTCAATGGCCATGATACAGCAGACCTTAGCAGCAGACGAGAAAACCGCTGACAATAGCGAAGGTGCCATCGCGCAATCGCCCACAATGGTGGGACTGCAGGCTGGCGGAATGTATGCTGCGCCTGTACATGCGCCATTCGGCGGCGCACCTTTGGCTGCGGGTGCAATGCTTGGCAGGGGTGGCGGGGAGTTTCGAGATGCGGTTGCGTCAGGCACGCTGTTCTGCGACGCAAGTTTGTGCGAGGACCGGGACTTTGTGGCTGGCCAATTTTATGGTTATAAGACGCAGCTTGTGGAACGCCGCACAAGTAGCGCTGCCGGCGAGGCAGCACCGGTGGCAGCAGTTGCCCAGAGTGGTGCCGCCGGAGGCCGTGCACTCCGTGAGGAACAGCTTGGAAGGCGCCGTGCTTCGTCATCCGGAGCCACGGCTGGGATGGGCGGTGTTGACGGAGATGGGCCAGTCGCGGTTAGTGGACCGCAAGAGGTGACGGATGTCCTCAACACCCTGGGCAATGAGGCGGTAGCAGGTGGCCCGCCGGTTGTGGTGGCTTGTAGCAAGGCGCCCCCTAGTGCCTGGTTCGCATGTGATGACAAGCAGAGGGGCATCCGCTACTTTGCTATCCAGGTTGGTGCCACAGAACGGTGGGAAAAGTAGGCTTAATTGCTAATCGGTTATAAGGGGAGGACGTCATGGCCTTGGTGCCACATATCCTTGCAGGGCAACACGTGTGTGCCGTTTTATGCAGTCCGTGGCGAACGACAATCAAGCGTCTGACAGGTTGGCCACCTTCCTCCGCTTGTATATGCAGGGCTCCACGTCCCTAGAGCACTGGCAGATTAACCTGCAATTTGAGCCCGTGGTTTTCGAGGACCCTAAATATGGTGAGTTTCCGATATGCATGTTAAGATGTGCCGTGTGTGCTTTGTTTATGCCCTGTTTTGGCGCTGCGCATCAATACATGGACAGTGCTATAAATTTGTTCCTTCGCTCTTCGGACTTACCAGGGACCCTGTCCTTGTGTGGCGCTCAGGTGTTCGTATCCATCGCGGCGTGTACGAGGCCGCTAAGGTGTTGTACGACGATTTGCTACCTCTTGTGCGACAGCACCTGGAGACATCTCCAAACGCCATGGTGTCCTTTGCGGGTGAGCGCATGGCCGTCATGGTGTCCTTCAGGGCTGCCTTTCGCGTGGGGTGCTAAGTGCACTGGTGATAACTATAGATATGGAGCATGGATCAGGTGTAGGCGCAGCTTCAGGCCTAATATCGCTTTGTTCACAGGATTGACTGCCTCAACATGCAGGTCACTCACTTGGCGGTAGCCTCGGAACGGTGCTGATGCTCCTATTTGTGTTGCGCGGCGTGCTCAAGCCGTCCAACATATCTCCTGTCTACACCTTTGGCGCACCGGCAGTCTTTTGCCAGGGCGCCGTTGCCGATGCGCCGCACGACCGTTGCCTAAAGTGCCACCTCAATTGTGAGTTGCGCCACGCGGCCACGGCCATGGGACCCTTGGCTGGCATCGCCGCCATGGCGGCGTCCATGGATCAGGTTCAGACGCTGCCGCTAGGCCTCATGGCGAGTCTAGGGCTCGCAGACGACAAGGTGGTCAACGTGATCATGCATAAGGATATTGTGCCCCGCGCCTTTGTGTGCGACTACACAATGGTGGCGGGCGTGCTGCAGCGCTGGTGGCCATCCTTCCGTGATCACCACTCCCTCCAAGATGACGCAGGGCCACACAAGAGCCTGTACAACTTCGTGGGCCGTATGGCAGTTCTGCGGCCATCTTCGGACCTGCCGTTCGTGAACGGTGAGTGTATTGACTAGCCCACCCGTGGGCATATGCCGCGCAGCAGGGATTGTGCCCTTGACAGGCTTGTCGCATTCCGGTTCGACACACGACCTGCCGTTACGCTTCTGCATCTTTGCCCCCTTTCCGTCGCTTGTGAGCAGGCCCGGCGGACGCCTCCCATCCTATGCTGCCAAACCATGCGGCGCTCTATCGAGTGGGCCTTCACGAGGAGCTGGTGCCCTCGGTCGACTACGCAGCTGCATCCATGACCTCCTGGGACGAGCTGCTGGTCGTGGGATTGTCAGCCATGGCCAGCGGGTGCCGCCGGCACCGGGCGGCTACCGCTGCTCGGCGTGCGGCCAAGCTCGAGCGCATGCAGGAGAGCGTGATGCAATTCATGAATCAGCCACACCCGCTCACGACGTTGTCTGACTACCAGGCGTACGGTCCACACGGCTTTGTAAGCCGCTTTCATAACCCAGGTGCGACTCCTGTTTCGTAGTGCAGAGTTTCGGCAGTCTGCCAGCAGTCAGCAGGTTGTGCGTCTAGGCGCTTTTCGCACCTCTCCCTACCTCTTGACACGTTAGCCATCTTTCCTGCCTTGCAGATAACTACACACGGGCTCTTCGCGCTTTGTCCGGTCGCTAGCCCGCATACCAGGCGTCCATTCATGGTCGCAATGTTAGATGCAGCGCAACGACACTCGGGTAGGAATAACTCTTATCAGCAATTAGGATCGGCGTGGGACCGGACGAAGAAATGGTATTTTTCCCAGGCCATGGGCTTCGCGCATCAGCTATCCGCATGGTCAGGCCATCCGACGAGTATGGTGAGTCGCATAAAAAAAGGCACGGGTTGGCCTATGGATGATATTCATGGACCATATGGCCGATACATACGCTGGACTGTGTCTGCTGCGTCGTGATGCTCATTTAATCCTGTGGTCTTTGCTGGCAGCCTTCTGTTTTCGGGTACGGCTGCTTGGCATCTCATTTTTGGTTGCCCTCCTGGTTGCCTGCGGGCGCGGGTGCTGTTTTGAGATGTTGGTGTTGGTGTTGGCCCGAAGCATACTGCAAAGACCGGCTGCTGGAGTGGCGCAAGCACCGGTAGCTGGTCGTGTGATGCGTGCGCTTGGACGCGCGTTCATATTCGAGCAATACATAAGCTAGCTTAACGTCCTTGGGATGCCTGCACGTGCGCCGGGCACCTCCTGATATCCTGTCATTCTGGAGTGGGGGCACCTGGGCGGTGCAAGCCCGACTGTCTTTCCTACCTGATAAGGCATCCCAAGGAATTGCCAGCTTCCGTAGCTTCCAGAGCTCTGCTCGTGTGGTCGCCACCAAGCGCGCTAGAAGTGACATCGTGCACCGAACGCTCGTTGCGTCTCAGCGCTAATGTTTTTTGTACGTTGCTGTCTCTTTTCATCTGCTGTCCTGTTTTCTGTTGACCACGCCGGTTGGGCCTGATATGCGTGGCTGGTGTGGTCATTGATGTTACCTGTCGGAGGGATAATTAGGCGAGGGTGCACAAGGCAAAACGATGAGAGCTTGTGCAGGGGGATGGAAAGCAGTTCTATTACATCCTTTGAACACGCCCTGTTTCGGACCGTCGCTACACCAGTTCTGCTAGATACACGAAGATTTGCCGAAGATTTGCATGTACAACCAGCGCGGTGAGTACCGTTGATGTTTTTGAACGATCACGCAACATCGCCGCTACCTAGGCGTATGTTGCGGCAACGGTCTAGCGTGACCACGGCGTCCGTGGGTATAGAGGACTGCTTGCAAAGTCCTAGGCGATGTATAATGTTATGTTCTGTGTTGGGACTGGGCATTGAGATGGGCTGACCCGGCTTTTACGTGTCTGACCCGGCTTTTACTTCTTTGTTTACCGATGTCGTGCTTTCCACTGCATTAGTTGTGGGATTTGCAGGCGGAAAGGCCCGGGGTGGTGTTTGCCTACCCTTGCATGCGGTATGTGCCGCGAGGGAGCTGGCGAAGAAGGAGAAGAAATTGACACAGACGCGGGTTTTGAGCCATGGCGGCCACAGCCGTGCGCATGTTTGTTCAGCGCACACGAAGAAATCATTTAGCACGCGTGACCATGCAAGGGGGGTCACATGCAATTGCCTGGATGCGTGTGCAAGCCAATCGGCCCATACTTGATTGATTGGCCAGAGAGATTGATTGGAGGGGACGAAAATGAAACGCGAGCGCATGGCTGCCGCCTATTGGGGAGTTCTGTTGTCTAGCTACGGACTAATGCCTTCAGGGCACATCCGCACACCTTGCGCATTGGACGCACTGCTGCTGCTGCTGGGGAAGGCTACACGCTCGAGGAGAGGTTGCGCAGTTGGAATGATTGTTGTTGATTGGCTTATAAGGTGTTTGTTTAGCATTTTAGCACCGAATGGAGGGTTGTCGGAGAGTGTTGTGCTGTTGAGTTGGCAAGGGCTTGTTTTTATTTTAAACAATCTGGAAGATATTTCAAGGCTGAGTAATGCATGTATGCTACTTCCATTCGTAACACTTAATTGTGCTGCAGATGTCGTGTATTCAATTGTATCTCTCATGCTGCTTTTTATGGGAAATTTTATGACTAGTATGGTCTGTTGAGGCAAAGCTGTTCGGAATTTGTAGTGGAGACATGTAACATCCTACTCTAGTTGGCGACGCTGACACGGCTATTTGTGGCATTCGCCAGTTGCCCTGGATGCAGTATCCATCCCAGGAGGATGGCAATGTTTGGAGTTTCACTTTGTTGGATACTGCATCCAGGGCAACTGGCGAAAAAGCGGAACTCCAAACATTGCCATCCTCCTCCTGCCACACCATCCCTCTCACGCTGACGCCGCTTGCCACCAGCCAGCGAAAGCTGCTGTCACACTCGTCTACGGCAGCCAGCAGCCATTTCTAAACGTTGGTGGCCAGTCCAGGGTCTGCAGGTTGTGCACCAAGCCGTGCCAATTCAGTTGCAACATGAAAGCGCAGTCGCGTACCCCAACATCCTGGCTAGCATGTACACCTCGCTTCACGTTCCCGTGCATTATCTACCACCACCCCATGCGTGCTACTTTCCTCCGTCAAAACCGTGTTGTTCTCCCCTCTACGCCACTGGGCCGTGGTGATACCGTACAGGCCCCAGCAGCACCCACATGCAGGAGAATACATATCAGCTGGGGCAAAGTATGCATCCCATGCAAAGCGGGGCATACGCCTCCGGACGTTGCACAACAAACAACGGGCCTGAGGCATCAAGTTGTATGCGGTGAAAGCGGGTAGTCACGACGATGAGCTTCATGTCGAAGCAGTTGGGAACGCTCCCCTGGAAGCGATCATGCCGAATTGGCGCAAGTAGCAAGGGCACAGGGCTAGCCAGCGGCTTGGACGAGAACCACCAAAGACATGGCGAATGCCATTCACGTAAGGCGAAGAGGCCACCGAGAAGGGCCCTACATCCAACTGCGATTGTAACTCCAGACATGTGGAAATGCTCCTGTTTACGCTACCCCTCGCGCCACCGGTAACCGCATTGCACACACTTGAAGAACAGCGTTGCCGGCTCATCCGCTGACCGCGTCTGGATCTCCATAAAGTACGCTTGATGATAAGCGCACTTGGAGCACGTGGCTGCGGAACGGGGCGGAGCGGGGAACGCGATAGCAAGGAATTGCGCATTCAAGGCGGGAATCCGTGCGAGCTTAGGGCACCGATACAAGATTTCCTATGGGCGCTCACACCAATCCATGGGTGCCCAGCCGTGACTTACGGAACTGGACAAAGCCCACGGCATCATAAATAAAATGGATTTACAATAGCGACATTTCCAAAAATGGCTCCAAGATACCCCTGGGGAGGACGGTACCCACCATCAGTCTTGGCAACGTTCTTCCAAGCATCATCGCCACCAAGTACATCATCCACTTGCTTGCGGGCTAATGGTGCCATCTTAGAAATCTGCGCCAGATGGAACGCGGATCCAACGCGCTTCATCCCCAGCACGCAGCACGCACAGCATTCGCCGAGTTACCTTCTTATCAATGCTGTACACATACGGACAGCATTGGCAGAAATACCGTAATTCTTTGCTGTATTCGGTTAGCTCCACTGCAGTGTGTAAAAACAAGCTGTGTCACAGATGCAAAGCGGCGTTTACGGCTGTTATGGAGCATGAGGCCCTTACCTAAAAGCATGTTTGCACATGTCGGACAATAAGTAATCATTATGTTCTTCGGCCTTGGTGCTCAGGTCGGTGCTGAAGACCAAAACTAGGAAAATCAATTTGTCAAACAGAATATTGGATTGGGAGACTACACTGTTACCATAATTGGTGTCAATCCGCCCGAAGTTGCACGGAAAGAACGAAACACTGTGTTGCTTGGTCCGGAACCAGTACGGAAATTAGGAATAGATGCTTGACGTCGTCAATCAAGCCCCAATCTTAAATCATTCATTTAGTGTGGGCCGTGCATTTCAATATCGGCATGGCCTTGCTACGGCACAGCCTTGGCCCAAACTCTTGCATACGGCAGCTGCAGTCCACACCAAAGCACTGGCGATGGAGACCCATTCCTCGTCTTACATATTCTGCACATGAGCTACGCGTAAATGCCTCTATGCACGCTAGCGCTAAGGAGCTCTGGCTTCAAACCAGCGACAAGGTACTCGGTAACCCCGGCCGTGCGCACACGAGCATTGCAGTCCCCCACAGACTCTCCACATAACCTCTCTCTCTCTCTCTCTCACACACACACACCTTATTTCTTTCCGAGCCACATGTCACACCTCCTGGCCTCCAGTCACCCCAACCCCTTGGCCCACGCTGCCTTTACCCGGCCGGATCCTAAAACACACACAGGCAGCATTCACAGCCGCGCTCGAGTCTGGCCGCTTCTCCGCATTTGTCTTCGGACCCGATCCCGCGCATCAGGCTCTCGCAGCCGCCTGGTCCTCCCTGGGCCGCTTCCGATGTCTGCACCTGGACAGCCGGGGACTCCTATCGGAGACGAACACGGGAAAGCAGGTGGGCGACGGGGCGGTGTGACATATTCCACTTTGCCCGGGGGTCATTCACCCGGGATCTCCCAAAACTTCTTTTTTTGTTGCCGCCCTAGCTTTGATACGATACTGCTACGATAGCACCGCGCGAGGTCGGGCCCCCATCAGCACCCTGCCGTACGTGTCCAAGAGACAAGCACTGGCCGCCAGCTGCAATAACAACGGCGCCAGAGCTGCCGAAGAAAGGAAGAAAGGGGCTTCTAGCTCCAGCACTGCAACCGCTGAGGTGCCCTTCCAGTGCGCGAGGAGAGGCCAGGGCCCCGGGATAGCGCAGTCCTGCGCCGAGATAAATTGTGATGACGGCGTGCTCTCCAGCACTAGTTTTTCAGATCCGGATCTTGGATTCGTGGTCTGGAACGCGCTTTCTGGCTTGAGCGTCGTTTATTTGGATTTGGATTCGGATGCAGGTGGGCGAGGTGGTGGCAGTGGACGGTCCGGAAGCGGCTCGTGCTCTTGAGGGCCGCGTGGGGCAGCAGAGGGGGAGGAGGAAGGTGGCGGCTGCAGGAGAGGACACCGAAGAGGCGGAGGCTGGCTGGGTGGGGTCGGAGGCCGCCTCGGAGTGGGTGCTTGTGTTGGATGCCAAAGATTGGAAGGTGGGTGGGAGGGAGCTGCACTGCTGAATGTTCGGGGTTGGATTTGCGGCTGGAGAGGTACGTGAAATAAGATAGGGGGTGCGCGACCTGATGGGTAGGTAGGTGGTGGTGGGTGGGTGGGTCTGTAAGTGAATTTGAAGCCGTGGGGGGTTGCAGCCGCAGCCGCAGCCGCTGCCGCCTCCACGTAGCGGTGAGATGCACCGCCCGCCTCGGGGGATGGACCTTGCCTCGGGCCCGTCCTTCTGTCGGTACGTCTGTCTGTATGTACGAATGTCGTGGGTGTTCGCCGTACCTCTTCCCTTTGTCTTACATCCCCCCGGAGGGGGAGGTTCCTTTCTCTGGAGTAGGCAGTTGCCCCCGGGGGGGTCGGCAGTCCCCCTCGGGCGACTCTCACAGTGCGCCTCACCCGGGCGACCAGCAACCAACCTCTCCTCCGGCCGCGTTCTCCCCCCAACCCCTTGCATGTCACCAGCTTTTTAGTACCAGCTTATCACCCAGTTTTGGTCCAACCACGTCAATGCCGCCGCCATGCCGGCGGCAAACTTTATTCCAGCTCACGTCATCAGTTTTTTACTACTTTTTCGCCGCCTCTACAGTGTAGAGTCTACACCTACCTTTACTTCTTTACGGCTTGGATCTAGTGCTTTTTTTTCGTTCTTATTTTTAGTCTTGGCGGCTAGGTAGGTAGGTTTCCGCGGTCGTCATCACTACATCATCCCGAGGTCGGCTCCTCCAAAACCGCCTACTGGTCAGTTCTGCTTCTCGTACACTCTTTTCTTGGCAGCAGCTTCACTCGATTCGTGGTTCGTCTTTTCGCCCCCAACCCCTCTTCCCCAGCCTCTCACACCTCACCCCCTCAAACCCCAACCCGCCCCTCATTCAGATCATACCGGCCGAGAACCTGGTGGCGCTAACCCAGGCCCCCGCGGTCAGCTCCACCTCCAGCTCACACACGGACTCCCCCGCGGGGCTGCCCCCGCTGCGGCTGCTGGCGGCTGCCGGCACCGCGGCTGAGGCCCAGCTTATGATGGAGGCCCTGCAGGCGGGGACTGCGGGAGCGCTGCTCACGTCCAACGACCCGGCACAGGTGAGCAGGGGAAGGGGAAGGGGAAGGACAACCGAATGGCGGCTGGTAGGGCAAGGAGGACGGCAGGGAGAGAGGCGTGTTGGCTGCGGCAGCGATACGACGTCGTCAACAGCCACTTTGTACGGAATTTCCAGTAGACCAACCGCCAGTGTGCGTCTGTGGGTGTGGGTGTGGGTGTGAAGTTTTTGGTGATGTCAGACAGCAGCAGCCAGAGCATACATTGCATTGCAATGGAATTCAACCCGCATGCAGGTCCGTACACTTGTATCGTACATATCTCGCCGCGACGCCGAGGAGTCAGGTCACCCGGACGCGCTTCTGCGGTACTCGGTTGCCCGGGTGGTGGCTGTACGGCAGTTGTGTATGGGTGATCGGGCGTGTGTGGACCTGGCGGGGTTGATGCAGGTGTGTGGGTGGGTGTGGGTGTGGGTGGGTGTGTGCGGGGTGGGAAAGGGGGAGGGGAGCTCTCTCCCGGGGGGAATTTAAGAAGGGGCTCGGAGGGGTGTTGAGCGCGTCTCCGCGGGGGGGTATGTGTGTACGTATGTATGTGTGCGTCTTGAGCTCACCTCCGAGGTTACCTACGTGGGTAGCGGGCGGTATACACACACACGCATGGGGTCTCAAGTCAACTGGTGGTACCCGCACACGGGCGGGAAAGAAAGGAGAAGGTTCGTGTTGCGCACCTGGGGGGTGGGGGACACTCTGCTAGGGGGTGTTGGACCCAAGAGGCGAAGAGGCGCGCCAACCCCGTAAGCACAAACACATAAACACACACGCCTCTGCCATCCCCCTCCCCCTCCATGCCCCCTTATCAGCCCGGCGAGGGCCTGCTGGTGGGCAGCTTCGCCCGCTGTCTGGCCCTCGTGCACTCAGAGTGCGGGGAGAGCCAGTACATCGCCAGCAGACCCTTCAGAGTTAACGCGGGGCCGGTGAGGGCTGGGAGGGGGGGGGAAGGGGAGGTACTACTGGTCCCGGAGCTGAACGGGACTAAGCATTCCGGGGTGCGGGAGTCCCGACGGGGTGACGTGGCAGGTTGTGGCCTGGGTGTAGCAGCGCCAGCCCGAGCAGCGGTGTTGACTTCGTGGGTTCCGGAGCCACCCGCAGCCTGGATGGCTTGTACGGATGAGAGTGCAACCCCCGGTGGGGCATGAGTGGTCCAGTGGCCATTCAGACAGCACCGGTAGCGGTTCACCACACCCCGCTCTCTCCTGCACGTGCACACCCACAAATGTGTTTGCCCGCGCGAGTCCTCCCGGTCTCCCAGGCCCTCCTCCTCGTCCTCCTCCTCGTCCTCCCCCCGCGGGCCCCCTCCCCGTCCCCCAGGTACATGCCTACGTGTGCTGTCCCGCAGGTCGTACCCGCTACCTGAGTGAGCTGACGAGCGGAGAGGAGGTGCTGGTGGCTGACCCGGCGGGTCGCTGCAGGACAGCGCTGGTGGGCAGGGTCAAGATCGAGAGGAGACCGCTGGTGGGTGCAGTGCAGCCGGGATCAGGAAACACAAGTCAGGCGTTACCTCCAGGGTGGGAGGAAACTGTAAGATGGTGGGGTTGGGGGGTTGGTAGCTGCACTCTTCCCTCCCCCCTGGAGTGGGGGACGTGGGGCCTCAGGTGGCCGGGGGACGTCCTCGTCCTCGTCCTCCTCCTCGCCCTCAGTTGGCGCGCTTTGGAAAATACCCTACCGGCCGTCTATCCACCCACCGCACAAACCCCTTTCGCACCATCGGAATCAGATTCATGCGTGTAAAACCCTAAACCCCTCCCCCGGACTCCCTCCCTCCGTCCTCCCCGGCCTCTCTCCCCCCTGGCTTGCTACTCCCCTGGCTCCGCAGGTCTTGGTGGAAGTCGAGACGTCCGAGGACACGGGCGTGGCTGGGGAGGTGCGCGTAAGTCGGCACAGTCTGATGCTGCAGAACGTAGAGACGGTGAAGTTGGTGGGGCCGGTGGGGCCGGGGGCGGCGGGAGGGGGCCGTGCGGGGTGGGAGCGAGTGGGGAGCAGCTTGGAGGCGGGTGCTGCTACTGCTGCTACTGCTACTGCTGCTGCTGTGGGTGGGGTAAACAGTGGGGCGGGGGAGGTGACATGTTGGCAGGCCATCAGCGTGTCGGAGCTACAGCCGGGGGACCTGGTGTATGTGCTGCTACAGCCACCTGCCCGGCATACGGGGATTGCGGTGGCGGAGTTCATTCTGGAGAAGTGAAGAAGAGACCAGTCAGCGAATAAACCAGTCAGCGAGAAAGAGAAACTGTGTTGCAGTGTTGGTGATCGTACATTACAGGTCTTACAAGAAGGAATTATCTCTGGCTAGACTCCTTCACATGTTGGGCGGATTCTCACGAAAATAAACATGGTGTTGATTTTCACGATACAAGTTGAGCTGGGTAGCGGGCGTTTGGCTACCGATCCTGGGAGAGGTGGCCTGTGTGTGGGGGGGGAGGGTGTCGGACTCGGGGTTCGGGATCTTACCCGCCATTGCGGTGAGACGTAGTTGCCTCAAGGATAGAGTGAAATGCAGCGTGACCAGCTTAACCGAAGTATGCAGTGCAAAACAGAGACCGTGCAGACGATAAGGCCGCATGGGTGATGTTGATGCGTAGTTTGTCGCGGTGTTAAGGATGGAGGGGGACCCGTATTAGAAGGCAGTTGATGAACAGTGGCGGCATAAATCGAGCAGACGTTCATAGAGGCATGGTACGTAGCGGATGTTGGGTGAGCTATGTCAGAGCTTGGCGGAGTTCGGCAGCAAACGCGACCAGAGGCGCAGACGATCTCATAAGGGCTCTTTTCAGCCGTCACAAGCGTAAGGGCGCTTGCAGGAACTTTGTGATTTTGACCATGCGTGTTTTGTTATGAGGCTGGGAAAGGCTGGATGTAATCCTGAGTACCGATATTTGCCGTCGCTGTCTGTGCCTCAGGCCCTTGGCGCACGACATGCCTCCAAAAGTCTAGTTGCCTGGTGAGTGCGGTCAGCATCCTGTCCATCCGTCTGTCCATCCTGTCGGCATCGATGGCCTTGCTGTTGTACAGCAAGCGCCTTTGCGCGAAAACTGTTCCCCGCCCATAAAGGATTGACGCTTCCGAACGATGAGATACAAACGATTGATAAGCTTTTACGGTGAATTTTAGGTGATCATGCACGCTCGCCACCACGCAAGGTTAGGTTAACCGGCGAAGTTTAATCGTCGCAAGTTATTTGGGCGGCACCCTGCAGATCTCTAGGTTAAATTTTCTTGGACTTGCGGTTTATATTTCTTGGACTTACGGAATCCTATGTGCTTTTGAATCAAGGCTTGCTGCCGTTGGTCGTTTCTCGTCAAATTACGGGAGACGACACGGAAAAGCAAAAAGGTGGCCACGTGTCCATATCTTCATCAATAGTTAGCCTACGGTAGGAGACATTTGTTATGGAAAGCTGCATGAAGCCCACGTCCGATTCTTTGTCTTGATGTGCTTGCCATTCTATCCTTATGAGCGCATCGTTCTCCTGTGACCAGACGGGCGTATAGGTGTACCTGGACATGCGTCCATGAACCAGTTAGTCCACGCATTATGTGCAATGCCTGACACACGCTTGACACGCGCCCTTGCAAACTAAACTCGGTCTCCGCGAACGGATTGGCAGAGAGCTTGGCATCAACGGCCACAAGACCTCGTCCTGTGTGGAAAGCTAGCTCAAGGCGTCAAAGATGCCTTCCATTGCTGAGGAGTGTCGCAACGGGGCCGCCCCGTCAGTCGTCACAGTGGAGGACTCCGACTGGGAGGAAAGCTCCCAGCGCCACTTTTCATTTCGGCGTTTGCTGAAATTCATGGGCCCGGGTATCCTCATGTCCATTGCGTACGTGGTACGTTGTGTAAGCGGCTTGTACCGCTCGGCAGTCGAACGGCATCTTTGCCCGTGAGAGCATATCTGGCCATCCGATTACTATTAATCCTAAAAATATAGGCCGTTAAGGCATCGTCTGATGATGGTTTCCTTTGATTTCCAGTGTGCCCGCCCTTTGCTCGTGCACCGACCTGCGGGTTCCCGTGAGGTGTAAGGAGCGCGTCCCGCCAGTGCCTCGGACGCGGCCGCGCCTTCCCCCCTGCCCCGGGCCACCCGTCATTCCCTTGCCCGCACCGTCGCCCTGCATGAATCCCGTTATGCCCTTCACACCCCGCTAAGCGGGCCGATTGCTTTGCTTTGCGGATCGTGATTTTGTGTTTGTTTTTGGGAAGGCGTCAATTTTATTCCAAACCCAAAAAATGGATTATGAGTCTGGCTGACAAACAATCCCTTAGCCTTGGGGCGCTGGGGGCCCTCCGCAACCTAGATCCCAACGGTAATCCCAACGGTAATGTACAAAAATGTTTGTGGAAAGCGGATCAACGGACCTTTAGTTAGTGTTCTTTGCGATGAGAACCCCTTAGAGGAGTAACGCCCTCCGCCGTGTCCGGGGCCACGTCAGGAATGCTCGTAAGGCCCCGTTGTCTCCACGTGGCGGCGGGTCTTCCAAGAACCATCCATTTGACCCACCCGTGCTTGAGCAGACATACGTACATACATTCGGCAGGAAGGAAACCTTTTGGCCAACCCTGACACAAGGAATATAATATAAAAAACGAATGAACCTATTCCTTTTTCCCTTCCCAGCCTTCCCAGCTAGGGCCGAAAACACCCTTTCTATTTTAATTCCTTTTAAAAGAATCTGCACAGGTTTAAAAGCAGCACTGTGGCGCCCCACCTCTCCCTTCGTGTCCTCAACCCACCTCAACCCACCTCAACCCACCCCCTCCATAATCCCTGTGTCCGCCTCCAGTGCTTTAATGCTCTGAGCCGCGATGAGGGAAGTGTGTATACACGTGTTGGGGTTGGGGCTGGGGTCGCAGCACCTCCGTACAGGTCCCGTACAGCTCCCGCCCCGCAGGAAAGGGCCCCTCCCGTCCATCTGCTCTCTCTCTCCCTCCTTCACTCGCTCGTGGTTCGTCATTCCCCCCCTCACCCCCCGTCCCACCTGCCCTCCCCGTCCCTGCCCTCCAGGACCCCGGCAACCTGGAGAGCGACCTGCAGGTGGGCGCCCAGGCGGGCTACGTGCTGCTGTGGCTGCTGCTGCTGAGCACGGTCATGGTGGGTGCCGGGGGGCCCGATGGGGGGGGCCCAAGGGGGGGGGGCCCGGGTAGGCAGGGAGGGGGGTTCGTACATTATGGAGGGGAAAGGAGGGGAGGGGGGAAGGAGGAGGGGAGATGCTGGTGATTTGTGTTTTATTTGGAGCCAAGTGCCGCCGGGGGCGCGAGGGGAGGGGGGAGGTGTCTCTTGTGCCCTCTCTTTTGCACCCCGGGTTACAGGCACGGCCACCAACTTAACCGTACACCCTGCCGCTCCCCTCCCCCCCTTCAGGGTCTTGTCGTACAGATGCAAGCCGCCAAGCTTGGAGTGGTGACAGGGCAGCACCTGGCTCAGCACTGCAGGTGGGTTTGGGGCGGAGGTGAGGGGGAGGGGGAGGTGAGGGGAAGGGGGGAGGTGGGGTAGGAGGTCCCTGTGCGCCGCTGCCACTGTTGCGGGACTTCTCCCGCCTCGTTTGCGGCTCTCCTTTACTTTGCGGCATTCCGGACAGCTGCATGGCCACATACCGCCCTCCAGTAACCCGGAGGTCCTCGTCGTGCTTTGCAGCTGCTGCCACTGCCCAACCCCCGCACACACATGCTGACATACCTTCCCCCCAACCTCTCCCCCCCGCACACCCCTTCCCCCCAGGCAGCAGTACCCCCCGGGGCCCCGTATCGCGTTGTGGCTCATGGCAGAGATAGCCATCATCGGCAGCGACATCCAGGAGGTCATAGGTGGGAGGTGTACGGGTACGGGTACGGGTACGGGTGCGTGGCGAGGGGAGGGGGCAGCTGCCAAGAGGCACCACCGCCAGCAGAAAGCTCGTCCACCAGGGCGGTTCATGGGGAGGGGGCGATACCGGGTGTGCGTTACCGACCCTACCCCGCCACCACCAGGCGCCATGTGTCGACCTCCCCGGCCCCCCCCCACACCCCCCCCACCCACCCACCCACCACACACCACCACCACCCCGGGCGCAAACAGGAGCAGTATTTACCTCGGGGGGAGGGGCATTGGGGCACTGATGGAGCGGAGCTAAGCGGGGGGGCGTAGGGTTTTGGATGCGGAGGTGTTTTGTTGCTCGTTGTTGCTTGCCGTACCGCTGCCGAAATCGTCCCCTCCCTCCCCCCGCCCCCGCCTCCCTCTCCCCCTGCCTCATCCCTGCCTTGCTGGCCCCAATTCGCCCCCCCCTGTATCCAGGTAGCGCTATCGCCCTGTCGCTGCTCAGCGGCGGTCGACTGCCGCTGTGGGCGGGAGTGCTGCTCACCGCCGCGGACTCGTTCGCGCTGCTGTTCATTGAGCGACTGGGGATTCGGGTGCTGGAGGTGGGCGAGTGGGGCGGGGGGCGGAGTGTGTGTGGGGGAAACGGGGGGGGTGCAGGTCGAGGAAGGAGGGGGTGCTGACCGGGCTCGGGCGCCCTAACAGCGGGGCCATCGGTGTATGTATGTAGGTAGTAGTATGTATGTATGTATGTATGTATGTATGTATGTATGTATGTATGTATGTATGTACGTATGTAGGCATGTAGGCATGTATGTAGGTATGTAGGTATGTATGAGGTTCTCAGTTCGTGTGCCTGATCCGTGTGTGGGTGAAGTGGGAAATTCCGTGATAATGAAATCTCGTGATATCCGGACGGTGTGTATGTGCTCGCGAGGCCCCCGTACCTCGCCTCCCCCTGCCCCCTCCGACTCTCGCTCTCCCGCCCCGCCCGCGCAGCCTTCATACTGCCTTCCACCTCTTCCAGCACATTCCCCCCCCTCCCCCCCACTCCCCCCACTCCCCCCCGCCCTCGCCTTACAGGGATTCTTTGCGGGCATGGTGGGGGTCATGGTGGGGACCTTTGGTGTCATGTACGGCAGGGCGGGTGTTCCCCTGGAGCAGGTGGCTCGGGGGTTTGTGGTGCCGCAACTGCCCCGGAAGGACATCCCGGTGGTGAGCGTATGTGTATGTATGTATATATGTATGTATGTGTTGTTTCTAAGTATTCGCGTATGTGTGCAAGGCGCCATGCGCGTCAGGATGAGGGAAGCCACATACTGTGAAATCCGAGATTTCTTGACGTGCCCATCTGTGCTTGCCTGATTAGGCACAGCTCCATACACACCCGTGTGTGCCCCTTCCCTCCCTCCTCCCCCTTTTACCCGCCCCGGTATCAGTCTACCCGTGGCATCATAGCTTCACTCGCTCGTGTTTCGTCTCCCCCCTCCCTCCCCTTCCCCCCCTCAGGCAGTAGCCCTTCTGGGCTCCCTCATCATGCCGCACAATATCTACCTGCACAGCGCCCTGGTGCAGACACGCAGATTGGGGAGTGACGCACCGGGAGCCAAGAGGGAGGCGCTGACGTACTTTGGAATTGAGAGCGCCTTGTCGCTGGTGGTGAGGAAGGGGATGTGGGATAGGGGGGGCGAGGAGGGGCCAGCTAGATGTGCCTCCCCCTACTGGGTTTGAGGTTGGGTCTTGGAGGGGGCCGCGGGGCGGGCCGGGTCCTGCAGTGCACCCGGGGTGCTGCTCCCTGATCGCACTCTTAACCGGCCGTGGGGGGATATCTGGGGAGGGGGGTCATCAGGCCGGGGGGCCCCTTACACACACACACACGCACGCACGCACACATTCTCGACACGCACCTCACGCACTCTATCCTCTCCCCTCTGCCTCCAGGTTGCGGTGGTGATCAATCTGTTCATCACTGCCGTATTCGCGGCTGGCTTCTATGGCGCTGACCTGCCGGACATCGGGTTACAGAACGCGGGGCGGTACCTGGGGGAAACGTACGGACAGCCCGTGAGTGAGGGGGGTGGGGGGCGGGGAAGGGGGAGGGAGGTTACGGTAATGTTGGCAGTGGTGGTGGTGGTTGCGACCCTGGGCATATGCCGCCCCTCCGCAGGTGCCCGTGCTCCCCCTCAACACCCGCTCGAGTGCCAACGTCTTACCCCCCACCACCCTACACCCCCCCCCCTCCCCCTCACCCCAGGTGGTGTACATCTGGGCTCTGGGGCTGCTGGCCGCGGGTCAGTCGTCCACCATGACGGGAACCTACACTGGCCAGTTCGTGATGGGGGGATACCTGGTGAGTGAGTGGGGAAGAGGGAGCAGCTGGGAGGGGGGGAGGGGGAGTTAGCAGGTGGTCTTCCAGGCCAGTGGGCACCGGGGACATGAGTCGACAACCCATATGTGTTTTGGAGTTGCCAGCCCTGGAGCTGATGGCCTTGGAGCTTGTCGTACACGTTTTCATGTCTGCATGGTCGTGCAGGGCCGTGCGTGGTGCAAGCCCACGCCTCTCGCTCTCAGCCGCCCTCCTTCCTGCCGCGGTTATGTTCACTGCCGTACCCCCCCCCTCCCGCCCCCGCCCTGCAGGACCTGAAGGTGTCCCCCTGGTGCCGAGTGGCCATCACCCGGGCGGTGGCCATCGCCCCCACCCTGCTGGTGGCGCTGCTGTGCGGCGGGGGCAGCCAGCTGGACCAGCTCAACCAGGGACTGAACCTCCTGCAGAGCATACAGCTGCCCTTCGCACTGGTGCCGGTGGGTGTGGGGACCAGGGGGGGGAGGGAGGGAGGGGGTTCTCTCTGTGTGTCTCCTTACCTCGGTACGTTGGGAACAACCCCCCTCCCCCCAACCCCCCAACCCCCCAAAAAACCCAGGTTCTCACCTTCACCTCCTCCCCCGTCATCATGGGCGAGTTCGCCAACTCCCCCGCCACCTCGGCCCTCTGTTGGGCCATCGCCGCTGTCGTCTTGCTCATTAACGGACTGGCCGTCTACCAGGTGGCATACGAAGCCGTGGTGGGCGACCCGTGGGTCACTGGGACGGCCCTCACCATCCTCACGGCTCTCTACCTGGGCCTTGTGCTGTACTTAGCTTTGGGCCCACAGTCGCAATTCGGCAGGCAGCTGCAGAAGTGGGGCTGGATTGAAGGGGGAAGGGGAGGAGTGCACGGCAGTCGTACGGCGGATGGGGAGGGAGAGGAGAGGGAGCCGTTGTTGGGTGCGGATGAGAGGGCGGAAGCTGGGGAAGGGGTAGGGACGGACGGGAGGAGGGGGAGATGCGGCGCCAAGACGGCTTGTGGGTGCTGTAAAGGTTGCCAGTGCTGGCTAGTGGGGTTGGGTGAGGGCCCGGGGGCATTGGGGAAGGGAGACGAGGTGGCGGTGGGGGTGCCTGAGGAGGAGGGGGGGAAGGTGGTGTGCCCATGTGTACGGATGCGGCGCAGTGCCGGACTGAATGGAGGTAAGGGAATGGTGTACCTGGAGCAGCAGCAGCAGGAGGGAGAGGACGAAGGGGTAGAGGAGGAGGGCAGTAGCAGGGATAGTGATTTTGCAGTGGTGGTGGGGCCACCGGCAGCACAGGGGCCCCCCGGGGAGGAGCCGGAGGAGGAGGAGGAGGGGGTCGCCAACGGTCCCGCCAACGGTACCTCCGCTCAGACGGCCTCCGGAGGCTCCCACAGGTGCTGCGAACGGAAGGGAGCGAGGCCGTAAGGGGGGTGGTGGTGTAGCTGCTGCAGGGGGGGTGTAGCAGCAGCGGCTTGAATGACAGCAGCGGCCGGGGGGTGTACCAGGATTAGGTCAGCGAAGTCGGAGAGTGTGGAGAGGGCCTCGTTGAGACCGTTAGCCGCTGAACATGAACAGCACTGGGCGGCTCCCGGACGGCGGAGGACCCCCGCGGGCGGCGACGACGCAGTAGCGCTGTAGCGGCAGCCGCGGCGGCCTCTTCCCCCGTGTCACCTGACGGGGCTGACGGCAGTGGCAGGGCAGCGGCCGGGGAAGGGCCGCGAGGGACGTGACGCGGCACAACCGCTAACGGTGGGCAGGGTCGGAAAGTTGAGCACATGTACGGTAATACGTGTCCATTGGACGAGCGCGGCGGCTAGAGCTAGCTGCGTTGTGTTGGTGGGGGGAAAGGGGGAGGGGGAGGGGGGGAGAGGTACGGCCAGGAGCTGCACTGGGCGATACACATTTCCAGTGGGCCGCGCATTGCGGCTCGTGTCATAAGCGCCTCCTCCAAGGTGAACTGGACAGACAGACGGACAAACTCCGCACTGAGTCTTACCGGAGCGGTGTGCTACATGCAGCATGCGAACGTGTGCTTACGTCGTGTATGTTCATATTGGTGTGTGTATATGCATGTCGTATGTCCGCGTGTGTGCATGTGCGTGTGTGCTTGTTTGCTGGGCGCGGAAAACTGATAGGTTTACAGGTAGGATGTAGACATGCGGACGGACTGACCCATGGGTCCTTGCACTTACGGCAGTACGGTATGGCGGAGGATATAGGCCAGCGGTTATCCATAGTCGCTTAGCAGGCACATGAGGAGATGCAACAGCAGCATGAGCTCTAGGGGCGGTGCAGTGCGTCCAATACGGCCACCTTGGCTGCCAAGTAGGTCGGGGCTCTCGTCATTGCGAATGTACGGCACGGCACGGGGATAAATATGTTCAACAGCCTTAGCAAGGTGCATCCAGCGCGCCCAAACAGGAACTTGGGCGGGGATGTTTGTGTGTATGTGTTGGGGGGCGGGAGGGGGCCATGTGTTAATTGGAGAGGGGGTCGTATGCAAAGAACGGTCGGGACTTCATGAAGGATTTATTTGTGGTTTCATACTCCCAACAGCAATGGAGCGCTGCGGGGCTGATTCGGTGAGAGTGTGTGTGTGTGTGAGAGCGTGTGTGTGTGTGTGTGAGAGCGTGTGTGTGTGTGTGTGTGTATCTCTGAGGGCTGATTTGGTTGGGGCTGCACCTCACTAGAGAGGAGCGTGAGGTGAGGTGAGGTGAGGTGAGGTGAGGTGAGGTTTGCGAAATGCGACCGGACGACGATTGTGACGTCACCTGTCGCGCATCACTCCGATATGGCTGTGAGAGCGAGGCTGGCCCGGTCGATGTACATTTCTGATTGGTTGTCGCCGTTAGGGTTCTGATCTCTCTCTCTTGCTTCTTTGCTCTTTTTTCTTTCTTTTTGATGTTGGTTTAATCGTTCGTGGCAGCTTTCATCATCAAACCTTTTGTTGGTTATTCTTGGGCGGCGTCCTTCATTCAAGGAAAAGCCGTTTGAGGGGGCGAGGCGAGCAACATGAACATGTTAGGGCAGGGAAGGAGGAGGGGATTTCACCTCCTGTCCAGACGCCTTCTGCCCTAACATGTCTTTTGACGAATGAATACTTATGAAGGCTGGCGTGGTGGAGATTGGCAATCCAGAGGTATATTGCAGCTATGCTGGGTCGCTTGTACATCGTATATCCGTATGGCGTGAATAGACGGTACATGTCGTACAGTACGGCTGATGTTCGACATGGCTGGCTGGGTTGTATGCCGTTTGGCGGCTCCGCCTCTCCCTCCAGCTGCTTGCTTCTGGCTGATCGGTTGGAGCGTCGGAAAGTGACTCGCGCGCGCCGACCTGGAGCAGCCTTCACCTCGCCTCGCAGGGGATTGTTCTGCAGGAAAGCTAGAGGGGATTCTCACCTGGCCGGGTTGAGCTGTCGTTTGGGATTTTGCGTGCAATCTTAGGGGGTTGCAGTCCCAAGCATGTCGACAGTTTGTTGGCTTTTTGTGTGTCGTGATGTGGTGCTGCATAAGTGCACTTCAGCGTATAAACATACATACATACACACACGTATGTCATGTGTGTAAGGGGGGTTAGGGACGTGTCAAAAGTACGGATGGAGCGAGGTGTGGAGGACGCTCTCGATGAACCTATCCAGAGATGTGTGCATGTGTACGTATGTATGCATGTGTGTGTGTGTGTGTCGCGTACCCCAACCCAACCCGTCACGCAAGCCCTTATGGCTTTGTGAGGAATGCTGTCAGCTGAATGGTGATGTGTGGTACCGGCGGCGGAAGGGCCTCTCGAGGGGGATGACGCCTGAGGTGAGGACGCCGCCACTAGCCCCCGGGCGGCAGCCGCCCGTCTGCGCAAGGCTTGTGTATGTCGGGGGCAGGTTGGGGCTGTCAAGCATATGATGTGTGGATGGGTTTACTCACGGAAGATGTACCTCTACTGTACAATTCTTTACAATTATCGTACAGTTAAGAGCTAAAAAGTACAGTTAAAAGCTTGGCGGACAGGGGGGGATTGTTATGTCGTACTGTCATCTAAAACCAAGGTTGCAGCGGCCGACGGAAATGGATGGTGCGTGGAAGGCCACCGTTGACTGACTTCATTATTGTTGTTGACCGACCGCGCCCCCCCAAAAAACGACACCATATCGCCGCCGCAAACCGTACTCTGGTAAAATTTACCTTTTCGTGCACTACTCGAAGCTGGCTATAGCATAAAATTCTTTTGTGTTACGGTCCCGGCCCAATGGGCGGTTGGGATGCCCTGTTTCGCCCAATGCTAAAGTCGCCATCAAAGTGTTCCCCCGGGGCGCTTGTGCTGATATACCGCAGTCCGGCAGAGGACAGCAGCCTGATGACCCCACCCTCGTATGGTGAAGTGGGCGCTAGCGGGTGGCACCTGGCGCAAGGCAGCAAAGTAGTGTCCGGTCCGGGGGCCCGCAGCTGAATGAACGTGTGTACGGCGAGGGGAGAGATCTGCGCTGGAACCGCACTCCAGAGTATCTCATAGTCATATCGGGAAGCATTGTATAAGAACCACCGTTGCCGTTAACGGCCCTACGGGAGGTTGAACCCAACGCAACGGCAACTGTGACACACCTACCTTGACAGCGAATCGTTTTTTCGATCTCGCGGTAAAAAGGACAAGGTTTTCTGCAATATACGACGGCTGGGCGTCCTTGGTTCTGGAGCCGGGTGGCGCCTATCCTGCCAGGGCGGATGCGAATGTCTGATTTTCTTGTACTTTCCTCCTGCAGGTTATCGTCGCGCTACGAGGCGTGCTGGCAATAGTGGACGGCCGTTTTCGCGGCTGTTTATTTGTGGGCCGTTTGTTGCTGTTCTTGTTCTTTATCGGTACGTGCCCCTCTCCCTCTGTGCTCCACTCTCCCCGCCTAGTTGATTGTCTCGTCGCGCCGGTGGGGCTGTACGGCATGTCACCGGGGTACGGCCAGGAAACGGGTGAAAGTGGTGATGGCCGCCATCAGTAGGCGCTATCCACTATCGACAGCGGTCACCGGGGGCCACCTCCTAGGCCCGTTCACATCGCATTTCTTCAGTAGGGGCAGCACCGGCCCAGGTCGGTCTAGGTCTGCTACCTATTGGATTATCTCACGCACCCTTCCCCCACCCCCCCACCCCCCCACACGATAGCGACCACGTGAAATACAACTAGGATTAGGAGTGCAAATGCACATACAGACATCATTATATTATCACCACATATTCGTCACTACCTCCCTTTCGCTTTCTGTTTGCCTGATCAGTTATCCAAGTACAGCTACGTCGTACTCCTAGCAATCGCTATGCTTGCCCAGGGCAGCACGCAGCCAGGCACCCGCCTCGCCTTCCAGGTCCACTGCCACTCCCCGACTGCGGTTGCCGTACAGCCTACCGGCCGCATCCCAGCGCCGTACTCTCTCCCCTGCCACATGCATTGCCACCGCGCACGGAGCCACCGGCGCCAGGGAGGGGGCCGGAGCTGTAGAGCCGGCGGGGGAGGGGGGGGAGGGTCTCTTGGAAATATTTGGGACATGAGAGGAGGTGACGGCCCCCAGGACGATGACCACGACGGTGATGATGTCACAGTGTCGGCGGAAGAGCGGCGCAGAGACCGCCGCGACCGGCAGTGGTTGGGGCAGAGTTTGGTTGGCAGGGAGGGAGGAAATGATTAATACGGAGAAGGGTAGTTTTGGTTGGGGTGAGAGGAGTTATAACAGGGGCCTAGGAGGGGTGGAGTAGCTGCTGAGATGGGACATGCACGCGTCGAGTGGGCCGTACAAAGGGGGTTGGAGAGGGTTTGCAAATATAGCTACAGACTTAGCATCAATTCATGCCGCCAGAGGCCGCTCCCTCGGGACATGAAACGGCGGGCTCCATGTGTATGATGTGTGGGACAGGGGGGCATATCTTCACCCGTGGCCGCTACGCGGCGAAACCCTGCCTTCCCCGGTATTTCGGGGCGCCCTCATCTAGTCACCCTAGTCAACTTCTCAGTGGATCGCTCAGGTTCCGCACCCACCACCAGCATCCAACGGAATCTGCCGGAACAACTGCGGCTCATCTTCTTTCCTGGTCGGCTCGTAGGAAGACTTTGTCCCAGGTCACCACCATCCATCGACTAGGGGCGCATATACCTTCCACCCTTGGAAGGATTTTCGACTCTTGACAGGTATCGATTCCGGAAACCTCCGGGGTCATCAGTGTGTGCTGTACCAGTAATGCCTGACCCATGTGTATGTCTGTATGTGTGCATGTGTGCACGTATGTAATTATGTATGTGCGTATGTATGTGTACGGAAGGGATTTGACCTGGGGAGGACAGGCAATATGCGCGGTCGCAGTGTACGGCAGCAGATGCATCCCTTGCGGGGAGCTGCGTGGTTTCCTGGCTCCCGTACATTCCGTACAGCTACAGCCCCCCAGAGTAACAAAGCAACGCCACTCCACCCTAAGCCTCTAGCCCTTCCTGCTCCCCTCAACCACTGCTATAGCCGCTGGCACGCCATGTACGACGAAACTCACCTCGAGGAGCATCACCCACAGCGGAGACCCCGAGTTGCCGCCCCGGGTGTTGCAATCATGGTACGACAGAGCGGACGCCGTACTGCCGCCGTCGCTGGCGCTGCCGCCGCTGCTGCCGCCGCCCCCACCACCCGCCGCCCGCATCACCCGGCAGACCTCCCGCCACAAGGTGCCGTTCTCCTTGTCATCGGGGTAACCGGCTACCTAGTGCCGGGAAAAGATGAAGCGTACGGCAAGGGAGTTGGGAGTTCGTTGGGATGGGGGAACACCCGCACCGGACAAGGCGTATGCGGGATGGGAAACTCCGGGGGCTCCGCTGCGAACATTTGGGTGTACGGGTGTACGGGTAGGTATGCTTTCCTGCCGGCGCCACCGCCACCGCCACCGCCGGCTGCGCTGCTACGAGCAGCCTTGCAGCCGGTCCGGACCTTCGTCACAGACAGATCCCGCCTGGCCGGATCTGTACGGCAGCTGGATCCTTCCGTACCTGTACGGTGATTGGTTGTGGTTGTTTCTCGGTGAACTTGAAGCCCGCTGCAGCCCTTTCCGCATTAGCTACACCGCCGCCGGCGTCGGTATGTACGGCAAAATGGCGGTCGTACAGCCCGCATCCGCCGGGTTGCATCCATCCCAGTCGCCGCCCCAACGGTTCCGCTAGCACCACTAACGCATAGTCGTACATCTCCGCGCCGGGGGCGCCAGCACCGCCGCTGCGCCGCCACGCTTTTGGCACCTCCGTCGCCCGCCACGTCACGGTGCCGTACGGTGCCCACGCAGATGCGCCATTACGACCTGTCGGGAAGGAACAATGTACGGCACAGCTGTGGGACTAACCCCGGCTCCGGTACACGGTCTTGGGCGAGGACAGTCGCGGGGCCGGCGGGTGTGTGTATATATGTGTGTGTGTAGGTGCCCTACCCGCACCCGCACCCGCACTGAACTCCAGTCCTGGCCACCAGATGTCTCGCAGTGGGTCGTACACGCAATGCGCCACCGTCATGACGTGGCAAGGCCCCACGAGGAACGCCGTACAGCCGTTTCGGAGCTGGCCCACCAAGCTGTACGGATGGTGGGGGGGCACCTCCACGCGCGCCTATCATAAAGGTGTCACAGGACCATTATTGCGACGACAGGGGCGGTGGGGACTCTTGTGGAACACACGTGGCTCCTGAACAAAAACGTTTTGTAGGTGAAAAATGGGTAAAAGTAATTTGCTAGATTTGGATGTAAAGTAATTCAACCGATTGCTGTACAGCAAAACTGATTCAGTTATGTATGAAGTGAACAGTATTATATACACAATGCACAATGCGGCACGATCCGCGCGCCTTCCGTCCACATAGGTATGCGCCAATTCTTGTGCTAAACCTTGGGGGTTATTTGAGAATCAGAATTTCCATCGTTTTTGTCAGTTGCACGTGGGGAGACGGCGCCACGTGGGTCGTCAAGGGCTCCTCCAGCGCAGCCTGCCCCACTGCATGCCATGGGAATGGGGTTCGTTGAGGCTGACACTATCGTCACCATTATACATGTTAGAGCCTGTAGTTCCTTTGCGAAGGAGCACCGACGAGAACGGCGGCCGTAGCTTGCGAAGGAGCGACTTAATAGCGGCCCGTGGGTCATAGCAGGCTGGTTCCCGCCTGGCATGCTTGCAAAGTTAAAAGTTACATTCAGCGATACGTTTTAAATAAGCTTGAGAATATCGTTAAATGGTTAACCCCGCAAACGGGAAAGATTGAAGTGTGCGGAAATGTGCGATGGCCGGGTTGCCGGACTGTCTTTTGGCATCGCGAACGTACATTGGATCACTTTTCAATTTGATGTTAGTAGGGCTTTAGCTTGGACGGTTGTCGCTGGCTATTGGCATTTTGGCTTATTGCTTTGTGCCGGCAATTTCAGGGTTCCCGAAATGCTCTGCCAACTAGCCCGCAGCGCCCGGTGTGGCCAAAACTTCGTCCACATTTATTCCGCGACTGCTACTGGGCGTGGCGCGCGCTATGCAACAGGTAGTGATCTCGGAGGCAGCTCCGCGCGCAAGCAGCGTTTCTCGTCACACTGCCTGCGGCCGCTGCTGCAGCTGGCGCTGCGGACAAGGTTGTTGAGCTACAGAGCGATAAAGATTTTGCAGAAAAGCTCAAAGCAGCTGCGGGTGAGGGATACGTCGCTAAAGTTTCGCAACCCGACCATGTTGCCCGCACACAGCGGCAATCCTCCTAGCCCCAGCGGAGCCCAGCATGAGTCTTGATTTTGTGTGGGATGAAATTGATGCGCAGATTCAGGGTCGCTACTGATTTGCGACTTCACCGCCAAATGGTGCGGCCCGTGCCGCATGATCGCACCCATCTTCAGCCAGCTCTCCAACAAGTTTAATGATGTAAGCTGGTGCATGGGAATGGCGGGGATGCCTGCATCGTTTGGATGAGACCTGGGGAGCGGGTTGAGAAACCGGGTTGGGAACGGAAATCATTGTGGGGGATATCGCCCGGGCCCCTGTCACCTTTTCCCATCCCTTCCCTTTCTGTCTGGATCACTCAAACCCGTTCGGCTTCTACATAAGCCCCTCGCTGTACTTGACCTGCACGTTAAATTGTCAACACAAGCCCGCCCTTACATTATTACTCGTCAAATCAGCACGCACGCCAGGATAACCAGCGAAAACGCATCTGGATCACAACATGCCCGTGCCAGCGGTGCCTCCATTCGCGTGACTTCCCCCGCTCCCGCGTCCTTGTGCCCCGTCCCGTGCGTTCGCAGGTCTCCTTCGTCAAGATCGACATTGACAACCCGGGGGTGTCAGCAACCGTCAACGACCACAGCATCACCGGCGTGGTGAGCGACATGAAATGGGCACGTGACACAAAAGCGGCAGGCGGAAAGGCGGTCGCGCGTCGGGGCGTGATATGGTACCGTGGTTGTAGGTAGCTTGTTGTTGCAACCAGACGTATGGGACGATGCGACATGCCATATGCGATATGCCGAAGTGCAACATGACGCGTTTACGTAGACCCTGGACCGGTCTACCCGCTCCCCATTGTGCCATGTGAGGGTGAGGTGAGGTGAGGTGAGGTAATATGTTGCGATACGGTTTCGGTGATATTGGGGCTGGCCAGCGGCCGGATGGGCTAGTGGGCCAGGTATTCGGGTGGAGGCCTTCAAAGGGCTTCCATTTCCTCCACCTCCCTGGAGCCCTCCTCTTCGTGGACCGCGAAGCTGGGACGCCCCAAGGCTTCTCGACAGAAGTTGATTGCCCGAAAGGCCTTCAGCCGCGTGTCTTGCTCTTCTTGCTGCTGCTACAGCAGCAGCTGACGGTGATGGTTCTGCTGCTATTGCGGCAAGGTGAACATGTTCTCAATGCAGGAGCAGTTGTAGAGAAGCAGCAATAATGGGTTTCGGGGCCATGTTGTGGATAGGCCAAGGGGAGGTGGTCATGTGCAGCTATGGCTGGGACCTCACGGCGCTGTAGGGCGGTGATGATACCACGACCCATGCCGGATGTCGCCGTCCAGCCGCTTTATGGACATCCGATCTGCCTGCCTGCACGCACGGCCCTGCTCCACGTATCCGCATGCTTGCGGGAAACTAGCTACTGCTGCTACTACTGCTGTTGCTGCTGCTGCTCACCTTCTCTGTCCTTTTGCATTGCGTGGATGTGGGTCGATGCTTGACATGTACGGCATCGAAAGATGTTGCGCCCCATGGCCTTAACCCCCTGTCTTCCGTTCCCAAACCCTTCCCAAACCCGGGGATATGGAGGGTTTTCTGCACTTGATACTGATTACTGCTCGCATGTTGGTTCACACAGTTTGCCCTTCCCCCCTCTTGCTTTCTCAACCGTCCTTGGGGCCGCTGCATGCAGCCCACCTTCGTCTACTACAAGGGCGGTCGCAGGGTGGAGAGCTTCAGTGGTGCCAGGCCTGACCTGCTAGAGGAGCTGATAAAGAAACACACAAAGTGACATGATGGCCGTGGTGACCTTGTACATGATGGCTGCTGGATGAAGAAGATATCCGACACGACGGGAAGTGCAAAATGAGAGGCCTGGTTTCTGACTGCCTGGGCGGTTGTGGCCTGTCGCCCGGTGCGTTGCGGTGGGGTGGGATGGGGGGACAGAGCGAGAGAGTTCGTTCCCCCAGCGGGGCAGACCTGCCGGCCAGACTCTCCACTCTTCCAAACCTCTCCACGGGCACGCTATTCGCTAGTTTTGCGCTTCCCATCACGCCTGCTGTTTGATTAGGAAAGAGCACCGGTTGTCGGTCGCGGTCTGTTGCTGCTGCAGCTGCTGCCGCCAAGCGGGTTTTCCTTGAATGTCCTGCGGAGAGCTGCTATGCCGGGATGCTGCTTATTAGAGGGGATGTCGTCCTTAGTAGAGGGGAGGACCAAGGTGCTGGGACAACAGTGCAGTGAAGTTAGGGCTCTTCCTTTCCTCGTTCCACCACGACCCCCCGCATGACGCCCCTGTCCGGTGGGGTGTTTGTGGCAGTGCGCCGAGTTTTACGCGACAGGTGGGCGACAGGGCCATTGGATGTAGCAGGACGGGTGACGACGTCATCAGGACCCTGACTTCGTGCCACGGAGCGGCCCCGGCGATTTGGGTACCTATCGTTTGGGTGAATGGTTGTGTGTGTGGAGGATGCGGAACTCATCCGGTGCACACAATTGTTGCATCGAGGCACCCCAAGGAGGGCCATTTGGGTCGCGTGGTGTGAGTGGGTGGGTAGGACCTGCGTGGGGCCCTGCTTATGGGTGTTGTTCGGACGGGTTGAGGGAGGGTCATGTTGGTGTCGATTGAAATGGTGTAGCCATGGTAGTTGGGAGCCATCTGAGGATCAACAGCCTCCCAGTAAATTTTGTGGTGTTATGCGGTATGTATGTCTTGGTATTCCCTGCCTGAGGGAGTCGTATGGAGTGTCCGCAAGGATGTGAGCTTGGCGAGGACGTAACGCAAAGGTGACTGTGGAAATGTAACGGAATGTAACTGTCGAACACCTAACAGAGCACGTAACCACAGCTAGTAATACGAGGTGGAGCTGTGCTGTTTTCCTTTCCAACACAGCCATGAGCCAGCCGCCTTTCCTATTGTGGTCCTTGTAGTCATTGCGATTGGAAACGTTATTGCAGCGTTCGTTTTCCCCCTTGCTGGCGAAGGCCCTGACGTGGACCCTCGTCCACCCGCCAGTTCTCCGAAGTGCCGTACGAACCCCCCGTAACTGGAAGGGAGACATTGGCACCTGGACTGAAGCTCGCTCGCGCGAAAGAGCTCTATCTTCGTTTGCGTCGCTGCGCCATGTAATGAGCTTCATCAATCCAGCGATCGAAACCACAAATATCTAGGGCGGCAAACTCCACTGCTAACCATGGTTGAGCGCTGCCCATATAACGTATAAAGAAGCAGAATATAAAAGCTAGAAACTTCTAACCACCAGTTGGTAATAACGAGCAACTGCTGAATTGCTAAGAGTTTGGTTACAACGCGGGTAGAGCTTTCGGCGTTCAGCCTATCGAGATTACTGAAACACGTCCTATATTGTTGTTGCATACTAGTTGTTGCTATACTGTTGCATCAGGATTTTATAGGCTGTAAATCGCAAGGAAAAAAAAGGTTATTGCTAAGGCCTGGTCGTTCACAATGATGAGAGAAATGCCGTACGAATAGACAGCCGCAAGCCAGAGCTGCGTACAGACACGGCTAGGTACATGGATGCAGCTATGTCGGCTCATGACGTATGGGGCTTACTTTTATTTGCGAACTTTTACCCCCAATGATCGCGCCAACGTAGGGGACAACAACAGAAAGCTTTGCATATCGGACCTTCAACTATACAAGTAACTTAAACTTGTGCAAAGCAGCTGATTATGGCGGCGGACATCAAGGAGCAGTTGCTTGGCGTGACCTTGAAGCATATACAGGTTCGCGCCTGTTACCGTGCGTATCTGCTTGTGAAAGGCGCAATGTGTGTGATGCATGCTGTCTGCGACAGCACGCTGCGGATATGACGTGGGACCAACTGGTGCCTGCCCGTAACGGTACCCATGGGGGGTTGTCATGGTTCCAAACCACACGTGGTTCCACAGGGCCGTGTGTTTGAGGCAGATGAGTTCTACAAGGCCCTCGAGCCTCTGGGAACCCCGGCGGCCTACGCGGAGGCGCTTGTGGACGTCTTTTGGTACGTAACCCCAGAGGCTGCGACAGCTGGCGCACACACGTATTCCTCTATCTGCCACAGGATTACGGCTATTCCCTCGACTTGCAGGATGCTGTGGGTGCGCTTTGAGGTTGGGCGTGGGCCGGAGAGCATGAACCTGGTCGCAGCGATTAAAGCGTGCTGGCAGGATAAGAGGGTGAGTAGATGATGGGCCTGTTGCACAACACGGCAACACGGGGCGGTACTCGGTGGAGGAGCAGACACGAGACCATGGGTTCTGGGTTTCGAGGCTGTGTCTTCCATTTGTCAGAGGCCCTAACTAGTTCGTGACCGAAATTTTGAATTCAAAACAGGCCGCTATGCCGGGGCTATGCCGTTGTGCAGAAGGCGCATGGGTGTCGATTAAGTTGGGTCAGCGAAAACAGCCTGCAAGGTTGTGCCATCCGCACAACAGGGAAATGTTGCTTTGGTGTCGGTGAGCCAGTACGGCCGTAAGAGTTTGTCAAACAATGACAGGTTCCCCGGCCAGAGGGGCTAATTGCTGCTAACCGAAGTGGGACGCGGTCAAACGGGGATGCTTGATAGGGGAGTAAGGGAAGCTACGGATCAGGTTTATTGATAGGGTCCCAGCAACCGTTCTGGGAGGTCGTGCGGTATGCGGCTTGTGCTTGTGTGTGCTGAAGGGATGGTGTCGGGGTCTGGACACAAGTTTGATGCCGAAAGTCACGCAAATGGCCATATTGGGTTGCCCTGCCATTGGCCACGACACACCGGCGTTTCTAGCACTTAGTCCCGCGGGCCCACGAAAGGAGGTGCAACATGGTTCAGTTCCTATCCTATCCTCGTGCTGCTGCGTCCTGCCTTTGCTCCCCTCCGCTGCTGGCTGCCGGCTGGGGTTTTGGTTGTTCCACGGTGTTGTTGTTTGCGGCGCTGTTGGGGTCCGCTAGGTGACGGAGAAGCAGCTGCTCCAGGTTCTGGAGCCGGACTGCCTGCACACCGTGGGGCTGATCCGGGATAAGAGCGTGTGGGACAAGAAGGCGGTGCGCTACAACACCAAACTCAACTACACCATCCTTAAGTGAGTGTTTGAGTGCGGCCACGGCCCCGTGGTCTATTCCTCTCTGACTGCATGACCCTGTTGTCCTTTCCGCGGCCAGCGAATTGTCACTATGACGGGTCGCAGAGGGGTGCACAGTTAGCAGAGGTTTCTGCGGATCCCAGCTGAGGGCCCCCTAATGGACACCCGCAGTTGTCCCCTTGGCATTTGAATATATGTCAAATTCCTTATGTCATGCATGGATGTAGGTACAACCTGCTCCGGGAGGACGCGGAGGGTTATGCCAAGCTGGTAACCCTGTACAACCACTTTGGATCGGGGGCTGTGGGGAAGGAGGTGAGTGGCTGGTGTGGGTTAAGGGGCGGTGGGAGGAAGCGAGCTGGGGGACAGGACGGCCAGGGCGGCTGGACGGGTGAGGGGGGCCTGGCGGCGGGAGGGACTGTGAGGGCCGCATGGCGGAAAAGGAGATATCGGTGTGGGTTTTGCTGTGTATAAGGCGGATTACGTTTGTGACGATGAGCCGCGGCAGCGCCTGGAACTGGCGCGCTTAGGGCTAAGGCTGCGGAAAAAGCCCGGGGAGAAGTTAAGATGATGTGGAGGAGTAGTTTATGCACATAGAGACCGGGGCCATATGTGTCCAAGCCGAGCCGTCGCACCTTCGGCATCCCCCCTACATTCCAATGGTGTAGGGGGGGGGAAACCGCCGGCAAGGAGGCTGGCCCTTACCCCATACGCTCGTCTAGCTTAGATTATTACCTCGTCACCGACCACGCTTTGCGCAAGCTTAGAATCCTGTTAGCCTCACACCCTCCCTTCCTGGCCACCTCAGCGATGATAATGCAGGTATTCTTCCCTCTTCCCACGCCTCCCAGTTTCCCATACCTAGCTCTCACCCTATCTTCCCCCCGTCCCCGCCCATCCCCCGGGGCCCCCTTAACGCCGCACAGGATCTTCCCTACCTGGCCCGGGAGCTGCAGTCCCTGATCGGCTCCTTCGACCTGGACCCCAACCGCTGTCTGGACCTGCTGCTGGATGCGGCGGCCGCTCAGCCTCACAACACTGCCCTGCTGGAGGCGGTGGGGCTGCTCAAGGGCGAGGCGGTAGGGCAGCTGTTGGGCTTCAAACTGGAACAGTACCAGGTGCGGCAGTTGTGGCGGCAAGACTCGGAATGGGGAGAAGAATTCATGTCAGGGTGGGAAAGGAAGGGCGGGGGCCAGGTTCGGTGGACTGGGTGGATGATGCAGAACGAGGCGCGAGGGAGAAGAGTCTATCCGAAGTGGTTGCGAAGCGACACTTTGGCGTGCATGGCTTCTCAGGAAGAGGCTAGCCGTCGAGTCCCTGGCAGGCCGCTGGCCAAGGGGAAGGGGTTCACGAGGTAAAAGGAACGAACGTGAGTTTGGTGAGGCCATAGGATGTGAACCGCTGGACTAACTTCGTTTAGGAAATTGAGGCTCCTGCAGTTGCGTCTGGCAGGGCGGGGGAGACTAGAAAGCAAAGGATGCCGAACAGTCGGCTCGAATGCGGCCATGTTAATGTACGGGTGTCTTATCCGGGTCCACGTCTTTTCTCCGCTCCCTTCACCCCCCCCCGCTTTCCCGTTGCCGTCCGCGCAGGACCCCTCCCGGGATCCTGCCCCTCGCGAGCTCCTGCTGGTGGCCGCCCACCTGGTCCGCACCGGCCGCACCAGCCTGCAGGAGCTGCTGGGCCACCTGTCGCCCTCGGACGAGCAGCAGGCGACAGGACAGCGCAGCGCCCGGGAGGCGCTCATGCGGCGTGTGGGGGACATTGGGCAGATCAACTTGGGCGCCGCATCTGGGGGTGATGCAGCGGCGGGCGGGGATGGGGGAGACGGCCGGGACCGCAACGGCAAGGGCGGCCAGGTACCAGTGGAGAAGCGGGAAAGGGAAGAGGAGGGAAAGGTCGTTTGGAACGGGAAAACAAGGGGGACGTCTGCTGCGGGCATGGATTTGAGAAGTTGATGCAGGAATTGACAGTACTAAGAGCATGAACTCTGGGGAGGGCGGGGGCCCACGATTCTGGGAAGTGCAGATGTTAGAGTGCAGATGTTTTTGTACAGGTTGTGGTACGGTGCACTTTCGCGCGTTCTCTGACCCCCTTGTATTCGCGTCCTCCCTCCATGCACTTGTTTCTATTACACTCTTCCTTCGGGTGGTCTCGGCCTCATCAAGTTGATCAGTGCGTGCCGCTTCCACTTCCTGCCATGTCCCTGACTCAAGCCGCTTTCCCTCCCCCCCCCGCCTTTCCCCCGCTGTAGCAGCCGGACGCCAGCGGCCGCAACGTGCGCAGCACGGGCCTCTCCGCGGCCTCGTTTGAGCTGGATCCCTCCGCAGCGGTTGGGCCCCTGGCTCTGGGACCTGACCCTCGCCACAACCAGCCGCTAGCTCTGCTGGATGCACTGCTGCAGGTGGGTATTCCCACCAGGCGGGTTACGGATGTTTTATCACCACCACCAGCATACCCCCATCGCCCGTCCATACCACCTGTTCATTTTGGCGCGTTTCTATGACCACCGTGGATGTGGGTGCCGGAAGGGAGCAGCCTCAGGGCTCATGTATTGATTTCCCTCAACGGCCGAGTCTTCCTCTTGCCTCTTTTAAGCCATCGCTTTGGGCCACTGTGCAGCCCTGCGTGTGAAAATTGCGAGCGTTGCTGCCCGGGACCAGGAACCCTGGTTGAAGAACCCCCAAGCAAAATGTCATTTCCAAGAGTGATTGTTACCACGGCAGTCCATGCGCATCCTCTAATCGTGTCCTCGCGCCGCACTTGTAAAAGATGGTAAACATGGTAACACCCACTCCGCTCCTTCATGCCGGTAGGTGGGTGCCTGGGACGCGGCAGTGGAGCTTCACGACCGGCTGGTGGCGCAGGGGGCTACACCCGCCGCCCACCCGCCCATTTCCGAAGCGCTGTCGCGGCTGCTGGCTGCTGAGGTTGCGCCCGCGTATGACAGCCTGTTTCCGCAGGTAGGCAAGCGCGCGGGGTGCATTCATATATCGTGCGAATGGACACCTGCGAGTTGAGCCGCAATGCCGATTGCATACCCGAGCCCCATTCTTCCTGCGACAATGTGTGTCTGTGTCTGTGTATGCACTGTGCAGGGTGTCCTGGGCAGAAATGCGCTGTGGGGCGACGTGCCGCCGTCCGGGGCGACATCTCCGCAGCTGAGCCCCATGGCCCTCCGGCTGCTCAACATGCTGGGGCTGTACATTCACCGCGACGTTCGACTGTTCATTAAGGTGAGACCGGGGATGGAGGCGGCTGCTGGCAAAGCTGACGCTGCGGTGAAGCGCATTCAACTTGTTCCCAAGCTGCTACTTAACTCACTACTTCAAAATGCATGTGCTTTCCGGCGGTGCTGCCAGTCGATGGTTGTATGCTCCCGCATATACACGTCACCTGTATGACACATCAGCCTCTGGGCGTTAAACAAGGTGGATAAAACACCAAGGCCATGCACCATGACTCCGCTTGCGCCTAGCTGCCCTGGGAAGGGCACAAGTGGCATGCCAGAAGTGGCGGCAGTGCTGGGCCTGCTCTGTCGTGTCTCAGAAACCCCTCGGCTGTGTCAACAGGTACTGCGGATTTTGCGCTACCAGCTCGCCTTCCCGTTAACTAATGATTCGGGGCCGGAACTTGGGGCCGGGGCAGCAGCCATAACCTCAACGGCAGGGGCGCCACAGGCCAACGGACAGCCGCAGCAGACTACGGCCGCCGCCGTGCCCCGCAGCACCATGGGCCAGAGGCCTGAGCGGTACGGGCCCCTGGACGAGCTGCTGGCGATGGTGCTGCTACCTGCTCTTAGCTGCTGCCCGGTGCATCTGCCCCTGGCGGCGGATGTCTGGGAGTGCGTCAAACTACTGCCCGTGCAATCCAGATACCGCATCTATGCAGAGTATAAGGTACGCCAGGAGAGGGCTGCATGGTCTTCGGGTATGTGCATCTGTGTTTCTTTGTACGATCGTGTGCAATGCAGTGCGGTGCGTGTAACGCTTGGCGTTAACACACATGCGAAACTTGGGTGTTGTAGCAGCCCCTAGCTTTCAAGGAGCGTGCATTGGAACCAATGGAGGAACCAATTGGAGGAATTTCGACGCGCGGCATTAGCTTGCTGCGGTTAACAGGAATCGCGTCTGGACCCCGAGCTGCAGCTGCCCAGCCTCAAGTGTCCGGTGCATCGCTAATGGCATCCCCCTCCATGTAACCGTCTTGCTGCTCCTGCTGCTGCTCGTCCGCTCCGCGTCGCTGAGGCACACGCCATCGCCTAGCCCTTGCATGTTCCTCTCCGCTTCGTACGTACCTACTAACTCGTTTTGCACGTGTCGTGTCCTCGTAACTGTCATGCCCGCTACCCGCTACGTCTCTTTGCTCTTCAGGAGCTGTCCCAGTCTCAGCCCCTGCTCCAGGCTGCTTGGCGACTTGCCACCGTAGAGACCAAGAAAGTCCTCAAGCGCCTGGTCCTACCCACGGATCCTCAGAAGAAGAAGGAGGCGTGCAGGTGCGCGGGCAGACGACGTTTCATGCCTTGCAGTTTCACATTGATCTAGGTTCAAAAAGGCCGCTCAAATCCTTGTGGTCGCGCCTTGTGTGTTCAGTTTCTTGTATTTTGCATGTGTTTTTTAGGGTTCTCGAGCTCCCTTGGGACAGCAGATCTTTCACGGGAGAAATATGTTTCTTTGTTCATTACCTCGCCCCCCGCGTCCTTCACACCAGGCCGCACGCGCGCATGGTGGCCAAGGTAGCCCACGCTAACCCGTTGCCGGTCATGGAGGCGATTGTGACGCAGGTATATCCGTTTCTCGTGTCTCTTGTATATATGTGTGTGTATGTGTTGATGGTGGCGTCCCACGTGGCTGCATGAACCTCACAATATGTTGGAAGTCATCCATGCCGTCCGCGATCTGTTTTTGCTCTGGCATTCCGCTTTACTGTGCTGCTCTCGTTTGTGACGTGCTGCTCTATTGGCACTGCTACTGCGAGCCATGGCTGAATAAACTGGATGACCACCGCGGTTGGTTGCAGATCGAAGTATACGACAACCAAATCGAGGTTTCCCTGGAGGCTCTCAAGTACTTGTCGTCCTTCAGCTACGACATGCTGACCTTTGTCATCCTGTCCCGGTGAGCCAACGATTCGTGACGGCGGCCTAACATCATTGATAATAGAGATGCGGGAGACGAGAGGGCCGGCTTGTTCACAGCCCACGTTGCGCCCGAGGTTTCCAAGCCGCTTGTTCCTGCTTGGCCTCCGGGCCTGAGCCCGGCCAGTCCCTTACAAAGGAGGCGCAGCCACTGCCGAGAGGGCGGGCCAGCGCGCTCTTCCTCGCAAGCGTAGACAGCTGCTATCCCCGGATCTTTGGCAATAGTAACATGAGGATTGGGGTTATGTACTTGGAAGCAAGCGAGCATGGAAGCAAGCGAGGTTTCGTCTTGTCATACGTTCACATACGTTCACATCTCTGTCATTTCTCCACATTGCACATTGCAGGCTTGCCATTGAGAGGGACAAGGTGAAGGAGGACGGTGTCAACATCTCTGGATGGCTACAGTCGCTGGCTAGGTTTACCGGCGCCGCCTGCAGGTGGGTGTGGCGTGTTGGTGACGGCATAGGGTGCGTGCGTTTCGCGTTGCTGCCGCCCTTGCGTTTGTGCCTGACTCACGGTATTGAATGCTGCTGCGGCGGCTCACGTGAATGTGACTGCGCAGGCGGTTCTCCGACCTGGACGTGGGCGCGGTGCTGCAGTTCCTGGTGAACACGCTGAGGGGGGGGGACTCGTTTGACCTGCTGGTGCTGCAACAGATCATCGTGGCCATGACGGTAGGTGGGTGGGTGGGTGGGTGGGTGGCTACCCCGGGCTTGGGTGCAGGCGTGAAGGATAATGCGTGGGCCATCAAGCTCTCCTGCTAGTATGGTCCGCCGCGTAGGGAGCCGCCCGGGCACGGGGGCTTTGGACTCGCCTGTCGAAGCCACGACGCAGGCCTTCGGTCTGTGTGGCCAAGTCCGGCAGAGGTGCTGCATGCCGTGGTCATCGCGCTTGGGCGCTGCGTTTCGGTGCTTTCGCTGCTGGCAAGTGCATGTTTGCATGGTCACAATTTCACTTGGACTGTGTGTTCAATGAGCCCATTGCTTCCCGCCGTGCTGCTTGCTTACACCTGCCCCCGGCCTCACGCTATCCTCACGCTGTGCTTCGTTGCATGTTTTTACCCATGTATCGCCCCCTCGCTGCGGCTGTGGATGTTGTTGCGGCTTTCCAGGGTGTCCGTTTGGAAGCAGTTCTGTCCGATGAGCAGCTAGACGCTCTGGCGGGCGGTCCGGAGCTGGTGGCAGAAGCGGTGGTGCTGGATGCCGGCGAGGCGGACGCGGCACTGGGCATGGGTCGCACCGCAAGCGCCAAGGACCTGGCCAAGGGGCGTCAGCGGCTGCTGAGGGCATTAGAGGACGTGAGTGGGGTTGGGGCGGGACTTCGCAAAAACTGGGCTCAAGGAGGACGAGGGGCTTGGGAAGGAGCTGGGCACTACGCGGGATTTTACCTTGTATGCTCTCTTGCAACCCAAATGTTGTCCTGCAGGGCGTATCCATGCTTGAGTATGAAGCTGTGAGAGTGTAGGTTGTTGGATGTCGGACGTTGCAGAGGAGGCCCAAGTGGTTGGCCTGTTCTATCTGTTCCCGGTAATGTGACGTTGAGCGAAGGATTGCGCTTGGGGTCCCCGCTTCTCCTCCCTGTTCTCCTTATTCTCCCTGTCCTCCTCTTAACCTGTTCTCCTGAACCTTAAGAGTATCACATGTGCGCGTATGTTCATGGCCGGATCCAGGCGGCTCCTCGCCGCACCAACACCCATTGGGCCCTGTGCACTTGGTCCGTCGTTTCGTATCGTGCAGTACGACAGCCGGCGGCTGGGCGTCAGCGGCGGCAGCTGCTCCCTGACGCTGCCTCTCCTCATCCTCACGGCGCAGCAGCGGTCCATCATCATTAACCACACTGACTCCAAGCTCATCAAGTTCATAGCTACCATGTACGACAGATGCCAGGTACGGTGCCTATGCTATAGCTTAATCGCGGATAGAAGCGACCTGGGCGGGTGGGCTTGCGCCTGGCCCTTGTTTGTCCTTCCTTGCAACTGGCCTGGGATTCTGCATCATCTTCAGCCCTTGAGGCTTGCCCTGCCCGGGAGTTCAAGCGCCTACTGTGCTGCGGGATTACTGGGCCAATGACGTATGCCCTTGCGAGCTTCGGGCACATAAAGCAACTGCAGCGGCCAAAAGGAAATGGCGCCTCCGAATGTTGACAGCTGCGGGAAGCGTACTTCCTTCGCGGTTGTGCGTGGCGGAGTCACTGTGCCCGTCCTCCAAAGCCCGGGCCGCGCCTCCCTGCATGTGACTTATGTCGGGCCACCCTCGTCTCACTCTTCTTCCCCACATTCCAATTGCGCCACTGGACGCCATCTGGTACCTCCTACCTAACACACCCTTCCACGTGCCTTTCTATCTCCTACATTTCCACCTGCCTCCCTGCTTTCAGGACACGCTGCTGCACCTGACGGAGTTCCTGCGACTGGCCCTGCCGGTGGAGTCGTACGCCGACATGCTGCCCACGCCAGACGTGCTCAGGTGTGCCGGGCCGCGAGCGACGACGTTCGGGGTTCAGGGCATGAACGTGCGCACAGATTGTGTGTGCATGCGGGGGAGCTGGTGCGGAAAAGAACTGGCGACTGCACGAGGCGGCGGCATTGGCATGCGTGTTTTTGCGTCATTCTGCACGATCCGTGTCCAGCCGTACCACGGAAGCCGCCTCCGATGCTAAGCCATAGGCGTATGGTCCTGCAAGCGCGTCGTCTTGCGCACTTGCACTGCTTCTAGCCGTCACCGTCGCTGCCTCCGAAGCACGCGGCGCCTTTTGGCGAGTGCGAGTGCCTTTGTGCGAGTGCGAGTTGAGATTTGTGGATCCGCATGCTTCTTTATTTTTTCTTTTGTCCAGTCGGGGTGTGTATGTGCGTGTGCGTGTGCGTGTGTCCCATGGCTGTTAGGAGTCTGGCAGGCGTAGGCATCGCCGTGCTGTGAGCGGCTTTGTGCATATTCGGCCCTGGCCGTGTCGTCCGTGCCGAAGTGCGGTGCTGCATGCGGGTATATGTGTATGGCGACGAGTTAATTACGCGCGTCCGTGTGTGCGAGTGCGCCTGTAGTCCTTCATTTGCCTGCCTTAGCTCCGCCCTTGCCGCTACCCTTGCCCTTCAGGCGCGAGTACGGGATCGACGTGGAGGTGGTTTGGCACATCTACCGGCCCGTCATGGCGCGGCTGTTGGACGCGGCGGCCCCTCAGCCTGCCGAGGAGGGGGAGCTGGAGGAGGGCGAGGAGGGCGCCGCGCCGGCGGGTAGGTGCAAAAGACCGCGGTCGGGTATCAACTGTGTACAAAGTCTCCAAGAGCTCAATGACCCTTTCCCGATTATCTGGCTGCTCTCTGGCCAAAGTGATAATAAGGAGCCTGTCGCTTTTAAGCCGCTTCTCCTGGCGGGGCTAGGGGGCTGCTCCGGGGCGGCTGCCCCGGGCTTGTTGTGCTCGCTTGTTTGGCCCCCTACAAATGGATTTATGCCGGGCTCTGTTTCCTTTGTGTGGCATCCTGCTGTCCGTACAGCTGGCCCGGCCGATGCGCCCCCGCGTGAGGAGCCGCGCGTGGGTGACAAGACCTGGGGCGGTGTGCTGGCGGGTCTGCCGGCATGTGCGGGGAACTCGGCTCTGTGGTCGGTAGTCACGCCGGACCTGTACACCACGTTCTGGTCGCTGCAGCTGCAGGACATCTACGTGCCGGTCAAGAGGTGAGGTGGAGCAGAGGGAGGCAGACGAGGAGGTGTGATCAGGGCCGTAGGTGCACAGTCGACGTCTGCGGGGGCTACAGTCGGGCTGTGCAGGGAGGATGCGGTGCAATAGACGCGTCAGGGCTGGGCTAGGGCAGAGATAGAGTCCTGGATACTGATGGAGGAGTGAAGGAAGGCTGCAGACTAGGACAGCAGGTCGCGGTGGCATGCTTGCCGACGTTATGCTTATTGGGAGGGGTCCTGCTATATGTGCCAACTTCTTCACTTCTGTCTTGAACCTTCAGCTGCGCCCCTACCTGGCTCCCCTCTTTTCCGGCCGCAGGTACGAGAAGGAGCTTTCCAATGTGAAGGACCAGCTGCAGGTAGGTGAGGGCTGGGGTACTTGTGGGGCCATACCTGATGCAGTGTGCTGTGGAGTGATGCAGGCGCGCGTGTTGCCCAGTATCCAATTTGAATGAGGCCTCCCCCCGCCGACGTGGGTCCTGTTCCCTCCTACCTCGGCTGCTTTATCTGGCGTCAAGAAACTTATAAAGCTACCTTGTGACGGCCTTTCTCCAAAGGTCACCATCTGACGCGTATTGGGAACTACCCTACTTTAACTGCGGCCCATGTATGTCCTCTGGATATCCAGCGAATTTTCTTACCAATATTGCCTCACCCACCGCTTACGGCACCTCGCAGCTCCTAGATAACAACTACATGAACTACATTCGGCCAGGGCTGCAGAGCAACAGCGGCTACGTCTCGAACAACCTGCAGCAGCAGTACGAGCAGTACAAAGTGGAGAAGGCGGCGCTGCAGGTGAGGTCGCGGGTGCGACGCCTGGGGGCTTTGCGTGGTGTGCGACTGGTCCTGCACTTGTCCTCGAAAAATGGCCGTGGGGATCTGCTGCTGGGCAGCATGTGGCGTCCTGAGGGGTTACGGAGTGAGTGTGTGGGTCCAGCTGGCTGGCCCTAGTGGCTGATAGCGTTTACGGACAGATCGGTGAATCCCTGCCATCTACCATCTGCTGGATCGCTGCGGTCCTTCTGCAAACAGCCAAGCGTAGCGCCAAGTGCCCGGGCTGGGTTTACGTTTCCATGCCCGGACCACAACAATCCAAACACTCTAGTGGATATCCTATTGGGCATCCTGCTGCTGCTGCCCTGAATTCCCGGGTCCGCCAAAACCCCTGTGCGTCCACGCGCTGCCGGGCCCCTAACTGTAGCGTGCTTCCAGCTCTTGCGTCCCCTACTGCTGACTGCGCATGGCTCCGGCTCCCGCTGCTGCCTTTCCCGGCCCCCCAGGAGAAGCAGTCCCGCCTCACCGCAGAGCTGGAGCAGCGGCGGCGCCACGTAGACGAGGTGAAGCAACGGCTGGTGCTGCAGCGTGCCGGCTTCTTCCTGCCGCGGGCACCGCCGCCGCAGCAGCAACAACCGCAGCATCAGCAGGCTGGGCAGCAGCAAGAGGAGGGGGCGGATGCGTCGAAGCCAGCAGCTCCGGCAGCGGCTGGCGCTGCCGCGACGGCGAATGGACCAAAGGGAGCTCCCTCTGGTGCGGCCGGCGGGGCTATGGCGTCAGGGGCAAATGCTGCGGGACCGGGAGGGCCAGCTCGGCCCCCCGCCCGCAACGTCCCGGCCTTCTACGCAGTGGCTCAGGTGGGTGGGTGTATGTCCCTTTGGGGTGGCCCAGGGCCGGGCGGGGCGGGGGAGATGAAGTGGAACGAAGAGAAGAACACCTGTTCCAGGTCGCGTGGTGGGGTGGATTGGTTTGAGGTGCTGTGGGTCGTGTGTTGTATGGTTTGTTGCGCTGTGTCCCGGCTCTTACATGGCCGCAGCCATCAACGCCATAACCACGTCGCAAGGTAGATTTATGTGTAAAGATGTCTCACATATACCGTCACTCGGTGCGACTTATACCAGTCGCGGCCACCCATTCACGTGTTCTGGGGACCTCAAGGGAGGTGTCCCGTCACGGTGTTTTGTCTCTTTACCGCCTGATGCCCCTGGACACCTCCCGTCGCGGGACAACGCACCTTGCCTTTTGGATCTCCCCACCCCCTGCAGGAGATGTTCCTTCCTCGCATCCTGTTCAGCGCCATGGACGCCGTGTACTGCGCCCGGCTGATCCTGCTGCTGCACCACATGGAGGTCCGCCACTTCTCACTCATACCCTTCCTGGACAGCGTGAGTGGCACGTGCGTGCGCGTTCATGTTTGTGTGCCTGCGTTGCATCACTTGGCCGGGCCCGACGTCGGCCACAGGCAGGTGCCGGACCTTGGATCTCACACAGTGCCCAGAGGCGGATGCCCCCTGTGGGTCCTGACGGAAAGACCGCCAGAAGGGACAGCCGCGCGAGGGGGAAGGGGCTGCTATCCGGCTCGGACAACCTGAAGACTGTGCCAATATGTGGGTAGTCCTAACATGAGGCCGCTATTACGCCATCTCCTGCTGGATCCTTGTCAGCAGCAGCTTGGAAGTTGGCTGCCCTGAAGATCTTGCGGCGCCATGGCCCGCGCGTGTCTTGGTGCAGGTTCTGCATATGGATGTTGACGATGCGAGTATGTGAGGCTGTGCGGAGGGGGTTAGCACAGAGTGACGCGCTATGTGTGGCTGGTTCGGGGAATACTACGGTACTCTGAAAGCACCATGCCACGCAGCGCCTGATTGCCATTACCATTGCTTTGTGTTGCTGATGCTGCCCTTTTTTTCTTGTCTTGCCCTCAGACTTTACGCGCCACCATCCCCGTGTTGCGCTCCATGACGGAGGTGGAGGCCAACAACTTTGGAGTGTTCCTGTTTGAGATGCTAAAGCAGCTGGTGGCATGGCACCGAGATGAAAAGGTAGCGGCGCAGGGGGGTGCAGGATGGGGCTGGTGTGCGGGCTGGTATGTGTGTGGGCCGCTTGAGGTCCACCCTTAGCTCTGAACCCCCTTTACCACCTTTCCGCCCTATGGCCAACCATTCTCACCCCTCTTCCCGTCCTCCTTGTCCTGCTGTGGTTTGCAGCTGTTCAACGATGACTGCGTCCGCAAGACTGCGGCACTTGCCAACGTCAAGCAGCCGCACAACGTGAGTAGTTGCGCTGTACAAAGTTAACAAGGGGGTTTATTTCACTGAGCGAGGGATCCGGGGGCTCCGCGGGTCCCCGCTGGTCTGCAGATGAGTGAGAAGGTGGCGTGGGTGTCGCCGCTACAAGAGGGAGGGTGGGTGGGAAGGAGAATGTACAGCCTCTGCTGCCGTTGCTGCGACTCGACTGGTGGTTTTTTGCGTTAAATCCAAGCGAATCCAGCTGGGCTTCATGGTTCGTCTTTGGGCGTCACGCATTTATCTCTGATCATGAAGAGGAGGAGGAGGAGTTACGGATTTGTGCATGCATGTCTGTGAGCGTTTAATGGTGGAAAATTAGCTGATCCAAGATGCAGGAATGCCTCCAGGAGTGGCCTCCAGCACTGCGGTATCTCCGCTGGGTGCTGTTCTGCTGGCCGTCTGAAGATCTTCCAGTCATCCGCACACTGAACAATAACACCACCACCATTCCCTACTGGCAACTTTTCGAAGCACTTCCTCCTGCCGAGGCCTATTTCCTTCCGCTGCCTATTATGCCAACTCCTGGGGCCCGCGACCTTTTCCTCCTCATCCTGCTGCTGCTGCCGGCCTACTGCCCTCCATGTCATCTTTCTACTAATCTCGCGCCCTGCGGCATTGCGCCAATGCTCCCACAGGTGTTCAAGTCCAAGATGATGTTGTGGCACGGCATCATCAGCTCCACCTTCCGAGCCTCCATTGAGAGCGGGGACTACACACAGATAGCCAACGCGTTGTCCGTCATGGGCCGACTGGTTACGGTGAGGAGGGAAAAGGGGGCCAGGGAACCCGTGTATAAGGCGACCGGAGACGGGAGGGCTTCTCGGCCACTGCCTGCCACCAAGAGAAGAAGGTTGGCTTCCGCCGCTTCGATCCTATCATGTCCGTCATTCCGGCCCCGTTAGCCCTGCGGCTCCATAGTCCCCGTTGCCGTAACCATCTTGTTTCGCCTCCCGCTCCCCGCTGAAGTTCTTCTTTCCAAGAATCCATGGGTCCAAGAATCCATGAAGACTGTAGCTTGCGACTGAATCGCCTCCTTCGTCCACCAACGTTCAAGTGCCCCCTCCCTCTGTCCCTCTTCCCGCCATTTTACCCCCATTCCACGTTTGCTTTCCTCTGTCGCGCATCCCGCGCTCCTCCAGGTTTGGCCGGGTACGGTACCCTCCGCCAACTCCTTCCGTCAGTGGGTGGAGAAGCTGCAGAAAGAGGATCCCCGCGAGGACATCAAGACCATGGCCCGCTCCTACCTCATTGCTCTTAGCCGTGAGGCAGAGAAGCCAGGCCGCATGATGTCACAGTTGGAGTACGGTGGGCCGCAGGTGGTGGAGCGGCAACGTGCCATGGCCAGTAGCGCGGCGGGCCGAGGTGGGAGTGTGGATGTGTTAAAGCAGGGCTCGAGTGGGGCCCCTTTCTGCATACACGCGGCGGACTCAGTCGAACAATGTATCGTATCGTCTTGTGTCGTGTCGCGATTCCATACCGGTTTTGTGCGGTGGCGGTGCACAGGGCTGGTGCAGGCTCAGCTAGAGAAAGGGCCCAGCACGTGCAAGCTTTGTCACGGAGCGGATTGGGGCTGGCTTTTGTAAGGAGTAGTGCACCAGTGTGCACATGGATACAGCCCTTTGGCGGCCCTGCGATGTTTCCTTGCTTACGTATGACACGGGGGTTCTGCCTCCAGAGCCACCACCATACAGCCTGGGTGAGGCGTCGCAGGTCAGCCGTGCGCGTGGGATCGACGACCGGGGCACCTACGGCACCACAAGCACAGGCACGCAAGCATGTAGGCCGGCTGATGTTGAGACATTCGCTTCTCCGTCTCCTCCTTCTGCACATGCCTTCTTCAGCAGGTGCCGCGAATTCGCCGGCGGCCGCACCCAAGGGCACCACCCGGCCAGTTGCCGGACCCGGCCAGCCAGCGGCGGCAGGGGGCAGTGCCGCGGCGGCGGCACCAACCGCAGGTGAAGGCGGCCACAAGTCGCTCAACGTCGCCGCCAAGCCCTTTGTGCCCCGAGGAGCAGGCCCACCTGAGTCAGCCGCGGCGCCCGGCGGTGGCGGAGGTGGCGTCTCCACGGCAGCGGGCGGCGCGGCAGACGGTGGCGACGCCGCCGCGGGGGATGCTAAAGACGGGCGCGGTCTTGCAACCGTGCGGAAGCGGCCCCGAGGCGAGGGGAGGGCTGACGGCGACAAGGCCGAGGCCCCGGCTGTGGTAGCTGAGAAGGCTGAGAAAGCGGCCGCTGGCGCTGACGTAGGCAGTGGTTTGAAAAAGCAGCGTGTCGAGAGCGGTGTTGGAGCTCAGGCGGGTGGTGCTGCAGCAGCCGCGGCCGCAGCAGCTGACGACACTCGGTCCAACGTTGCAGGGGGGAACAAGGTCCGAGGGGTTGGCGGTGGTGGCGGCAGCGGTGGTGATCGCGATGGCACGGATACAATGTCCGAGGCCGGCGGTCGGGCAGGCTCCGAGACCAGCGGCCGTGTTGGCGCGGACGGGACGTCCGGCGGGCGCGAGGGCAAGTCGGAGAAGGAGCACAAAGAACATAAGCGGTCAAAAGACAAGGACAGGCAAGTACGGAGCCTGCAAAAGGGCATGTACGCTCTTTAAGCGGTAGAGGAATGCGGATGAGAGCCTCACTATGTAGCACCCAATCGATTTTTCCGCAGGTGGGCGCTATGTTCCCGGTGTTGCGGGTTTCGATGTTTGTTGTGGGTTGCAGCGCACATACAGACTTACGGCCAAATGGTGATGACCGGAGCGGGAGACGACCTAATGTGCCGTGCTGGTGTTCGGCCGTGGCCGTGGGCTGAATCCCGGGGAGCGATCTGTTGCGTGGTCTCTTTGTTGTTAATACTGGCTGGGCCTCGACGAGCGACTACCCTCCCCTCCGGTTCCGATCTGTTCCGCCCCTCTCTGGCGCGGAGGTTTCTGCGCCCTCTTTCTGCCCTCTGAACCAAAGCATGCCTCTGCCTATGTGCCTGCCTACCTGCTTTCCTACCTGCCTTCCTACCTGCCTACCTGCCTGCCTGCCCGACAGAGAGAAGGAGCGGGGTGGCAACAAGGAAAAAGATAAAGACAAAGACAAGGAGCGGGGGAAGGGCGACAGAGAGGTGAGGCACGCGAGCAGCATCACCGCGGCCGGTGGGGCTCCTCACCGGGGACCCCAACGGGGCCTCCCCAGGTGGAGGACGTTGCGCTGCGGGAGGTGACAGTACCTACCTGCTGTCATGGTAGTCGGGAAACAACAGAGGCCGCAATAACAAAAGCACTCGTGACGCACAAGAGCCCAAAGTGCATCGCAGTGGTCAGTGCCCATTGTCGTTGTGCACATTGTCGTTGTGCCCATTGTCGTTGTGCACATTGTGCCCATTGTCGTGCCCATATTCGTGATTTGCTTTCCTAAGATTCGCGACTGTGCCCCGACTCGGCCAGTCCCGTTTGCTGCCACCTGTTTGTCGCTCTCGCTTCTCCCAGGACAAGGACGAGTCCCGACGTGAGGAGAAGGAGCGCCGGCGCGAGGAAAAGGAGCGGGAGCGAGCTGAGAAGGCGGAGGAGGCGCGTGCGGCGGCCAAGGCGGTGTTTCCGGACCGCGATCGCGCGGCTGGTGACAGCAAAGATAACAAGGATGGCCGTGGGGAGAGGGTCCCGGGCTCCTCGACTGCGGTGGAGAAGGCCGACCGTGAGCGCAGTGATGTCAAGGGCAGTGGAGGCCGTGTGGGGGTTGGCCCGGCGGACAACGGCAGCTCCAAGGACCGGGAAGTCCGGGCATCCTCCGCGGAGCGGTCCAGGGTGGGTGGCCGGCTGGGTAGGGAAGGAGGGGAGGAGGTCGCAGTGGGATGGGGCGGAGTGCGGCGCGTGAGAGGCTGATTGGGCAGCGAAGAGGGTGGGAGAGGGGGATCGGGTGGGTCCGGCTTGTATTGACTTGTTTTTTGTACTGGTGTTGTTGTATGTGATGAGCTTATGGCGACCTGTTCTTCGTCCCTGGGCGCGTATGTTTCCCGTTGCGTGTGTAAGCACGCAAACCCACAAATATGATAGCGGGTCGTTTTACCGTCGCAGGATCGCCACGGCAATCGCCGCATCGGGTTGCCTGAAGATGCCGCTGACCGGGAGCGCGACACGGCAGATGGTGGCGGGAAGCGGCGGAGAATGGACGGCAAGTCGGAGGGAGGCAGCGGCGGCGGGGTCGGCGGGGTCGGCGGCAGCCCTGGCCACGGCGGTCTTTCTGGGCGGTTGGGCAGCATAACACCGGAGGTTGGAACCGCCGGCCGAAGGTGCGTGCACGAGGACAGAGATAAGAGCGCGTGCATGGGGATGTGCGCGCGCGAGGAGTCACCAGCGTCGTGTATGGGGCTAGGCTGTATCAGGAATGACAGCGTGAGCCGAAGCATTTAGGTCGGCCCATACCTCATCACATTTGTTGCTATTTGCTGCACATGTCTTCATCTCCCTTGGGTTCGTGTCATGGAAAAACTCGCCATGCGTGCTGCTGGAACAGTGAGGGGAGGCGTTTGGCCATGGCCTCGGTGTACTTGACCATGTGTTATGCGACGTGGTGCCCCCCCCTCTCGCTGTGTGGCAGGAGCGGCGCCGATACGGAGATTGAGTACGACGAGAGGGGCGGGTTTGCGCTACCACCGGCGCCTGCAGTGCGCGGGACAGGAGGCGCTGGCGGCGCTGGCGGAACCTCAGGTGCCGGAGCGCGCGGGGTGGGAGGTCAGGGCGGCGGGGCCCTGCCGCCCCCTGCCCGGTCAGGTGCAGCACCGGATGCGCGACGGCGAGGTGGCCGGTAGGCGGCCGGCTGGCTTCTTTCGGTATTACGAAGACTAGGACGGACTACTATGGGCGTGCTGCATGTGCTGAGCGGTTATGGGGGTGGACTGTCGACGCTCTTGGGGCCGGGTTGCGCGTTTGGTGGTACCGTTTGGTGCATTTCTATGTTGGGGGGCCCGCCATAAGCGACTTGCCTTGTGCTTCACTCAAATCGGACTGTAATGAACTCTGTGAGGCAAAAAGGACTCGCGAGACTTTGCCAGGCGACAGAGTTATGCATCAACAAGCCTTCCATCAATCGCATGAGTCCCCAGTCAGGTTGCGTTGCAAAAGTAAGGTTCGTCTGCCCACATGTTTTTCGCTGCAGTTAAGTGACGCCAATTACGGACCCATGGGTAGGTAGCGATCCCCAGATATAAGGGCTGTTTTCGGCAAAGCGTCGTCGAGGCTTGCCAACAATTTTGTAGATAACGAAGGCGAACCCGAAGGAAGAAGCAAATTGGCAGTTTCGTATCCCTGTGGTAATGTGGCGGTAATGCATCCCTGTGCGTCCGCACAGCATAGGAATTTATAATTTGCAAATTTTCTCCCGCTGGCCGGCACGTTGACAGAGGTGCGTGATGCGTGGCTGAGGGAGTGAAAAAGGCGAAAGCTTGCTCACGCACATCCAGCTCCCTGCAGCGGCCGGCAGCCCACCACCTGCCTCTTCCCGTTGCCCAGCACGGCTAGCCGCGCGATGCTAATTCACGCAATTTTCCTATCGATGACTGAGTTGGCACTGTCTTCTTCTGCTTGGCAAATGCTGGGCGCGTTCCGGGATCCGTTGTCCAGCATACACCCTGCCTGTCCTTTGGCTAGCGATAATAGGACGTCCCCAGCCGGCTTATAGACGCTATATGCCCTGAAAAGCGTTTCAAAAAAAGCGTTTCAAATGACAGGACATGTTGCGTTGCTTTTGCCTGGGCAACAAGTGCCAGCCTGGACCAGGTGGACCGCTCGACCGCAAAGCACCGTAACGCCTGCTTGCTTCCTGGAGAGGCAGTGAATTAACATATTCAGTCGCTATTCCGAGAGCTTTGCTGTTGGACCGCGCAGAGGTCGCAACTGATGATGCAGCAACAACTAAAATCCTGCAGTCGATCGATGTTCTGCGGCGGCTGGCATATCGGTCCTTTCCAAATCCACCAGCTAAGCTATAACAGCACCGGGACCACCGGGACCGAGTCGTCGCAGTACACGCCCGAGGCAGCCCGAGTTGAGCTTGCCCACGCTAGGGATATCAGCCAAGACCTATTTACGACGATCGGTTTGGAATGCGTTCGCTCCCGTAAAAGCACTCCGCCGTATGTACCCTGCCTTTGCAGAAATGCAAACCGCGCTGCAGTCGGCGCAGCCGCCGGCCCCGCGGGGCAGCAGCAGCAGCAGCGGCAGGTGCGTGGACCACAAACACACTCCTAGAAGCAGCCTTGGTCAGGAGCTGCTGGGAGATGGAACGCACTGTGACATGAAAAAGTGATATCCTTTTTTGGAGAGAGGAAACTTCCAAGTCCTCGACGCGCCCAGACATGTCTGTCCTCGGCACTGCAGATTGATTAGTAATAACTCTTGCCGGATCCAGATGCTGGTTGGTGTAATAATGAATCCCAGACTGTTGATGTTTGAGAAATGAGGAAATGAGGCGGATTAAGCAAGTTGGGGCTGTAGCCCTCTCTAGCGTAGAGGTACAAGGCCACCAATGACGACTCATTGCATTGCTGCCGTGATGACGACCACCGGTGAAGTTGAGACACGCGAGCATCCAAGAAAACTGATTTGGGGACGTGGTTTTGTTGCGCTCGCATGCACCCGCCCGCCCGCCCACCGGTGCGATACGTATACACGGGCGGACAAACAGACATACAGAGCCGGCTGCACACGGAGGTCGCAGTGGTGGAGTGGAGCACACGGTGGCGGGGGAGCAACGGCAGCAGCAGCGACAGCAGCGGCAGCAAACGAAGCTGCGCCTAGCCAAGCTGTCAAAAGTACAGGTAGGTGTAAGGCAATGCATGCACACACACACACACATCGGCCCGTGTGTGGAGTCCTCTACAACGAGATCTGGACTCGAGAACCTGCCCTCGAATGCCGCCTGCTGATTGCTCCCTTGAGCCTTTATATGCATTTGTCCTATTTCATTTTTCGTCGCATCACTTGTATCCCTCTGCCCGCAGCTCAAGTATCTGGATTACCTGAGGCAGCTCATTCTGTTGTTAAATCAACATGGCGTCTTACATCCTGAAGCTCTGGGGCGCTCCGGGGCCTGCAACGTTCAACTGCCGGAGGAAGTCCGTTTGAAGGCTGAAAGCCTGAATCAGAAGCGCGAGGTGTGGATGTACGTCGACGGGGGGTGGCGGTGACGGTGATATGGGTTGTTGTGGGTGGGTTGCGCAGTGAAGGTGGTTAGCGCAGGGGTCTGTGTTCCTAACTGATATGGCGCATTTCAGCCGAATCCATGTTTACCAGGTCACTTGACCAGATGTTACTAAATTGTGTGTTTAAGGGCGGGGCATGTCCTATCCTATGTCGACCATCATTGTGGGTAGACCAGGTGGGATTTGGTGGGGTGGGGTGGTGGGTGTGTTAAGCGGCTGGGCTGGCAGAAGAGGATGTTTGCGGTGTGTTTGTCCTCGGCCATTGCCCCTGCCCTGCCCATGCATGCGAGTAAATGAGTGCCAGTCCGCATTCAGATTCGTCGATCCTACACCACGGGCATTACCAACCTTTCCTACTTCCTTTAAACGATAAGCTAAGATATATCTTCGGTAACGTTTTGAGGTCATGGCTAACTTCATCCCATACGTTATGTGAATCCTCCTTATGCGGGTCATTATGTTTTCCACTTCTTGTCTGCAGAGGTCACCCGGTCATTGTTGCTGAGTGCGATGATACCTCACGTAATGTCGTGTTGCTGACCCCCCGCACCCCCCCAGGAGTACCTGCAACGTCTTCGCGCCGAGAGCCAGTCAGTGCCCTCCACGGAGGACTTCCAGTGCTTCCACCTCTGGCGCTCTTCGAAGGAGGCGGCGGCGGGGGAGGGAGGGAGGGTGCAACCGCACCGCGAACCGCAGCCGCCACCGCAACCGCAATGGACGCGACCGCAACCGCAACCGCAACTGCAATCGGCGCAACCGCAACCGCAACTGCAATGGGCGCGACCGGGACCGCAACCGCAACTGCAATCGGCGCAACCGCAACCGCAACTGCAATGGGCGCAACAGCAACCGCAACCGCAATCGGCGCAACCGCAACCGCAACCGCAACTGCAATCGGCGCAACCGCAACCGCAACTGCAATGGGCGCAACAGCAACCGCAACCGCAATCGGCGCAACCGCAACCACAACCGCAACCGCAATCGGCGCAACCGCAACCGCAACTGCAATGGGCGCAACAGCAACAGCAACCGCAACCGCAACCGCAACGGCAACCGCAACGGCAGCCCACCCCGCCGCCGCAGAGATCTCCTGACGTGAAGGTTCGAATGAATGAAGCAGCCCCCGCAAACGCAGCCCCCCATTGTTATTTCCACAACACGCAAAGCACTCACCCCCTCAGACAGACATGGCATCAGGTTGCGTAACAAGGTGGTCCCTTGTGCTGAGCAGTAGTCGTGCTGGACAGTGCCGTGTGCGCACGGCGCCTGCTCTTGCTGCCTGACTTGGGGTTTTCGCTCTTCGACTCCACAACCCTTTAGCCCATATGTATCTCTGATATCTCATATAAATGTATAATATGTAACCGCCGCCTGGATGCCGCGCCTCGACGCAGTGGAAGGGTATCTTGGAACTGTGCGTGAAGGGGGAGCCGCCCGTGCGCCTCAAGAGTGCACAGATCTGGGCCGCATCGATTGTGGTGGTGCCCGTGGATTCCAGCGAGGGGAGCGCGGCTTTGGCAGCTGCAGCCGCGCGGCGGTCCGCGTCGATGGAGATACTGGCCGATGTCAATATTCCCTTCTTCATCGACCCCGCCAAGCCGGTGGTGAGCTGCTGGCTAGGAATGCATGGGTGCAATCGATCGTGATGCGTACTGGTGCGGCTGTCGGTCGTGGTTGCCGGCGCTTGTACATCTTGTGAAAGGAAACCTGCCCTGCCCCGCATGGTTGAACGGGGAGAGCATGAGAGAGAGAGAGATGCGAGCCAGGAAGGTGTAAGGAAGGATATCGCGGACGTTCGCTCATCATGCCGGGCGGCCTGCCCTCCCGTCACCCCGTCTGTCTATCTGTCTGTCCACGGATTGCAGTCCCTTTCAGGCCGCCGTAGTGTGCCCTCACCAGAAACGCGTGTGTTTCACGTGCATGTGCCGTCAGAGCTGAGAGCTGGATAGCCGTACCAACTAAACAGCACCCTACTGCGCGCCTACCGCTAGCTAGCACCTGCCGCTCCCCCCCGCCCCCGTTGCAGCGCGCTGCACCTGCAGTGAGATTCCAGAACCACCTGGCCCGCTACGAGCACATCATTCCAGAAGTCGGGGTACTCACGTTCCACGACCGACCTGACTTGGACAGGTGCGCAGTGTACCTAGCCTGCTGCTGCTGGGCCCCATACTGTAGCCCTGCTCGAGCAGCTGCTAGCTAGCTCCTGCGCTGCAACTGGCTGCCTCCCCCCTGCCCTCTCCCTCCTGCCCCCTTCCCCCTGCCTTCCCCCCCTTCCGGCGATGAGGCCCAGGCCACTTGCCGGCTGCGTACCATAAGGCCGTACCATTTGTCCGTCTGTGATGGATGTTCGCTGTGTGCGCTGTCCTGTCCTGTCGTGTCCTGTCGTGTCGTGCGCTCCCTCGCGTGTTTCTTCTCTCCCTCGCTCGTTCGCTCTCAGGATGCTGCACCAGTTCCAGGAGCAGGGCTTGTTCACGGAGTCTGCCCCGGACACTGTTCTCTGTGCGGAGTCGTCTGTGGCCTTTCACGTAGGGCCCCTGCGGGGGCGCCACTTGACGGTGTTCCTCATATCAAGCAAATGCGGCTGGGCGTGCAAAGTAAGTCGAGAGCAATAGTACATATTGAAGCTTAGCGGCAGCAGTGCAAGTGACGATCGCTTCACGTGAGTCGGCCCTTAGGGGAGATATGTGCGGTCCAGTGTTCGTGCAGGGCCTAGGGACTAGCAGCTGTATGTCGTTCGTGCAGCAGCGGCAGCGGCAGCGGCAGCAGGTGCCCACATATGTTCGTTGTCGTGGTCATGACCAATCCATTTACTCATCACGCACATAACTCATCACGCACATTAGGTGTATATACTCACCACATACGTGATATCCTCCTCCCAACCTTTGACCTGCAGGTGCTGGCTGCCGTACTCCCGGAGGAGCAGCGCCGCCAGTTCCTGCAGAACGAGGGCTTCTTGCTGATGATGCAGCTGGAGCCGCAACTTGCAGCAGAAGCTGCAGGACCGGCAGCAGCACCGGCGCCGTGCCAAGCAGCAGCGACACCACCGCCGCAGCCAGCACTGTTGCAGCACCCGCAGGCCATAACAGCGCCGCCAGCACGTCATTCCGCTGACCCAAGTAGCCATCGGCCATCGGTATCTTGGCCGCCGCCGCCGCCGCCGGGGGCGGCAATGCCAATACCGCCGCCGACGGCGGCATATGCTGCCCCTTACTATGCAGCAGCGGTGTATCCTCCTCCTCCTCCTCCTCCTGGGGTCTACCCTGCGGGCCTATTGTCTAGGGAGGCAGCGATGGCTGCAGCCGCAACGGGGACCGCGCCATCCTGCTGGCACCAGCACCAGCACCTGCAAGAGCAAGAGGAGACATTGGTGGTGACCCGGGCATACTGGCGCAGCACAGCCCGGGAGCAACAACCCCCACAGGACTGCGCTGCAGCAGCTGCAGCAGCCGCTGCTGCCGCTGCAGCTGCTGCGGGCTCGGCGACGTCTGGGCTGGGCTTCCCGCTGGGGATGCTGCCGCCCGCTGCATGGTACCTGAACCACCCTCCGCCTTCTCACCGGCCGCCGCCGCCGTTGCCATTAGCGCCGCCAGCAGACCATCACTGCAGTCATTACAACCCTTTGCTTGAAGAGTCAAAGCCACCATCACCATCACCATTATCAGCAGCACCAGCAGCACCAGCAGCGCAGCCGTGTTCGGCCACGCCACTGCCGCCGTCGATCATCTGTGACCCGTCGACCCGCAGGAGGACCACAGAGGCACCCGCTGAGCCACCCGTCGTGGGCCACCAGCACCAGCACCAGACCCGGTCTCAGCAAACCAAAGTGGAGCCGGAGCTGCAGCAGCTGCCGTCCCGCCGGCGCTCATCGCCGTCGCCGTCCCCGCCGCCGTCGCCGTCGGGGTTGGGGTTGGGGTTGGGGTCGCATCACGACCGCACCCGGAGATCCCCTTCACTGCGCCGCCCACATAGCAGCGCCGCCAGGCACAGAAGTAGTCGCCACCGCAGCCGATCCAGGGACAGCGGCGGGAGCAGCGGCGAGCAGTTCTCCCCCTCACCGCAAAGGCACCTAGGCGGGAGAGAACGCAGCAGAAATGCGCCTCGCCGTCGCCACCCACGGTCACTGTCACCACCTTTGCCGTCGCAGGCACCGCCGTCGCCGCCAGCTAGGGCCCCGGCAGGCTCCTTGCGTGGCGCGAATTGCATGGCATCGGGGCGCAGGAGGGGTCCCCGTATTAGTGCGGCGCAGCTTGAGGAACTGAAGGACGTCTTCAGGGCGTGGATGGACGATGGGCTCATGCACTGGTGCAGTGACGCAACCAATCTTAAAAAGAAACTCGAGGTAATGGGAACCATGGACTTGCAGCTGCTGGGGCTCGGGCACGCCGTGCCGAGCCGTGCTCTGCACGCCTATTATGTATTATCTACACTCGCCCATATGTATGTATGTATGTCAAGGTACTAGTGTGAAGAAGGGGGGTTATGGCTTCACCCTTGGCCACTACCCGCGCAGTCCTCACCACCCTCATCCTTCTCACCCATGCCGACTTCTGCAAAGTCAGTGACTGTTCCTGGCTATGCACCGCCACCACCAGCATCAAGATAAACAAGCATCCGGATCAACGGTGGCATCAACTCTACTCCGGCTCGGATTGCAGGTCACTATGAACTAATCCATCAATGTCCATGGCAAGGAATTGGATTTTCATACCTTGTCTTCGTCATCAATCCTGGAATCTTCTAGGGACACTATGCCGCGCCTTATTAGCGTATTCGCTGTGTGTGGAGCTGATGTGTGTCTACACTTGCATGTGTGTCTATACTTCGCATCCTGCCGTTTCCTGCCGTGTGTGTTGTGTTCCCATGCGTTGGCGGTTCCCATGCGTTGGCGATAGCTGTGCAGATAGCTGTCTTTAGATTCGATTTCTTTCCATCGAGCGGTGCGATATGTACCTCTTAATTGTATCGGTCACCGCAAGCGGGCGAGCAGCAACAGCAACAGCAGCATGGGGCGATGTGTTTTTGCAAAGCTCGCTCGAAAGGGGAGGGCCCTACGTGGGCTGCGGCCGGAAAGAGATTGGGAGGCAGCAGCAGGACAGTTAACGAGGCAAGATGGGTCGCTGGAATGGAACAAGGAAAGGGCGTTCACCACGGTGACCCGCTTCACCCCGCCGGCCTTTTAGTGCGCGGACGGGCGCGTACAGCACGGGCAGCGGCAGCGAAGGGCACCACAATATCAGCCGCCAGGTCGCCCCCCCCGGTCTTAAGTCTGCAATTAGTCCTACCTTCATTAACAACCTGACCTAATTACATACGGCAGTGCCGTCTATAGAGCGAGATTGCGAGGTTGCGTATGCGCCATACTGCTAACTTAGGGCCTCTCTACAAAGAAGAGAAGTTCTTTTATCACTCCTGCCAGCATTACAGTGCGTACTGGAAGCTCCTCCCTGTCCAAATTGAATTCATTTCCATACATGCGCACCGATGTACGAACATAATATGTATTGTCATGTACTGAACGTGCTGTGCATGCCGTATACGTACTGCCCCGTTGCATCGCAGCCGTTCGGAATGAAGGTGGCAGAGTTCGCTGAGCGGTACATGCTGGACGAGGTGCACGTGCGCCGCGACCTCGGCTGCGGTGGAGCGGCCTGCATTCCGAAGAAGCCGGTGGTGTGCTACGAAGGTGACAGCGACTTTTCAGACGACGAATACTGATGGCCAAACTGGCAGCAGGGGCCAGCTGCTGCGTCTGGGCTGCAGCGAGGGCGACAGGTGTCGCTGCTGTTGCTGCTGCCACTGGCGTTCGGTCCAGAGCTAGCTAGTACTTGCTGAGGGAAGTCCAAATGAAAATAAATAGGTTGCGACTTTTATTATGGGGCAAGATAGTGAGGTTTTAGAGTTTTGAAAAGGTTATTTTCGCTGGCTAATCTCATCCAACCCTGGGAAGGGATGCGTCGTGGTTTTTCAGGTTCCTCTGTCGCTATTGGAAGTTCCTCTGGCGGGCATTGGTAAATTGGTAGGTTACCGTTTACACCAGTTATATGCCCCAACCTTTTTCATCTAGGGGGATATAAGCTGGTGAAACATTGTCATCATGCTCGATAGAACGGATGTCGATGTTCAATTTGCCAGGACGTGACGCCGAACATACATCAGCGTGGGTCTGTGGCACACAAAGTTTTGCGACAGGAGGTCGCAGAGTCCCTCTCCAACCCCGAAGGGGACACTACTCCTCCGTTTTCTATGTTTTTGGGGCACGACGTATGGAAAGAGGCCCCGCAAGGGCTACACGAGGTAGACGAGCGAGTGGAGTGGCTGATGAACAGGCCAATGCCAGAAGGTGTGGTTTTGGAGTTCAAGGACCAATTAGTGAGGGGTTGGAAGCATACGCGTTTAGATGTCCAGCCTGACGTGTACCCGTCGGACGGCAAGCAACCAGGAATTCAAATGGCGAAGTATACGCATTGGATGGGTCTGGCGGCCGAGCAAGCGGGCAGGAAGGAGGTGCTTCCGCATATCACAATGTTTATCCCGCGTTCAGCGAACCGCAAGCTTATGCAGTTTAGGCTTTGCTGTTGGGCATTGGCGGCTAACAGAACGCGTAAGGGACGGCGTTATATACCTAGGGAGGAGCGAGTATGCCTCTGCTGCGGCACTGATAGCCATATCGAGGATGAGAAGCACATTTTGCTGGACTGTCCGGTGTACGACAAAATCAGATCTGATATGGGTTTCCCACGCTTCGAGCATATGAAGGACGCTATGAAGTGGGAACCTGAACGCTTGGCAAGGATGCTGGAACGCATATGGTCCCACCGCAACTCTAGCGTTTCCTTTGGTCCTTAGTATCCTTCATCACTTGTTTCGTTGGAAGTGCGAGATAGGATGGTGCTTATAGGCGATCTGGCAGCCCTTGAGCCCTCGGCTCGTATTAGGGTGGTTTGCAGGTACGGGGAACGCACCCACGACCATGTAACAACAACAACAACATCATCGGTGAACCATGTCTTGTTCGGGACTTTTAAAGGAACACAGCAACGGCTTGGCATCCTACCACGCCCATGCGGGCTTTCACTTGTTTCGTGCTGGGCAGCGTCCGGGGAGGAATCCGCCGGTGCCGGTGCCCCCACAATAAAACTGCACTGACGGTCAGGCTTGACTCCAGTGTGTGTATCCATAACCCCAACAGGGATGACTTGCGTGACCAGCTAAATGGCTGGCCTTCAACGATCATCAGGAGAATGCGTGATTTGTGCTCGGCGTAGGTAGCTGCATAGCGGTTCTGGTGGTGTGGTGGCGCGCCCGCCCAAACCAAATGTTTTGACACGGTCACGGCCACCAACCATGTGAAACACACCGCCAACTGCACGAAAACATGAATTGGAACTTCGCCAGCCCTCCTTTACATAGGAATCTCGCCAGCCCTCCTTTACATAGGAATAAATCAGTTACCTTCTGTTAGCACCATACCTTTCATGGCCTGCATTTGCAAATTTCACTTTTGAGTACTGCACAGGTCAAACGACATTTTACTGGTCAGGATGATGTCAATGCAGTTTCATGCGCCTGTGTACACAACAGGTTCCATACTGCAGTGCAACCTTCCAACTACCAAGTTAAATTTTCAGAGCAGGCCAGACATCAGCAAACGGGGTATTTCTGGTTTCGGGAAGGGGTCTATGTCTATCTTCCAGTACAATGGCCCGCTGTTCTTCATCGTTGACCGTGGACTTAGGTCGTCGGGCAGCCCTTCGGGGCCGTATAACAACTTTCATATACGGCGTTCTCCTTTCCGGAGATCGTGACGCCCAGTCGTCGTACTGGGGAATTAACGGCGCGAAGCACAAGTGGGGTCAACGGTGTTTTTATTTATTAAATCACTTGTCTCAAACGGTATCTTTCGATGCCACCATTTGATGGTTGTATCACCACCTGCATACTACAGTTGCTGCCGTGCAGCAATGACGGTGAGGCCGTGTAACACGAGCTATCCAGTAGCATACCAGCCTGCACTCCTGAAGCCTGGGCCATAGTTGTCCTTTGTACTGCTGCCTCTCCATCAAACATTAAGGTTGCAATCGTACTGCAGCGTGGGCTGGACTGTGTGTATGTAATAACAGTTCACAGCGTAGTTACCGGGGTGCTACCCGGGAAATCACAAAACCGCACATTTGAGAACCAAGCACCACATTCAGAACATTCACCACCACCGGATTGCACATTACTAATATCCAGCGCACTATGATATTTGCCGTATACATATAGGGCATGCATACTGCAATCGTTTAAATGAGACGGCCACACGACCACATCATGCCACAGCAAATTCTCAACGAAAAAACACAAACTGCCAACCGAGCAAAGCAGCCAACCAAAATTGTCGACCTTGGGGCACAGACGTTGAAGCGGCGTACTGGCCATTTAGCGGCATGCGACTCATAAACAGGGCAGGGATCACACTGGCTCCTACTGGCTCACGAGATTTCCAATGCGTGGAGAGCGCCTCATACTCCCCTACACTTCCAATTCGTAGGGACATCCTTACGGCATCCTTACAGCATCCACAAGCACAAACGGTTTCCAGGCAACCAGGGCAACGTGGTAATGTGACACGCAACAGCCCGGGATATCTCCGTCCCCACTGATGCATGGATGAAATGCCTCCCCCAGGCCAGGGTTGCAAAAGCCTAGCCTTGTCCCTAGCCTACACTAACATTTGATCCTGGAACATCCCGTACTTCTTGCGTGGCGCCTGCCATCCTTCATGTTGCCCTCAACCCCGTGGTCATCCTTCTTGCCTCTGCGGCTACATATCATGCCCTCGTGCTTCATCCTCAATCACCCACAAGCCGTCCTTGTTGTCTTACTTGCCGTCATGCTTACTTGTCGTCCCACTTGCCGTCGTTCTTGTCATTGTCGTCCCACTTGTCGTCCCACTTGCCGTCGTTCTTGTCATTGTCGTCCCACTTGTCGTCCCACTTGCCGTCGTTCTTGTCATTGTCGTCCCACTTGTCGTCCCACTTGCCGTCGTTCTTGTCATTGTCGTCCCACTTGCCGTCCCACTTGCCGTCGTTCTTGTCACTTGTCGTCCCATTTGCCGTCGTTCTTGTCATTGTCGTCCCAATTGTCGTCCCACTTGCTGTCGTTCTTGTCCTTGTCGTCCCAATTGTCGTCCCATTTGCCGTCGTTCTTGTCCTTGTCGTCCCACTTGCCGTCCCACTTGCCGTCGTTCTTGTCATTGTCGTCCCAATTGTCGTCCCACTTGCCGTCGTTCTTGTCCTTGTCGTCCCAATTGTCGTCCCACTTGCCGTCGTTCTTGTCCTTGTCGTCCCAATTGTCGTCCCACTTGCTGTCGTTCTTGTCCTTGTCGTCCCAATTGTCGTCCCACTTGCTGTCGTTCTTGTCCTTGCCGTCCCACTTGCCGTCCCACTTGCTGTCGTTCTTGTCCTTGTCCTCCCACTTTTCGTCCCACTTGCAATTGACTTTGTCCTTGTCGTCCCACTTAAACTCCCACTCGCCATCGTACTTTCCATGCTCTCCATCGGGCCAGCCATTGTCATGCTTCCCACCATCGTCCTTACCGCTGAAATCGCTCATCAGCTTTCGGTTGAGCTTATAATTACTAGACCCGGCCCCCAGCGGGTGGAAATCGGCAATAGAGAGGACGTGGTGCTCGCCAGCCCCATCGGGGTCCGCTGGGTGGACAGCACCTGACACTGGGAGCAGCTGCAGCAGCAACAGCCCACCAGCCAGCAGTAGCATAGGCAGGTGGATCACGGCGCTGCTGCCGGCCGCAGGCGCCCAATGCCGGCCTTTTTTGATGACCCTAGCGTGGTGTGCCATGATGGCCGCAAGTGGATGGAAGATTTTGCAATCGCTGCGAGCCTATCCTCAATCGGATAGATCTAATACTTAAAACCCAGCGATTTACAGGTATGCTATTGGTGCATATCTGTACCGATACTTTAAGAGATGATTTGACATCCTATGCTTTGTGGAGTGATGCGCTGATATACACCGCGACTTGCGGAACCGTATCGCCGACCGATCCGGTGTCTGCTTGTTCGGTCCGAATCACTCGATCGCTCCGATTCGTTCGATCGGCACGATTTTTTGATCGGGACCATTTGCCGTGCACTAGAGACTGTACCTATCGGACGTTCCGTGCCAGTCGATCGTCCGGCACGAGAGGGCATGGTAAATGGTTCATGAAGTATTTCCGGATTGATCAGTCAACCTATCCAAGACCTCCTTTCGTACAGTTTCGTACCCAGACGACCTAGTAACTGCTGCCGATTACACTTTTCGACTCTGTACCATGATGCATGTCACCTTGTGTAGTCGCGAAGAACATGGATAAACCCATATGGACGTCTGTTGCAGATGTGCTTCCGATGATAGTTGGTCCTGATAAGGAAGTAGCCAAATTAAGAGCCGCTACTACTATTATTTAGGCAATTGCGTGCTGGATCCATGTGTTCGGGACACCAACACACGGAACCAGCACCACGCACGCACCGCTACGTACTCCCCCGCCAGCTGTCAACAGCAGCAGGTCGCTCATCAGCTGAGGACCCGGCTACTGCTGCTGCGGCTACTGCTTGGGGCCCCCTGTGCGGTAGTCCCGACTGCAACGGTGCAAATCCCCTGGGAGCCTACAGAGCCGACAGGGATTTGGTTGCTTATTATGCTTCCGCCAAACTGCCTGTTGGTGATATTCTTGAAGGGTTCTCTAAAAAGCGGTTCGATGCGAGGTGAACGTGTGCTGACATAGTCGACCCGAGGGGGGTTTCCCCCCGGAGATATGGGGTTATGAAGGGTATATGCGGGTATCTGTAACTGGATGGGAGCATCTCCTAATAGTAAGGGCGCACGGCTGGTGGGTGCTGTGGCTGGCGCACACCAGGGCTGTGTTGCCGGGGCCAGTGCACCTGGTGCGCATGCGTTTCAGATCAGGTTCTTGGGAACTGGAAGTCAACTAACAGGTCTAAAGGCCGCGAGCGTACCTGCGGTCTTCATGACTGCGGTCTGGATGTCGAGGATGAGCTGCATGCCTTTAGTGAAGGCCCGGAGGAGAGGACGGCAACGTCCTCACTCGGCGCCACAATAATGGCTATATTAACCGTTCTAGGGCACCTCCGGCTGGTTGCTGACGGACACTGCTGGTCATGGCGACCAGTACATTGCGCACGCGGTGCAGGTACTCTGTGTCCGCACAGCATTTCGCACCATTGTGCTATTCACGGGAGATAGTCCTTCTTTCGGATCGACGTCGTGTGGTATTCGATTACCTGCCATGCGGGTTTGTCTCTCTGTCAGGGAAGGCAAGGACTAGACTGGCCTGGACATCGTAAGGCGCGCGCACACAGACATACACACCACCTTCATTCCGAACTGCTGCGATGCAACGGGGCAGTACGTATACGGCATGCACAGCACGTTCAGTACATGACAATACATCTTATAGGCAGGCGGCTGGCAGAGGTTAAGGCCTGACTTCTGCTCCCGGAGTGTCCGGGTTCATATCCGCCTGCCGACTCCTCGGGTGTTTAAGGAGTGTTGAAATGGGAAGTGGCCCCTCATCTTGTGGACGGTGTAGGACGTGATAATATCAACTTGCGAGCTGACCAGGAACTAAGTTGAGGCGCCGTTGATCCGCTAGATTTGATTGGATGCTGCTGGTGAGTTGCTGAACCCAACGAATACATTCTAAAAGCGGATGGGTTGAATGGATTAGGGTGCCCCTCTCGCAGGGGAGAGCAGGGACTGCCTCGGGAAAGGAGGCCGCTGGTGAAGCTTAACCACCCTGTAACATACATACACATACACACACACGCTCTTTGTCGCCACAGGCGGACATATCACTCCATGGCCCCATATACGTTCCAAACTGCTCCCTCCGCCTCAGGAAAGGTGCAGAAAAGCATTCCCGAAAACTGAAGAACACGCGTCAGTAAGTCTTCGCGTCAGTAAGTTCTCCTTTTGAATCCTGGACCTCGGGACCCTCCTGACATCGAACCCTCGTCAGGACCGGACAGCACATAGCTTTTAGCAACGCGCGGAGCTCGTCCGTTACCGCTCGTCCAGTCATATCTTATCGTCAACTTCCCACCGGGAGGGAAGCCAAGTCAGTCAGTGGCTCCTTTCCCCTCACCACCCGATCCATCCACAAAGTCAGACCTAATACATGGCCCAGCAGTACGACCTGCCAAACGCCGTACAACAACGTGATCGAGTAGAAGAAATTACTGTTGGCGCTCTCATATGACAGCCACATGTTCTGCATAGCGGGGCCCAGCACGCACAGCAGCAGCAGGCTGGCCGGCAATAGCAGCCGCAGCCGCGCCGCCGCCAGCTGCTGCCGACCTAGCAGTAGCAGCATCGGCGCCGCCAGGCCTAGGTCGGCGACGGAAGGGTAGGGTTTGTTGAAGCCAAGGCAGAGCAACTGGATCAGGAAGAGCGCAAGGGGGCGGCGCACGCCCAGCCGCTTGGCGAGTGGCGGCGCCAGGGCGAAGAGCAGCGAATGCGCCAGGATTCGGAGGTAGGCCTGTACGGACCCATGGGTCAGGTGGGGACGGGTGTAAGGCCGGAAGGTGATGGGTGAGGATAAGCCAGCGGGGCACGAGTGAGGACCGGCACAGCCACAACTAATAAAACCAAGTGGCGTGGACGAACGCAGGCATTGGTTAGGAAGCCCAGCCAGTGGGCCCGACCGGCCACGCGGGGGCTCCCAGGAGGGACACTGCTTGCCGGCAGGTAGCCGGGCTGCAGGTAAGCAGCAACACATATATGTGGTTAAGTTAACCTGCGAGCCAACCAGGAATGGAGTTGGGCCGCTGTCGACCCGGCAGATTCCGTTGGATGCTGGTGGTGGGTGCGGAACCTGAGCGATCCACTGAGAAGTTGATTAGGGTGACTGGATGAGGGTGCCCCGAAATACCGGGGAAGGCAGGGTTTCGCAGGGTAGCTGCCACGGGTGAAGATATACCCCCCTGTTTCACACATCATATATGGTGCGAGCCTTTGGTTGGACTCCATGTCGCTCCCTTCAGTCCCCCCCCCTTTCCTATGACACCAGGCTACGTTGGCGTCGTTTTTCATCCCGTTGTCTAGTCCGACGGCACCTTGGCGTCGTTGAAGACCTCCATGGAGAGATACCACCACTGGCCCACGTTGGGCGTCGCGTCGTCCAACAAGATCTGGCTGCCGTACACCCGTACAGCCCAGCAGGCGGCCAGAGAGCTACCAGCAGCGCGCAGCAGCGCCGCGCCCGCCTCCGCTTCTGGGCCGGGCGACTGACGGGCCATCAGCTGCTCCGCGGCGCCTAGGATACACGTCTTTGCCGCGCGGCTGCTGCTGCCGCCGCCGGCGCCGCTGCCGTCAGAAGTTACCACGATGCCCGGTGGCGGCGGAACCAACAGCAGGAACAGATCAGATGCAGCGACCAGGAACGCCAGAACAGCCATCGTCAACGCCGTACAATGCAGCAGCTGTCTCCAGGGGAGCAGCCGCGGCGGACGCGGTGGCGGCGGCAGCAGCCGCTTCCGACGTCCCTGATCTGGGCATGAGGGTGGGCTCGAACACTTAGGCCCCGGTGATATCGAGGCCGACCGCGCCAATATGTCTTGCTGACGCCTTGCTTCTCCTCCCCCATTTCTGCGGAGGAGTCCTCTTGCATCATCGTCATCACCATCATTGTCGGTTTCTGCTTCTTCAACCGTTGCGGCAGCTGCGATGGCTTCTGACGACCTGGCACCTGCAGCGGACTTCCTGTCGGTCCCTTTACTGACTGCAGGCTCGTCCGCCTCCTCCTGCTCGTCCTCCTCCTCCGCCGCCCTCCAGCCTTCTCTAACATTTACAGTCCCTGCTTGCTTTCGCCTACCCTTTCGCAGGTGCTGCTGCTGCTGCTGCTGCTGTTTCTCCTGACCTTCGAAATGGCCCCCAGCTGGCCCACAACCCGCGTCCACCTGGCCCGAGGAGCCCATTACGCCGTCGCTGCCGTCGGCACGAACGCGTCCCCCGGGAGCCACACCGCCGCCAACGCCGTCGCCACCGCCGCCGCCACAACCGTCAGCTGTTGTACGACATACTTTCCGCTGGAGCACGCACAGCGGGGTGGCCACGTCCTCCGGCCCGTACGACAGCAGACACGCGACTGGGAGCTGCGGAACGAGAGTAGCAGAGAGTAAAAACAAACCCGCAGAGGTCATAACGCCGCTTCACAATAAACACGATTCCCAGTCACAAGAGACGATTTGGGACCTACGTGCGTGCGGTGATCTAGGTTGTGCTGTGCGGGGGAAGAACCTGCTCTTGGTCATGGTTCATGCGAGCAAGTCTGCGGTAAGCCTCCAGAGCTCGGGTGCTCAGCAGGTCGATTATTCACTGCACCGCTTGGGAAGGTGGGTGGCTAAAAGTGGCTAGGTGGGTGGGTAGGTGGGTAGGCGGGTGGGCTGAAAAAGGACCGAAGCCCTTGCTTGCTGTGGTAGCAGCTGCTGGTGCGGCTCCCAGTAGAGCCCTTCATTAGAACAGAAAAGAAAGAGATCCACACCTTGTTGATCATCATCATTATTGTCGAAACATCAGGCCAAGCCTCTACAATCAGATCCTCAACCCCCGGGCCGCCGCCTCACCCACCCAACTCTCACCAGCAGCACCGCCGAATGCAGGCTCATGTACGTCGACACCGCCAGGCCCAGTGCCGCCAGCCCGGGCCGTGCCTTACAGGCGCCGTACAGCGCTGCCACAACCGCCAGGTTCTCGAGGGGAGATGTCGTACCCCCCGCAGCGGCCGCCAGGGTGAAGGGGTTGAGGAGGTAGGTCCAGACCAGGGCGGACGGCAGGGCGGAACGGAGGCCTCTGCCTGGACCTGGGACGGAAGGCAACAGCACAGAGAACGAGCCAGATAACGACCCAGGTAAGGACGCAAACACAAGACGGTACGTGTTGACGGCGGGTAATGGTGGGTGAAGGCACTGGTGAGGTGACGAAAGATGAGGTGACCGCACTGGTGAGGTGAGGTGCTAGCTGTAAGTTTTTAAGTGCGGAAGGGTCCCCCATACCCCCCATACCCATATCTCCCCCCTATCACTTCACAGCTCCTCCACTGGCTCCACTGACTCCAACATCCCGCTACAGATCCCACTACAGAGGACGGCTCTGTCCGGGGTTTCCCTACTGGGAGGGGAGCCGCACGACGGGTAGTAACGGTTAGGGGTTGCTGTGGGTTGTAAGAGGAATGCAAACGGGCCGTTAGTGGCGCTGCTGTGACCATATGCTGGGAGAGGAGGGGGCAGAGGAGAGGAGGGGGCAGAGGAGAGGAGGGGGCAGAGGAGAGGAGGGGGCAGAGGAGAGGAGGGGGCAGAGGAGAGGAGGGGGCAGAGGAGAGCCACGGCTTGCGGGTGTGGCAGCAACAAATCTACCACCAACGGGAAGGGAGGTAGAGAGCAGGGGTGCTAGCACACGTGGGGTGTCACGCGGAGCGTCACGCGCGGCTGTCCCCGTCCGTCCCCCGGCTGTGAGCTTTCCATCCACTGTGCAACCAGGAAGCACAAAACACGGCACAGCGGGCGCGAAGACCGAGGAGGCCGGCGCAGCAGCCCTGCGGTCAGCTCTCACCTCCAGAGGAGGACTCGCAACTCGGCTCCACGCCGATACCGACGCCAGCAGCGGCGGCCCGCCTATCCGGGTCTTGTACAGCCCCTGTGACGACGCGTGTCGCACGGCTTTCGTCTGTGACACGCCTTGGACCGGAGAGCAAGTCCATGGCCAGAAGGTAGAGTAGCGACGCTGCCAGGAGGTCGAGAAGAGTGTTGGGCAGCACGTAGAGAAAGTCGTGGTCAGCCAGAGCGCCGTACAGCCACAGCCCTAGGGGCGGTGTACGGCAGGACGAGCCAGTGTAGGGTGATATGCCAAGGCGTAGCAAAGCAAGGCCCTCACGGAGCTCCAGGTTGCTGTTTGCTGCTGTGGACACCTCGATGCGCCATGCAAGGAAAGCTCCGACACCGCTCCAGGCGAGCAGCAGCCGCGCAGCCGTGCCCACGATAGCTGCGTAGATCATACTTAGGCACTGTTTTGCTCGTAAATTGCTTTGTTCGAGCTGCGGCTGTTCAGGCCATCAGTTGAGTAATCTCCAACCGCTCCCTGCAGGACAGTATGTTGTGGCTCGATATCCTGACACAATTGTATTTTCTGTGTTACATATTGCTAATGTAATCTTCAAAACCGATAACGAGAGTCCCTACTGGGGTTCCGCCATTGTGTAGTAATACGAACGCAAATGAACGAAGGTATGTTATAATTATACATAAATAGGTATTGCATTATTACAGTTGCTCAACTTGTAACGTAAGCAAAACGACGCACAGCTGCGCAGATTGCGACTTGGTGGTTAGTCGTGAATATGACGCGCAAACGAACGAACGAAAGAGTGCAACACGGACGAAAGAGTGCACGCGGACTAGCACATGTTTTGGATCATATCAGAAGATGCAGGTTACAATTTATTGATGATTAAATATGTTTGTACAGTAAGGTTAATTTACTACCTTTATATGTTTTTGTTTCCAGTTCGGCGGTTCATGAGCCTCTTGGCTCGTTTGGACCGTACAAGCTCGAAGCTTGTAACACAAACGTCGTCGTCGTCGTGCAACACTAGAGAGTCACGCAGCTAAGGTCCCACACCACACGCTTCAGGCCTATCCTCGTGTGCTCAAACACCTATGCACACTTATGCACAAAACTCACACCGCTCTACCCCACGGCGTCCCACGGCCCCCTGTCCATTCACCGCAAAATCCGAGGTAGCAGTCGTTGACCCCTTCATTTGCAAATAAGTTAGGATTCTATGATACACCGGGACCACTATCATCCGAACATCCCTCAGCCGCTAGTTTCCCCAACTAACACAACAATTACAAAATGCAAACAGCACATCCAGGTCGATGAATATCTTCACAACCATGTCGGACCATCTTAATTAACACCTTCAGGTCGCCCTGCCCAAGTCCCTGGCTGCTATTTCAGTGCTATTACTACTGCTGCTGCTACTGCTGCTACAGCTGCTGCTACAGCTGCGGCTGCAGCGACGGTGGTGGCAGTGGCCTCTGCTCCTGGCGCGGCTGCTGCTGTTGCGCGGGCGGCTGCCCCTGTGCCTGCTGCCTGTCATGTTCCTGGATGTATTGTACGGCCTCCCGAAACGACTCACTGATGCATCTGTACGGCACCTGTAACCCCAGCTCCACCTCACTGGACGAGCTGTCGAAGAGGAGCGTGCCGTACGCAACCGTACGGATGAGGTCCGGCGGCGCCTTTGCAGCCCACATCAAACAGGAAAATGGAAGAGAGTCATCTTGCAGATGGTACAACATGTACGAAACTTGTATTTTGCCAGCTACTGCTGCTGCTGCTGCTGGTGCAGTGCCGCACACTCGAGAAAGGACGAGAGAGGGAAAGGAAAGGAAGAAAAGAGAGAGGTGCGCGGCCTAGGCCAGGAAAGCAGGGAGCAAGCCCAGGGCCGCAAAAGACCCCCACACCCGCGGGAGCCACACACACGCACACACACACAACCCGCACCGCCCAACCGTACATACCTGCGGCGCCACGCCCGTCAGTGCAGCCCAGCCAGCAGCGGCCGCCGCCCACGCCGCCGCCACCCCCACGGGTACCCTCCACGTGGGTGCCGGCGTGCCGCTGAGCCGGGCCAGGGTGTCGTAGAACTCGGCAGTCGTCATTCTCTGATTGCCCACCTGCCCACCGGCGTCCGTGCACAAGTATACGTGTGTGCAAACCATCACTTCGGGATGGGCCGCTTGGAAATGAGCCGCCAGCCGGGGCTGGGCACCCACACGCAACTGAACCGCGTGCATGTGTGTGTATGTATGTTGTTACAGGGTGGTTAACTTCGCCAGCGGCCCCCTTTCCCGGGGCAGTCCCTGCTCTCCCCTGCTAGAGGGGCACCCTAATCCGTCACCCCATCAGACTTCAGAATGTATTCGTTGGGTTCGGCAACTCACCACCAGCATCCAACCAAATCTAGCGGATCAACGACGCATCAACTTAGTCCCTGGTCAGCTCGCAAGTATGTATGTGTGGGTTATAAAACCCGTTCTAGGACTCTCAGGTAGTGCCGCCAAACATCGCCCCCGTCACCGTGCATGATCACCTCACCCACGGCCACACACGCACCAGGTATCTGCGCCCAGGTCGGCCTCGCAGCAGCGCGGCGGCAATGGCTGCGGCAGCGTCCCGCACCCCGATGTAGGTGAACACCGTGTCATGGCCCAGGGCCGCTGGGACCTGCACGGGAGGCAACGGTCGCAGGGCCGGCCCATTAGCCGGGTGAGGGGTGTGGGGGTTGAGAGGGGTAAAAGGGGTGTGAGGGGGCCCTCCCTCCCTCCCTCCCTCCCTCCCTCCCTATCCACCGCCATCACCTCCGCCACCAGCTCGCACCCACCTTGCCGCGCACCAAATCCGCAATTCGCATCACGTCGTCCTGGGGCCCAGAAACCAGCCTCCGGTCCGCACCCACCACACATGCCAGCGCCACCACACACGCAGGCAGCCCGGTCTCCGCAGCGAGCCGCAACACAGCCGCATCACCTGCCGCCTTGCTGCGTGCGTAGAGGCTGGCGGTGGGCCCCGGGGGCGTGTCGGGTTGGAGGGGACGCGTGGGGGAGCCCCAGCCACCGGGAGGGCATCCCATTGCGAGGATGGTGCTGACATGTACGATCTGGTACGGCAGTGATGTACGACGTGGATGAGGGTGGGGGGGTTAGCGAGCTTGTGGTGCGGTGAGGAGAGACAGAGCCCTGCGGAGTGAAGTGGTGCGACACGTGGGGCCATAGGCCGAATGTACGGCGACAAAAGCCCACTCTGTCCACCTGCGCAACCGTTTGGATGTCAGAATATGCCTCAGCTCTGAAATCCCACAATTTTACAACACGTGATTTTTTATGATCAGAAGCCGCGTTGACGAATATGGCGATAGTGAAACCCTAGAGGAATAATAACTCGCGGGGTCAGCGGCTATCCTCTATCCTCTCGGGCCTTTCGTCAAACACAGAGATGGGGTTCTTCACGTTCCCCTCCAGAAGCGACATCAAAACTCAGATCACAAAACCCCCACACTACTCCATGCGGTCCTGCTACACAGCCACGCAGCCATCCCCACCTGTGTAACTTTGGCTTCCAGAGCCAGCTTCATAAGCTCCGAAACCGCCACCTCGTTTAGAGCGCCGTACATCTCCGTACTGCGGCTCCACCAGCGGTAGTGCGCAGCGCAGTTGATGAGACCGTCGCAGCCCCCATCAGCGGTTAGGTGAGGCGCCACGGTTGTACGGCAGGCTGGGCCGAGCATATCGCTGCGTGCCGTACACGACCGGGCCGGAAGGGCGTAAGGGCGTAAGAGCTATAGGTACGTCACTGCGGGAGCCAAAACCCGGGGAGGCGGTGCGCAGGGGGCGGAGGAGGCCGGGGAGGCGGAAGGGGTGCGGTGCTATGCTGTGCGGGGTTGCCGGGGTTTCCCGCGAAATCCCCAAGACGGGGGGCCCGAGGTGGGAGACCGGGGCGCGGAGCCGACATCCCCAATGGTGTGACCAATGGACCCACAACCACCCACTGACTCTCCTTTGCCATGCAGCCCAGTCCTTGCTAACACACACACACACACACACTAATTCCTTTCTCATCCTGCCGCTCACCCGATACATAGCTTCACCCGGCCCGCATGGTCCCTCTCCAGCTGGAGGAGCTCGGGAGTGGGTTGCCGGGTCAGGCAGCGAACCTGCCGTGTCGCAAGTGGGTCGGTTAGGTTTTGGCTGGGTTTCCGTTGGGTATTGGCAGGTTTCAGTTAGGTTTTGGTTGGGTTTCAGTAAGGTTTTGGTTGGGGTTCCGGCCGGGGTTCAGGGTGCGATGCAGAGCCGCTTGGCGGCCAGCCGGAGTAGTAGCCGTGTAAGTAGCGCATTGGCGCATGTCTAGGGGTGCCGGTTCCGTCATGCAGCGCACCATCGTGACACCCCTTTGTGATACCGCTCTCCACCCAACAACGCTGTCTCCAATCCCTTAAGGGGAGGAGGGAATGAAGATGGCGCGGGAGGGAGCGGAGGAGATAAGGACGCAGGAACCTCCCATCCTCACCTTCATCCGCATCCTAACCCAATCCCAAATCATGAACCCATCATTGCGCCCATGGAGCGCGCCCCCGGGCCCCCACCCCGGTCACTACCCGAAGAGGCGAACCCGCCCAGGGGAGCGAAACACAGTGCCCCCACTCGCCTCCTCCGCCAGCTGCCCCGCCAGCAGCGCCCGCACCACGTGAGACCCCACGAGCCCGCTGGCGCCGGTCACCAGTACGGCACGGAATGGCCGGGGGACCTCGCCTGCGCCCGAGCCCACCGCGTGGTCCTTCATGGCGATCAGAAGACCCGAGATCCCGTGTTGGCGACCCCACGGCCGTGGCTGTGGTTTACAGGAGATCCGGCCTGCGGCGGCGTCGTGGCCACCTAGTTATGTAAAAGGAAAGTAGAGTGCTCAGAAAGGCCTAGATCGTTTGCAAAAGAGCTACCCTAAACGGACAAGTTAATTCATATTCTTAAACCCCCCTTGTGATCAGGACCTACCAAAGACACAGTTTCTTGGACAGTGACCGAATCATCGCCTGTGGTACACGGTTCCTCCAAGCCAAGTAGTTAGGTTTGTCCCTTCCGAACACATCATAACGCGTTAAGAAGTGAGGCCCTTGTTTGCAATCGCTCGCTTCAGGCATATTTCCATGAGGCCAAACCCTTACTCGATGCACGAATACCGTACGGAGAGACTCCCGAAGTTGAAGGAGAGTGAGCAGGTAGGTGATCCTCACAGTCCGCAATTAACATCAAACGCATAGGGAATTGCAATATAACAGTCCTGGAATGCTGCTGACATTGTGCTGACCTGGACTGGGTTGCTTTTTGGGGTGTTTAACCAGGAGGCGATTCGTACTAATACGTAGAGCGTAGGGCCATATGGTATTGTTTTGTGTTGTTTGTCCTTCTATGGGTATAAGCTCATTTGCATCTGTCCAACGTCAAACCAGGTCGATGCTCGTCACACCCGGAACCCGCCACTTTTAGCATGGAGGATTACCGTCTAGAGCAGCAAAAAAACATTGCAGCCCAAGTCTTACTGCGCACGCCTTTGTTAAATCTATACGCCTCCAAGCAATCCCTGCCTCCAGCAATCGCTCGTTTTCGGCTGCTGCAGGTAATCCCACATTTAGGCATGACCTAAAGGACACCTTTAAGCTTGTCTTCAATGAGCCCCTTTGGCACCGGGGTCCCCAGGTCATATCGCAAAGCCCAGGCGAGGCGGATCCCACGCTTGCCCTCCCTTCTGAGCACCTTCCGGGGGGACAGCCCGCAGCGCAAGTCCTGGTCGGTAATCAGCCTCAACCCGAACCTCATCCAGCTCAGCAGCAAGCAGTCGCTGAGCCGGAACAGGGTCCACACCCGCCACGTCCCGCGCCGGACGCCATCAACGGGGACCCTGATATCCCCCTCCTCTCCAGCTCGGATTCAGACTCAGGCTCGGGGGCTGACTCCGACTGGCTTTCCGATTTAGAGGCCGAGGACTTTGGAGCCGATCGCGCGGAGTTTCAACGGCTGCGTGCCGGCGGCGGGGCACGCGCCCAAAGGAATCAGGCCCCAGCCCAGGTGCAGCAAGAGGGGCTGGAAGAGCAGCCGCCTCCACAGCCACCACAGCGCCTGCAGCAGGAGCAGCAGCATCCACAGGGGCGTCAGGCTGCTGAGGAGGGAGGTGACGTGGGGGAGGAAGAGCAGCTACACCAGCAGCAGGCGGCAGGGCCCCCACCTCGCAGGCATCTGGTCTGGGTGGAGGCCGACCTGGAGGTGCTGCCGGACGCGGAGTAGAGCAGCGGCGCCGGGAGGAGGAGGAGGAGGAAGAGGAGGGCACGTGGACAGGAAGGGCACGGAAGGGGCAGTTGTACGACAGGGTGTGCTGCATACAGCAGTGCCGTAGTAGTGGCGACGGCGGCGGCGGCAAGTGGTGGCCGGGAAAGCGTAGAGCCGGCGGTGCGGACGTGGGGCCCACGAAGAGCTTTCTGGGTTTGCGCAGCGCGGGGAGGGGGCGGACGGGGGTTGGGAAGGGCTTCAAACAGGGAAGTTGTTGACCCAGCGGGGTTGTGGCAGCAACACGGACGGCGGCGGCTGTTGCGTCTCTTCTTAGCGCCCTCTTAGCTGTCAGACAGAAAGAGAGGTGGGGGGCCTCTCAGGAGGTCATAGGAACGGGGCCGGGCTCTGGTCCCCGCGGATCCTTGATTGAGAACCGGCGTTCGGCACTCTCTTCTTGGCTCCTATAAGCTGAGAGTGAGAGAGAAAAAGAGAGAGGAAGAGAGAGGGAGTGGGGCTACAAGCAAGGCGCAGCACTAGGGAGGAGCTGTTTACCGTACTGCTGTGCGCTCTGTTAATTGTTAGTTGAGGAGAGGGAGGGTAGTGGGGCTGGGCAGGAATGCGGGTGATTTTCGCTCGCGCAGTGCGCTACATGGCGCTCCTGCGCGGCCACTCGGAGTTCGCGCATTCCTCCGCGGGGTCGTACCCACTATACCGGGGAGCGTACGTGTACGGATTTCCGTACGCTCCGTACGGCGGTAGTGTGTCGCCATCGGTGATGCTGCCGCGCGGCGCCGCCGCTGCGGCGGCAGATGCCACGGCGCTGGCACGGCGAGTGCACGCTCTGGCCGTCGTCGCTGTACGGCGGCTGTACTTTTTGGTTGTGACGTCAGCACTCGTCGCCGGCGCGGCGGCAGTGGCGTCGGCGACGGACACGGCGACGTCGCTGGCGGCGGCAGCTCCACGGACGTTACGTACAGTTATGTGGGCCATTCGGGCTAGCCTGAGCTACAAGCGCTTTCAGGTGGGCGGTGGGGGGGGGCAGTAGAGGATAGCGCCGGTAGGGGTCGGCGCCCTGGCCTGACGTGTATACATACGTACATACGTACGTACATATATGCGTACATTTATATATACATACATGCATATATATACATACATACGTACCCGCATTTCCAGGCCTCCTGCTACGGCGCCGACACGGAGCACGACGAGGCCTACCAGGCGGCCCTCAGCCAGCTGCATACCTACTGGGCTAAGCAGCTCCTGGCGGTGAGCTGGGGGGGGAGGGGGAAGGTACCCGGTCCGGGGCGGCAGGGTAGGGGCGGGGGCCCGCGTGAGGGACTTCGACATGCGGGGGAGGGGCTGTGACAGGGGGGGGTTCAGAGGTCCGGGTGTGCAGCGAGAAGGGCTCCTAGTGGTGGTGGTGGTGGTGATGGTGGTGTCGACACGAAACGGGTCCGAAGCGACTTGCGGATGCAAAGGCCCTCCGCGTAGTCCTGGCGGGATTCAATCTGGATGGAGGGATGAAGGGATGGGATGGGATGCGGTTTGGTTGTATGGTGATCTCTGAGTAGTGGTGATCTGGACACGGTTAGGGTTTTTCCCGCGTTTAAATGTCATTCCCTCCTAACCCCACGTACCCCTAAACCCCCCTTGCATCCCCCGCCAGGTCTGTCGTCGCAACGGCGGAGTGTACGTCAAGGCGGGACAGTTTGCAGCGGCGTTTGGGGGCGTGCCCCGGGAATACCGTACCGTACTGTCACAGCTGGAGGACCGTGCCGTACCCAATCCGTACAAAGTGGTACGGCTCCCTGGAATGGAACTGACAGCCGTGTGTGTTTGCCTCCCCCGTGTTTGTCGCCACGTGGACGTGTGCGGCTCACTGAGGTTGGCTTCGCTGCCCGGGGGCTATCTGGGGAAAGGGGGATTCTAGGGGGTCCGTGAGCCAGAGGGCTTCAAAACGGCTCCTCTCTTTGGGCCTGCCGACCCACTTTGCAGCTTAGGTGCGGCACCAGCGAAGCTAGTATAGCCTCTAAGCTACATTATGTACGGCAGAAGTACGGCTTGCCAGTTTTGAAAATGTGTTACTTGATTGGCTTTACAGCTCCATAATTCCCGCGCAATTCGCCTCTCACCACTGGTGGGCCTTATTGTTGCGCTAACTGCGGTAGTGTAAGGCCCTTGACAGCTCCGGTTCCCGCCATTGCCTTTTCCTGTCGCAGTCTGTATGTCCGGCGTCATCTCTTATGGGCGGCCACCTTGAAGCAAAAGCCGTGAAGGCTGTTCAGGACATGACTCTCACCAACACCCCACCTTAAACTGCGGCATTTCCTGTTTCCCTAAATTCCCTAGGCAGCTATCCGCCTCCCCAGTCCCTAACCCTCCTCCGCACTTCTCCCCTCCAACCCGCCCCGGAAACCCCGGCTACCCACACGCGCCCGGAATCCTATCTCGACCCCCCCGTCCTAGAGCTCGGAAAACAAACTACCTTCAAAAATATCCTAGAAAACCCTAAGCCCATACTAAAACCCTAAACCGCCCGCACACGCGCCAGGTCCGCCGCGCCCTGGAGCGGGAGCTGGGCGGCCCCGAGCGAGTGGACTCCGTGTTCTCTTCCTTCAGCCGGCGGGCCACTGCGGCCGCCTCCCTGGCGCAGGTGCACAAGGCGGTGCTGGCGGATGGCAGGGAGGTCGCGGTCAAGGTGAGGAGGGCCGGCAAAGGGGGAGAGATGGTTGTGTGTGTGTGTGTGTGTGTGTGTATGTGTGCGGAATCGGGTGTGGGAGTGGAAGGGGGTGCCGGATGGATTGGAAGTATTATCGGGGGGCTTGGTAGGACTTGCCGCCCAGTCGCCTTACATGATGAGGGTGTGAGGATGTGGGCCCCGCTGAACCCCCCTCTCACCCCCCACACCCCCACACCCCATGGACGCCTTTCGGTCAGTTCTACGTTTGATACTCTCTTGCCCTGGCAGCAGCTTCAATCGTGTGTGGTTCGTCTCCCCCCCCCCCCAACACCTACAGGTCCAGTACCCCGGTCTGGCTAGCTCTGTGGCCGCCGACCTGGCCACCATGAAGGCCCTGGCAGCGGCCGCCTCAGCCCTGTTCCCGGACATCCGACTAGCCTGGCTGTACGAGGAGCTGGCGGCCAAACTGGAGGTGGAGCTGGACTTCAGGTGCGCGGAGTGGGGGGGGGTGA
>NW_003307548.1:31222-38177 GCF_000143455.1 Volvox carteri f. nagariensis | reverse complement strand
GAGGGGGTTGAGAGGAGNGGGGTTGAGAGGAGGGGGGTGTGCATCGAATGGGGCCCCGCTGCTGGGTACTGCTGTTGTGAGGTAGTAGCGGCAAGAGAGGTGCGATGTGTGGGAGCTCAGTGGCTGACGTGTGCGGCGGGCAGTGGGGCGGCGAGGGGGCCGGGGAGGGGCCCGCTCACGCTGACTCACCGCTACTGGTAACCACACGCCTCTCCATCTCCGCCCTCGCACCTGCTCGTCCACGTGCTGCTGAATCTGCGGTGCAGGGTATCTTTCGATCCTATCATCACTGCACCCCCCCCACACACACACATACATACATACATACATACATACATACATACATACATACATACATACATACATACATACATACATACATACGTGCGCACACAACCTGATCCACTGCGCCCATCCTGTTTCACGCCGGACTTCCCCGCGGGCTCGGGAAGCGGACATACGCCAGGCCACCACCACCTTCCCCGTCCCCTGCTACCCCTGCCGCCTCACACCCTCCAGCTACCTGGTGCAAGACCCGGTTCTGGTCGCCGCGTATTCGTCTGTCCGTCCGTCCGCCTTTCCTTCCCGTTCAGGAATGAGATTCGCAACAGTCGGCGGTTCCAGTCCGTGCTGCGGGATGCGGGCGAGGGGGGTCGTGTGGTGGTTCCGGAGCTCCACGAGGGGCTGTGCAGCAGCAAGGTGCTCATCATGGAGTGGATCGAGGGGGCCAAGATCACGGACGTGGAGGCGCTGCAGAGACAGGTGGGTGGGTCAGCGGATTGGGGGTACTGGGGGCACTGTGTGTGTATGTGTGTGTGTGTATGTGAGTGAGTGTGTGAGTGTGTGTGTATGTGAGTGAGTGTGTATGTGAGTGAGTGTGTGAGTGTGTGTGTATGTGAGTGAGTGTGTATGTGAGTGAGTGTGTGAGTGTGTGTGTATGTGAGTGAGTGTGTATGTGAGTGAGTGTGTGAGTGTGTGTGTATGTGAGTGAGTGTGTGTGTGTGTGTGAGTGAGTGAGTGAGTGTGTGTGTGTGTGTGAGTGTGTGTGTGTGTGTGTGTGAGAGAGAGCGTGTGTGTTTTGGAGTAGGGGACGGAAGAGAATGGGTATACTTAGCGCTGTGTGTGTATGTCCCGCGACGTATGGATAGAGTGAGTGAGTGAGTGAGTGAGTGAGTGGGTGTGAGAGTGAGCTAGAGATATACCCCTCTCGGCGCAATCCCCCAATATTCCCCCCCCCTACACACACACACACTCTTCACTCCCGTTGTCGTTTCCTAAACTCCGCACCCCCCTGTTACCTTCCTCTTGCGTCCTTCTCCTCCAACCCCCAACCACTACCACCACCCGCCACCACCACCCTGTCAGGGGATCAACCCCCGTCTGGTGGGTCGGCAGCTGGTCAAGCTTTTTGGGGAGCTCATGTTCATACACGGATATGTACATGGTACGGCACGTGTTGTACGGTGTAGTACGGTAGTGCTGTTTGGCGGGTGTGCGATGCGATGATGCGATGAGTTGGTTGCAGTACGAGATCAGAAACTGTGTGCGGCGATTTGGAAGCCGGTGTGGATGTACGGATATCTTCCATGCTGGCGTGGCATGATGAGGCTAGGTGGTAGTGTGGACGTGGTGGTGCTGGTGCTGGTGGTGAATGTCCACACGGGCTCATCCCATCGGATGGCAGCTGAGCAGTTCGGGGGGGGGGAGGACGAACCACGAGCGAGCTGAGCAGCTCCGGGGGAGGGAGCGGCAGCGAGGGCGACAATTGGCGGTTAAGTCAGCGTAGGGCGCCAGGGGGGGGGTGAAAGTACGAATCTAAACCATGATATGAACTGGTAAAATGGGTAAGAATATGAAGCATATGGGCATTGACGGCACCATTGTGCTCCCGCCCCTTCCACCCTCCTCTCCTGGTTTCCGCCACCCCCTCCCGCTCCCAACCCACCTCCCCTCCTTATATCTGTGGCCCGCAGGTGACCCACACCCGGGCAACCTTATGGTACGACCTAAAGGTATGGCCGTACACACGTCGGATTTGATTGGCTGGGGAAGTATATGTACGGTTAGTGTGGGGTGCACTCTTTCGTGATGTAGTAAGCAGCCTCCAGCGGGGCCCACCCTCACCCCCACCCTCACCCCCACACACTCACCCCCACCCGCGTCCACCCACCTCTGCACCCCACCCCACCCCACAATGCATGGCCGGGGCAGGGGGGGCAGGGGCGTCCCTCTTTCCCTCCACCTTCCCCCCGCCCCAGCCCCGCCCTGCCCCCATGTCCCGTACAAGCCCTCTCCCCCCGGTTGTGATGGCAACTACCTACCGCCACCCCATCACCCTACCCACCCCATCACCCTACCCACCCCATCACCCTACCCACCCCATCACCCAACCCACCCCATCAGCCAACCCACCCCATCACCCTACCCACCCCATCACCCAACCCACCCCATCACCCAACCCACCCCATCACCCTACCCAACCGTCTCGTCAGGTCGACCCAACTTCCTGAGGTGGCTGTTCCGGGGGACTCGTCGGGACTTCGAGATCGTGGTGCTGGACCACGGGACGTACCTCGAGGTGGGTTGGGGGGAGGGGGGAGGGGGGGGCAGGTGGGGGGATGATTGGCGACGGGAAACCCGTCGTGCCGCGGAGGAGATGGGTTTCCTTAGCGGACCGGAGCATACACACAGCATCTCTCTCTCTAACACACACAAATATGTGTATATATATGCACATATACACACACACACAAGTCGACACGGCAGCAGGGGGGACGGCGGGGCTAAGGCTAAGGCTAAGGCTAAGGAAGCTGCCTGCCTCGCTGGGGGCTGGAAGGGGATGTGGCAGTTCGCATCACGTTCCTCGTTCCACTCTCCTCTCCTCTCCCTTCCCCCCCTCCCCCTCCTCCGCCAAGATGGCCAGTTGCAACATATCTTGGGACTCCAGCAGCCAGTTGGCGGTGTGCTTTGGACGCATGCTGGGCACGAAGGATGATATTCTTCTCTTTGACTTTTACACACACACACACCTTTGATATCGTAACACCCGTCACTGGGCCCCAAGGGCATGCGTAACCCTTAAACCCAACCCAACCCCACATTCCTGGATGCCAGGACTTCCCACCTCGCGTTTTTCAGTCCCGTCTCCCCATCCTCATCATGATGTGCCCCCCCATAGCCCTCTCATCAGGTTGTTCTTATTGTTATTGTTATTATTATGAACCCCCGCCCCCTCAACCCCCCAGGTGGCTCCGGAGCTCCGTCAGCAGTTTTGTCAGTTGTGGTGTGCCGCGGTGATGCACGACGAGGCCACGCAGGTACGGGGACGGAGTTGATTTGGTGAGATAGCGCGGGGTAGTGCAGGTGCTGCTGCCGGGTGTGCTGCCGAAGCGATGTGGGCGGGGTGGGGGGTTACGTTTTTATGGACTTTGCGACGTGGTGATGGTGGTGATGATGGTGATGGTGGTGATGGTGGTGGTGATGGTGATGGTGGTGATAACGGGTGTGGCTGCATGGAGCCCGAGCACGGGGGGTGGGGTGGCTGCATGGGGGGCATGGGAGCCGGACTGCGTGTGTTGTTGTGTGTGTGTGGAGGGGGAAGGAAGAGGGGAGGTAGGGCGGGGGGCAAGCTGGCTGGGTTTCAGATTTGTTCGGATGTTAGTCCCGTCCCGTCCCTCTCAGGCCGACATCTCCACGGACATGGCGGGCGAGCGGGGCGGTCGGGTGCTGCCGCTGCTGCTCACTCAGCGAGCCCGCAACCGTGCAGAGGAGCGGGCGCTGCGGGAGCGCATCGGTGTCCGCACCCTGGGCGACATGACCTCCCTGCTCTCCACCGTCAGCCGCCACCTGGTGGACCTGCTGAGGGTGGTGACGGTGGTGAGGGCGGCGTCCGCGGCCCTAGGGGTTGCGATGACGGAGCGGCTGCAGATCTATTCGGCGGTAGCGGCTCGGGGGCTGCCGCCGGTGGCGCCGTGGCGGCGATGGTGGCGGCGGCGGCGGCGACGCGGCGACGACGACGAGGGTCCGGTTTACTTGCATAGGTACGACATGCTGTTTGTGTGCATGTATGTGTGTATAATGCCGTGCATGTGCGTATTTATGGGTGTATCGGTTCTCTCTGCATTCTGTACTTTCCCCGTGTTATTAAAAGCGTAGACCTGGTTTCTTAGGGTTGTGCTGTGAGGCGCAAAAGGGGGCCGTGGCTGGTGGCCGGTGATGTCCCCTGTTCAGGGTCTCCGGCCCCTGAGCAGCCCTCTGTTTCGTATCACCGTTGATCCGATCCGACCTTCAATTAATTGATTACTGACGCCACGTCGCAGTCCTCCCCAGTAGTTCCTTGATTTCCCCCCCCCTGCGCTCTCCCCTCTCACCCCCCTCGCTTCTCCTTGCCCCGCCGCTGCCCTTTCCCCTCATAAACCCCTCCCCGGCTCACCGGGGGGCTCCCGGGGTCGGCTCTCAGGTCCTTCGCCTCTCTGGCCTACCGCACCCGTCTGCAGATGATGTTGGTGGGGCTGAGTTTGTGGTCGGCTGGCTCCTCTGTGGTGGGTCGGGTGCTGGGGACCGTGGTGGCGCTGCTGGAGGAGGCGCTGTTCTCGTAGCAGCTGGCGGCTGGTATCGGGTTGTGTGTAGCTGTTGGATGAGGGGGAGCTGGCGTTTAGGGTGTTTGGGGGCAGAAAGAGGAGAGCGTAACCGCAGCATTGGTGGTGCTTTGCTGCGCCCTCGCTGGACGTGATGCAGCACGTCAACGTATGAGTGGCCTTGTTACAGTCAGACAGATATGGTCAGGTGTGGGGATTGTGGAAGGGGGCCCGGCGCAATTGTTGTTGTAGCTGCTGCGCATGGCGGAAGGGCGGCCCGACGCTTGGCGCTTGGAGCGTGGCTGGTTGTACGGAAGGATCCAGTTTTGCGTATGCGCGTTGGCTTTTAAATCAGATGGAGAAAAGGTGAGTTGGAGCGTCAGTCCAGATGCGGTCTGTAAATGCGCGGTCTTGCGTATGCGTCTCGTGTACAACTGTTCTCGTAAGTGAAGCGACTATGTGAGAGGCTGGCGCTATGGGTACCATCCCTTGCTGATTTCGGGAAAAAGCGGGAAGAGATGGTAAGAGGGAAAGCGAATCGAAGGAAGTCGAGGTTGTCGCAGCCAAGAATGTTGCTGTAAGCGTAATTTGCGCGCGTTTTTTTCCGATTGCGCTCTCTGCGGACGTTCAATCCCTTTCAATCGATTTTGTTGGTATCATCTTCTTGTAATTTTGCAGAAACGGTCTCATCTGCGACATAGCTTGGTGCTCAGTTCGTCGCGGTGATGTACTCAGCGTTATTTTTCGTACATACGAAGTTGCCATACTTGATAGTTACGCACCATGGTAAGTCGTCTGCTTTCCACATTTGCGATGAATATGCTGTAATGTTACAATGCGCCCCACGATACCCATGTACGGCAGATAGTAGTACGGTGCAGACATTGACCACTACCGTATTGTGGATAGAGATAAAAGGCAAAAACGGCATTCTGGGTTTGCATGGCGAGACCGTTGTGTAACTGGGTGGGTGCCTGGTTGACTGGGTTAATGTTTAAGAAGAGTGGTTTGGCGGGTGCTTGGTGGAATGGGGGGCTCTCCGGGGGGGACCGACACCGCGCCGCAGTTGTGGATCGGCCCTGGTCAGGTCGGTCGCCCCAGTGGTGATGCAGAGGTGGCGGAAGGCGCGAGAGCTTTTGCTGTTGCGCGCATTAGGGAGAGTGACACGGTGCAGGCGGCAAAACAACAGACGAAAGGGGTTCGTCGCAGGCAGCCAGTGGCAAAAGCCGCATGGCGGGGAACCGCGGCCTCCTCGGCTGTGACGGGGCTTGGATTGCTCCTACTCCTCCTCTTAACACACGCCTTTGTAAAGCGCGCAGCTGGCACACTTGCCTCCTTTCATTTCTTCACCCGCTACAGGATTTATGTTCATCTGGGTCACGACATTTTAGCGTTTTTTCTACTCGTCTTAATTCGTATCAGTGTGAATGTGTAATACTCTTTACTTAATTTTGGGTCGAGCTCACCACCCTACCCCACCCCCCGCCGTTGTGTGGCTCATGGGGCGCTGGTCCTGCGCTACTGCTGCCCCACTACCCGGGGTAATATCCCCTCAACATTGATTCAGCCCCGCTGGATCCAGTGCTGGATTCCGCCGGTTGCTGATGTTAACCAACACTACCCTCTGAGACCATTCCCCGCTTATCGCTACTTGCACACAACAACATCGCGTCAGTATTATCATTCTTCGGTGCTTGTCGGGACCGGCGCAGGCAAGTCCCTCGTGCAGCCGGCGGCGGTTCGTACAGAGGCAATATCACAAACATTAACACGACAACGGCGCGTTTCCTTTAAAAACAAACTATGGCATGGTAACAGGAGCAGGACTCATCAAATAACAACAAAACCGAACTGCTTCTTCCCACCAAGGCTCATCAGCATCAGACCGAGTAGGGGTTTATCGACGTAACAAACAACCTTCAAAAATGCCGCAATGTGCAGCTCTTTCAACCCCCTGCTGCCATCCCACAGCGACAACGACACCTCCACGGCCGCAAGAAGAAACTCCCCCAGCACCCGCAAAACAGTGGGAAATTGAAGAATTTCATCGTGAAGTCAAACAAGTTACTGGTGTCGAAAAATGCTAATAGCTGTCACAATCGACAACCCACAACGACAACTGCTCCGGTCACCAAGCCGGCAAGACAAAGCCGCCAAGCGGCCTCACGTTCGCCGCCCCCCTTCGACAGCCATTGCAAGTGGACTACACAATACACTCGGGCGGCCCACACAACAACGCGCCGCACCGCACTGACGCAATGAAAGCCTCACCCTCCTCCTCCAGTTTGGAGGGAGGCTCCCGCCACCTGCCACCCCCCGCCTGCTGAATCGTTCCCCCCTCTCTCTCTCCCTCCGGCTCTCCCCTACGTCCCCCCCCC
>NW_003307548.1:18145-31133 GCF_000143455.1 Volvox carteri f. nagariensis | reverse complement strand
ATCCACCCTCCAGGAGCAGGTCCCCATCCCCGGTGCCGCTGCTGTCGGCACGGTACTACTATCCCAGCTGCCCAGGTACCCCTCGGCAAGGTGCGGGGCCAGGTGCTATGCTGGCTCCCCACTGAGCCTGCAGCTCCCGCAGCAGCTCCGTAACCATCCGTCGTACACGTAGCCTGTACACAGCCCCTCAGCGCCCGCGGAGAGCTTTAGCGCCCTCCCTTCCGACCTCTGAACCTTCCCCCTTCCATAACCCCCTTCACTTATCCGAATCCTTTGCAAACCTCTTCACCCACCCCAGCCTCCCGCCCTCATTCAGCCGTGCCACAGCGGGCACCTGCACGCCTGTGTGCCGTGGAGGTTGGTGGGGCTGGGCTTGGAGCTCAGGTACGGCAGTCCGCACTGGTAGCAGAACTGGCGGCCGCAGCGGCAGCGGATGTAGTTGCAGCCACCGGCCCTCTCCACCAGGGAGCGGCACTGGGGGCAGCGCTGCCAGCTGCGAGCCGCACTGAGGCGCAGTACGGCTGCGGTGTCGGGGTTGCGCTCCTCGGGCGGCAGCGCCTGGTACTGGGCGCAGCTGTAGCCCTGCACGGAGTGTACGGCGGAGAGTGTGGGAGCCCGGGAGCCCGACTCGAGGCTCCGGCTCTGACTTGGGATTTAACTGGGGAGCTGCTTGCCGGTCACTCAGACGGAATGATGACGTCGTTGTTTATCACGCGATATCATGGAGGCAATTGATTGCATCATGCGCTGCGGGCCTGAACGGGCCTCATTCCCGCCCAGTGCACAATGCCGGGGCGTGTGCAACCGGGGTTAAGTTGCCGTCTGCTCCCTCTCCTACCTGCCTCTCCTATCTGCCTCTCCTGCCCCACCTGCCGCCCTGTCGCCCCGTTGTGACTCAACTGCCATGTACTACCATCCCCATCCCCATCCCCCATCCAGATCCCTGCTAAGTGCCTTACCACCCCCCCCTGCCCCTACATCTCCATGCAGAGGTTCCCGGACCCCCCGCCCCCCAAGTCCGCCCGGCCTAGCTCCCCTCATCTCACCTTGTGCCATCCGGGAATGCGGCAACGAGGGCAGAAGCCCTTGCCGCAGGCGGGGCAGGTGCTGGGCTGGTTGGAGGGTAGCGGCTGCTCTCCCGTTGCCGGCAGTAGCAGGGGGCAGGAGCAGGCGGCGTGGGGGCAGAAGATACGGGGCAGATTGCGGAGGGCGTACCCCACCTCCAGCTGCTCCCACAACTGCTGGTTTGAGTCACGGTTTCCGGCACGGCATCGGGGGGAGGGGCAGGCGGCGGCGAAGGGAAAGAGAGGGGGGCCGGCAGGCGCGGTTAGGACTTGATGTATCCTAGGGTGCTTGCTACCGCCGGCTGGTGGGGACGTGGTCTGCTATGAGAACGATGATGAACGGCATCAAATATCTTCATGTGCCCATGTACCTGGGGGCTTCCTGAGACTCATTCCCACAGGATTTTAGGTTTCCAATCCCTCCGCCCCCTGACCTTTGCCAGCCAGTCTGTAGGTGTGTAATCTCAGATGTGAGACCTCGGCAGGTCACTTTCGATGGCCCAACAACACCCCCATCCAAAGGGGCATAACGATGCGCTCATGCGATCATGAGCGCCCCCACTCCCTTGCCTTGCCGCGCACCTGCACCTCCTTGGTTTGGCCCTCCAATGTCGCCAGGACAGCTTCCCTCGAGAACTTCAGTCGGCAGCCCTGTCGTCCCCCTCCTGCGCCTCCACCTCCCCCCGCAGCCATGGGGCAGGTGATGGGGTACTTGCCGTCCTTGATCGCCCCCCGCACGTACTCGGTAATGCAGCCAGAGCAAAAGAAGTGGCCGCAGCCGGCAGAGGCTGGCCGTTTAGGCCGCGTGCTGCCGGAGCTACTGCTGCTACTGCTGCCACTACTGCTACTTCCGCTGTTGCTGCTACCGCTGCTGCTGGCGGCGCTGGCGGAGGCAGCTGCATACGACAGTGCGGTGCCAAATCCTGCCGGTAGGAGTTGGTCATAGCAGCTTAGGCACATCAAGCTGCCGCTGGCTGCTGCTGCTGCTGCTGCCGCCGCCGCCGCCGCCGCTGTATCAAAGATTCCCCCTTGGGCCAGACCGCCATCACCGCCGTCCCCATCCTCGTCATCGAACCAGCCACCGTCGTCAGTCTGAGCGCGCTGCTCAGGGGGATTTTGCACCGCCAGAAGCTGAGGACACGGTGGCGGCGGCCGCCTGAAGAACTTATGCAACGCCAAACGCCAAGGGCCGCTGCTGCTACTGTTGCTGCTGCTGCAGGCACGGCTGCTGAAGCCTTTGGCAGCAAAAACCCTGGGCCAGAGGCAACCACCGACTACCTGCCGGCACAATTGGGGATGGAAAGTGATTGGGTGGAAAGCTCTAGAGTTACCAGGAGGGCCTAGTGGATGTTAAACAGCTCTGTGGGGGCTAGGAAACAAGAGAGGAAGCAGGACGGTCCCGTGGGTCGCTGTATGTATGTTGTTACAGGGTGGTTAACTTCGCCAGCGGCCCCCTTTCCCGGGGCAGTCCCTGCTCTCCCCTGCTAGAGGGGCACCCTAATCCGTCACCCCATCCGACTTCAGAATGTATTCGTTGGGTTCGGCAACTCACCACCAGCATCCAACCAAATCTAGCGGATCAACGGCGCATCAACTTAGTTCCTGGTCAGCTCGCAAGTTGATATTATCACGTCCTACACCGTCCATAAGATGGGGGGCCACCTCCCATTTCATCACTCCTCAAACACCCGAGGAGCCGGCAGGCGGATTTGAACCCGGGTCGACTGGGTCAACTGGGAGCAGAAGTCAGGCCTTAACCTCTGCCAGCCGCCTGCCTAAACTAATTTGAGTGCTGTATGTATCCGAGGACAAAGTTCTTTTCAGCACCAGCTTATTAAAGAGGAATTGATGCCTGGTATCGCGGCTGGAACGTGCCTGGTCGTCTCGATTTTGATTTTGGTCGGAAGAGCGCATTTGTCGGAAGAGGAACCACGCGACACCGCAAACAGTTCGGTGGCAGCGCTTCCCTGCTTTCCCGTTATAGCGAGGGATAGCAACTCCATGTGCTATGGCATCGCTGGCAAACCTTTTGCAAAAGAACAATAGGACAATATTACGTTGGGAATTTTGGCTTCTAGGGATAAATTTCTGCCATGCAGCGGCCTGCACGACGATTCATTTGATTTTTCTCCAACAGAAAGGCGGTCGACGAGTCCATAAACAAAAACGAGGAAAACACAAGCGACTGAATCTTTTCACCCTGTTGATACTGATCCCGCATAGACACGGCGGTATGGCCGATAATTGCTCGCGGCATCTCCCGAGTAAAGCTGCTACGCTAGGACACACGCTCAACCCAGGCGGCCCAATCTGTTGCACGCATTCCGCACAAACTCAAATTGGCCCATTCTGAGGTCCTCATGGAAATTTAGAGCTACTGGGGTTCCTGGCGCAAAGCAGCGCAGAAGACGCGCGCTGCAATTGACTTTCAAATGGGCCATAAGGATGGAATGTAAGCTTGTAAGTAATTGCTAGTTGCACCAACGGCAAGATCCGCCACACCATCACGAGCAACTTTTGAACCGCCTCCTTTCCCCGCGGTTAAGTACAGGAGGTTTCCGGGGCTAGTCGACTGATCCAATAAGCAGGCTATGTGGCCGTCGGCAGGAAAAACCCTCATCCTGAGCACCTCACACCCTGCACACCTTATGCCGCTTAACTCCTCGATTACTTGGAATGAGCAAAGCATTCTGGACACGGCTTTTGTCTCATTGCGTTCCTTCGTGAGTCGGAGGACCCACGGCCAACCAACCAACCAACCCCACCCCAAAGTAAAACCCAGAGACAGACCGCCACCAACTGAAACGTGTCTGGCTTTGTCTCCCGGCGAGACATAGGCGGGACCTTGTGGTAGAACCTGAAGTACCTAAACGGCTGCAAGGGAATGTCGTACACGTTGGGCAATCGTTGTACTGTACGATACCTAAATAACCGCAGCAACCATGACCCCCGCCAGCTTGCACGTCGCCGTGGAGACGAGGTGTTGAGTGCATTAACGCATTACAGGCATGCCGGATTTGGCTTCGGGGTAGTGGCGGTGTATGGATGGCTTCACGACTGTACGACGTGGTGCCTCCAGCCGCCGTCATTGCAGCCACTACGACTCGCAGCTCAGGGAGAGAACGTGTGACGCCGTTAACACTGCCCTCCCCCTTAAGCGCCCCCGGGACAGTTCCGGCCCTTATCCATAGCCGAACAATGCTGATATGCCCATGTTTCTTTACACAGCCTCGCCTGATGTGATTACTTTCTGCAGAGTACTTATCTTCGACAGCCGTAATCTGACGCTTCCTTTCGAACACCCTGCCTGGTTGGTAAGGAGATCATGGGAGGCGTCGCGCCGTTAGTTGAGTTTCCGGCCGCCGCATAAGCAGTAATGGAATAATAGGCTCCGCGTGCTGCTTACTCGAAGCTGAAAACGATGCAAAAATGGCCTTTATGTGCAGATTGAGGATCCAGGACAGGTTCGCGGAAAGAATGCCGACACTCAAATTAGTTTTCACAGTTACAGCTCTCTCTCCCAGGCCACCTCTGAACGCCCACAACAGCCAAAGGGGCGTTGGTCGAAGTGCGCTTCTATGTGCCACAGTCCTTCGAGCTGAACCACATGAGCCGTCTAGAAGGCACCACCGAAAGCCTCGGGAGCGACGTAGCCAGCCATTGGCGGGGGGGCAGCCGCCTCGAAGCCAGCTGCAAGCGACAGGATAGGGACGCATAGGGTTCAGAAAGCGAAGAAGTTTCCGTAATGCTCATCATCAGGGCGCGTGTCAGCAATCCCAAGGAAACTGAAGGGGCCCCATGGTTTGGCCGTGCCCATTACGCATGGCGTGACTACTCAGCAGTGCTACATTCTGGACAAACCAGCGCTACAATCGACCCACCAGCCCAGCCCAGACCAACCCAACAACACATGAGCGGAACATAAAACTATCTTTGCCGGAACACGAGCACATCCCTACGGAACACGAGCGTACTCCGTCGTTAGCACAACCGATGCGATTTGTAGATATTTCAGGCAGACCATCCCGTAAGCAATAGGTTTTAAAATGGGTGAATGGATGAATGTATCATCAGTTGAATCCAGCGCACCACCACGCTTCATGCACACCTCAGACTAACGTTTGAGGCTATACCCAGGAATGCAAGCAGTCACGATCTGCAGAGTTTTAATAAGCCCTCTAGTATGCAACCAAAATCACCGATGACATTTAGCGCAGCCGGCATTCAATCCAAAACCCAGCCGACCAGGATAGATTCCGATATCAAACCCATAACCTGTGCAGTCCCCCCCTGTCCTCACGCAAGCTGCTTTCACGAAGCAGTCCCCGAAGAAACTGCCCTGCTGACATACACTTTCCATTTTCTACCACCCGCCTATTACACCGCCCCTGGTGTACACCATGCAGTTCCGTACATGCGCATGCATGGAAGGCCTCTTTTGCGGTATCCATTTCCGCGGGGCCTGTCCCTGGAATGATATCACATCCTCCCAGGCTGAAAACATTTACGGAGAGTCCTCACCACACGATACCCACATCAACACATCCGAGACAAACACCTACCAGCGGCCTCGAAGCCACCAGCGTCCACAGCGTAGCCGGGGGCGGCAGCGTCCGGCGCCGCAACGGGGGCCTCGCCCCAGGTCTCCGTGGCTCCCACCGGCGCAGGCAGGGCGTAGGCCTCGCCCTCGTACGCCTCGTCCTCACCACCCTCCTTCGTCTCCTCGGGCTCCCTGGCAAGATAAGCGCGGAACGATGCAACTCATGACTCGAACGCAGACTGAAACTCAAGTACGGGGCTTACTGGCGCCATCCAGGAGCTAACCGACAACTGCCTAGGGACGAGGGTCGCTTCTGGCTGCGGCGTCGTGATACCCATCCGTTCCTATCGTCGGAACGGTGCAAATGTCCTACATGAAGTCAAGTGTTTTGCAGCTGAGATATGAGTAATGATCAAGGCGAGGTGAACATGTTTAACAGCAATGTCGCACCAGAAGCTGCACGACAACGTCAAGATTGAGCATGGGGCTTTCCGGCTATTTCCCCTCACAAAAGCCCGCAACAGCCAAGATGCCGAATCCACCCAAAAGCCGACAGGGGTGCTGAGGGGTATTGAGTTCAATGAAGAATGCTGATAATCCAAAGCTTCGCTCGCGCAGCTTTGGGGGTACATCGACATGGGAGTCTTCCACGAGGCCATGGATGCTCCCAAGCGCCTCTTGATTGATTGATTGATTTCCCTCGGACTCCATTGAGGCTGCTGCTTCTCCTTACTGTACGTGCTGCTGTGCCCTCCATGTGGCCCCTGCTGGAGTCTCCCCCCCTCGCCCGCCCAGGCTACTGCAACCCATAAGTCCAATGCTGCCACTCCACAGCTGCGGCGGTATTGCTGCCGCACCTGTAGAAGAACAGGTCCACCATCACGTTCCAGGGGTTGGCCGGGGTGACCTGCTCGCGCATCTCCAAGACCATGCGCGCCAACAGCCAGTACAGCACACCGATCGAGTGCTTGCCCTTGTTGTTAGCCGGGATAGCCACATCCACATAGGTGAGCGGGCTATCCGTGTCGCAGAAGGCGATGGTGGGGATGTTCATGTAGGACGACTCCTTCACCGGCTGGTGGTCGGTGCGGGGGTCGGTGAGGATGAGCAGCCGCGGCTCCTCGAACGCCTTCTGAATTTGGTTAGTGAAGGTACCAGGGGTGTGGCGGCCCGCCATGGACTTGCACCCCAGGTATTGAGCAAACTTAAACACCGCGCGCTGGCCGTAAGGGCGGGCGGACAGAACGCAGATGTCCTGCGGGTTCTCAATGGCCACGATAACGCGCGCAGCCATCTGCAGCTTCTCATAGGTCTTCTCCAGGTTAATGATGTAAATGCCATCCTGGCGACGGCGGTACATGTACCTCTCCATCTGGTAGTGGCAGTTCTTGGTGCCCAGGTGGCACTGGGCCGCCAGCATCATCTGAATATCCTGCTCCTTCTGCGCAAGCCATGGTAACCGAGGACTGTGTGTAAATATAACGTTTAGCACAAATCATTTCTAGCACTTCTTGACAAGCCGATAAGCGTCAACCAAGTAAAGTATCAGAACTGACTGCTAGTGGACTAACCTGTGAAAGCGCCATTTTGCCGGCTGTGAGGTGCACAAGGGCTACGCCCACAGGACAATCGGAAAGAGAGAGAACAGGACGAGGGGCAGGGCCGCTATACTGCCGGCGGCGACGCCGTACAAGGGCCTTTTGAAGGGCCAAAACACACAAAACAAGACATATTGACTACATAGAGCTTTCATGCCTTACAGCTTTGCATTGTGCTGAAGGTTTCCACACCAAAACTTGGAACTTTTCCCGCAACATGTCCCTAAATTCCTAACGTTACTCACACAAATTACAAGTCACTGCATATGGTTTTCTGGTAGCTTCTTTCGAGGTCCTATCAGCTGAGGGGCTCAATTTCCGTTGCATGGCTGAGGGCTGCATCGCAGGGCGAATTTATTGTTCACCTGGCTACCAGCGCGTAACCATTAACGAGCGGGGAGGAGAACTTTACACGCGGCGGAGCGGCAAAATGTAGCTGCATGGAGCGGGGTGTGGACTTAGACACGAACAGGGAGGCGGGGTTTCGCAGTGTGTGTGTGGGCAACCACAGGGAAATAGATTTCAAGAGTATCAAGTTTTAGGTTTTCTCGTTGCAATCTGTGGATTGATCCAGCAAACTAAACTCGGTGCCGTGCACGTGCACGACATCGACGCACCACGGCTTCCGGGTAAGTGGGCTTCGCTCCGCGCTTTCCACAACACGTCGACAATGCTTGTAGCTTGCACGGTCCCAACGAACCCGAAGGCTCAGGGGGCCGGGGCTTGCAAGGCATCATCCTTGCAGCGTACTTGAGACTCGGAAACGCTTTGTCGCGCCTTAGCCTCAACAACTCCTCTTCCCCTGGCCTTCCATGTCGTTCACATATCGATGCATGATCTGAGCACTTACCGCACACACTCCAGGGATCTTGCTGCTGCATAGGGCCTTGTGACTAGGTGGTTGGCTTAAATATTGCACTCTGCCGTACACATGCCAGTGGGGACAGCTGCAGACAGTTTTCTGCGCGCTGTTCCATTTCGCTTTTAAGACTTGAAGATGGTTAAGTTCACCGTCACGTCCTCGTCGAAGGCGATCTCGTTGGACTGGACAGGTTTTGTTCATTGTGCATGCTTGCGGCGAAAGCCTCATCCATCCACAAAGGTTGTGCAACGCCAAGTTCAAGTTGTGCAGCTTTATGTCTATTTCGCTTGCCTTTATGTTGCTTGTGGGTGTTTTATTCGTGCGCGTGCGCCACCTACCTACAGACACACGTGTTAAGGCAATAGCCTTGACAACTACCGGGCCGAGACTAGAAGGCCCGCCTGGCCAGGGTCTCCCGATTTGCAGGATAGCTCGGACGGTGCATGTTAGATCGAATTTGGCTCCGGCTTTCATTTCGCCGTATGTGTCGTCTTTGCCTTTTCGAGGTAAATAGAACACACAAGGCGCCTAATGGCCTTTCCAAATCCAAACCACACTCTCTCACACACGCACATGCGATGTCAGTGGGCATGCCTTGGGCAGGAGCTTTGGTGGTAGGTGCTTGGTGATAATGCACACCGCGCGGACCCTTATATGAGACTTTACTTCACTCCCCGGACTAGCTTGGCAAGTGGACTTCCCCCCTCCAGGTGCCGCGTTGGCAGTACTCTTCGTGCGTGCTGTAGGCCTGTTTTAGGTTGGGAAGTTTTAGGTTGACGGTTAGGGACAGAGGCCCGTACGACAAGGTTGAATACGGCAAGTATGACGTTGCAATCTTCTTGAGCGGTACACACCTGGCACATGAAACGAGGTGAGCGTTAGGAATGTATGACACGATGCGTGCACGAGTAATAGTTTCGGCGGCATGATGAGGTACAACGACGGCGAGGCTCAAAGCTGCATCAGAATGTGGCTTGTATGTCTGTATGTGTGTGTGTAGCCTCTGCTGTGCCGTCGGCAAAATCTATCGCAACCTGCTCCACCTAGTTCAGGACCTCTGCTTTGTGCAGGCCATGTTCTTGGGTAGATAAGCAAATAGATACTACAGCTGTACGGCATGCTGCAGTACAGGCGTACGAACCTGCGCATGAGGCACATACCATGATATACAGCCGCCACCCAGCCGGGCTGTTTTTCTCACAAATGCAGCCACCAAGTAAATCAGCAGCGGGGGAGCCTCCGAAGGCCCTCCTGTCTGAGACCCTCCGCGCACCTCCCTCCCTCGCGCGGTGCGTGGCGCTGCTATTGCTGTAGCTGCTGCTCTTTAAAGACGGAGAAAAGTTGCCTCCCTCGACCAACAACGAACAACCAACAACCAACGTGATATTGTCAACATCGCCACCAACGCGGCACTGCCCCCCTGCTGCAACAGCGCCCAAGTGCGGGCGGACCGCCAAATCACACACACACGCACACACACACACACACACACACACACACAGCCCCCCTATGTTCCTCGGGACTTCACACCCGGGGTCCACACCGTCAACGTCTGTCCGCCCCAAGGCCTCGAAGTCCCCCATCCAAACAACATCCATCCATCCTGTACAACGCAGCTTTGCACACAATATCTTTAGCAGCGCCAAACCAACGCCACCCACCCACCCGCCCACAAACAAAGTGTGGTGGCAGAATTTACCTTCAGGATACTGTTTCTCCACATAGCCCACAGAACATGCAAACAAACCCCAGCAGAAAATCCAGCACACCACAACGGCCACCACCACCGTCGCCGCCGCCGCATGTGACCCAACCAGCATCCGAAACCCATCAACTCCCTTCCCCGCATGCGGCCGTGGAAGGCCGTGTCCTTCCCTCCTCCCCTCCCCTCCTCACTCCCCTCACTCCTTTTCCTCTTGCTTTCACACGTTCGCGGCCCCTTGCGCCTCTCCCGGTCCGGCGGGGTAGGGGGTGCCGCCCTCCGGGACGCGCATGGTGGCCGCACCGGGCACCTGGCTGATGTGGGTGCGGCCGAAGTAGCGGTCCAAGTTGCGGACGGTACTGTGTGGGGTGTGTGGGGGTGTGTGTGAGAGGGGTGTGTGTGGGGGGGGAGGGGAGGAGGAGGAGGAAAGGAGGAGAAGTGGCAAGGGTGACTAGAGACTGGGTGGGATTGAAAAGGCGGAGCTGGGGGTTGGGGAGGGGGGGTTGGGAGGTGTAGGGAGCGGGCCCGGCCTAATTGTTTCCGTTCTCCGTATCGCCTTGACGTGGCGCCTCCTGGAAGAGGTCCCCCACCCCGCCCCGTGGGCCCGGAGGGGGTGGGGGGCAAACAAGGGGGAGCGGAACCCCCCTCCCGACCCGGGAACAGGAGGAGGGCCCTCCTCCTGAAAGTGCGGTATTACCTGAAATTAAATCTCATTTGCCAATCCTATTCCTCAATCCCCGATTTCAGCCATCCTCCTCCTCCTCGCCTTCATCCCCCCCAATCCTCAGCCCCTACGTGCCCCTACGGTAGAGCCCCGCGAACACACCGCTGCTGCGCAGCCGCCAGTCGCTGTCGGCACCTCCCGCCTTCCCTGCCCCGCGCCTTCCCTGCCCCTAGCCCGCCCGCTACCCCCTCCCACCTCTACCCCTCTTCCACCTCCTGAGCCCCCCCCCTCATCACCTTCTGCGGTAGTGGTCCCCCAGCGTCTGCTGGTAGATCAGCGCCGCGAGCACGAACACGGCGGGGGAGATGTAGTTGAATATCACCTGTGTACGTATGTATGTACGCATGTGTGTGTTACATGGTTGGGGGTGCGTGATCCCATACCTGTAAAACTACCCATACGAGCCGAAGGCCCAAGGGCAATATCTATACGCCTAAAAGCCACGGAGAAAAGGAAACACCGCACATCAGCCCAGACTAGCGTCCAAAGGGTAACTGAGTTTCGGTGAGCCCACATACGTTCCAACATCCTCGCCAGACGTGCTGGTACGCATGTGTATGTATGCATGTATATATGTGTGCAGATGTTAGGGTTTGGGAAGGCCGGTTAGGTCAGATGACGTGACGTAAAGCGACGCAGAGGTGCATTAAGGAGGCATACGACGGGGGAAACCGGGGTGGTGGGGGGGGCCAAATACACAACAGCGGACACATCCAACGCCCCGCATGAGTCACCCCGATAACAGCAGCCGAAGCGGAACACCACCGCGACAACCACCACAACTACCATTTTCAGCACTGCAACCACCAACCACCACAGCAACCACAGCAACCACAGCAACCACAACAACCACAACAACCACAACCACATGTGGGAGAGGAGTTGAATGTTTATTGAAGGGGGAAATGCGGGGGGAGATCGGGGGCGGAGGGGGACACAGAAATGACCTCCATCACAGATTCCAGCCACGCGCAGTGCAACAGCCTTACGCCACGGCCACATACACAACACGTAAGACCTATACACCCACAACGTCTCCCCCTGGTGTGTGTATGTATATGTACGACGCAAGCAAGCAAGGTACGGAAGTACGTACGTTGAGTGCGTTGCTGCCCCTGTGGTGCCCGGTTAGCTCCGGAGCCTGTGCAGTTGCAGGAGTGGGTGGGTGGGTGGATGGGTGGGTTGAATGTGTTTTGGCTAGGTGCTCAGCGGTACGACATGTGAGCATGGGGCACAACATGCGATACGTCGTACTGTGCCGTACTAGTGCTATTCAGTGACAGAAGCGATGTTTTCCCTCTTTCATCACGCACAAACATACAGGCTTACAGGCATGCATCCACTCAAACCCACGTCAGACCGGCCTAGCTAAGTTTAAACCAGCGAATCGACCACACATGAACACTTCCAGGATTCCGTATACCTGAGGATGTTGATGTCGAAATCATTTCGCAATTATACATACATGGCAGGCGGCTGGCAGAAGTTAAGGCCTTACTTCTGCTCCCGGAGTGTCCGGGTTCAAGTCCGCCTGCCAACCTCTCAGATGAGTGGGAGGTGTGGTAATCGGAAGCGATCCCTCACCTTGTGGACGATGCAGGATGTCAAATTATCAACTTGCGAGCCGAATCAGGAACTAAGCTAAGACGCCGTTGAACCGCTAGATTGGGTTGGAAGCTGGTGGTGAGTTCCTGAGCCCGACGAATACATTCAGAGGTCGGACGGGGTGAATGGATTAGGGTGCCCCTCTCGCAGGGGAGAGCAGGGAACTGCCTCGGGAAAGGGGGCCGCTGGTGAAGCATAACCACACTGTAACAACATACATACATGAATATGTACATACCCCCTACCTCTCTCCCTCTCTTACCAGGGTGAGCAGCGTGATGACGGTGAAGGCAGAGAACCAGCCCAGGGCGGCCAAATCGGAGGTACGGCGCCAGCTGGGTGTGTGCCGCCAGAGCAGGGACCCGCCCCGGTCGAACTTGGGATAGCGCGCGTAGTGCCGGTGAAGGGGCGGCGCCACAGCAGGCTCACCTAGAGGGGGAGGAGGCGGAGGGGGAGACAGGAGGGGGAGGTGGAGGAGGGGGAGGAGGGGGAGTCAAGGTCAATTACATCAGAGAGACCGGGGCGAGTGAGACCGGGGGGTCGACCCCCCGGGGGTGCGGGGGTGGTTGGGGTTGAGGGCATTTCCGTGGGGCCCTCGCTGCGGGGTACTTGGGCGGAGGGGCCCCCGTAGGGCCCGAGAGGCACCTCCCGGGTGGATGATCGTTAATGGACGGACGGACGGAGGGAGGGAGGGAAAGACGAACCACACACGATTGAAGCTGCTGCCAGGGCAAGAGAGTATCAAACGTAGAACTGACCGAAAGACGTCCGTGGCGACCGTGACCTCGAGATGAAGAAGTGAAGAAGATGTCGGAAAGACTACCTACCTAAGCCGCCAGAACTAAAAAAGAAGAAATAGCATTGCCAAGCCGTAAAGAAGTAGGTGTAGAAAA
>NW_003307548.1:17091-18095 GCF_000143455.1 Volvox carteri f. nagariensis | reverse complement strand
ACCGACCCGACTATCCTAGTCCGGCTAGCCGACCGAAGGAGGGAGGGAGGGGAGGGAGGAACCTCATTATTGACCGCGCGTGTGGGTTTGGGTTACAGCGGAGCACACAACCCACCGACCCACCGACCCACCAGGGCGGTGAACGCGAGGGTGATTCCCACGATGGTCGGAAACCACTTGTTAATCTGGGGGGGCATAGGGGTTCCGAGGGGGCAGAGGGGGGAAGGGGGGTTGAGGGGGATTGAGGGTGAAGTACGAATCCTGGACGCAAAACAACGCGCACTACTTCCGGGGTGTCGTACGGGTTTGCAAGTGGGCAAAAAACACACTTACACACGCACGGTCCTTGTGTGCATCCTCAGAAGTCGCACCTGGTAGAGGTTTACGTACGACAGGCCCAGCAGGATGGCGAACATCGGTACGGAGATGAGCTCCAGTATTGGCCAGATCTGTACGGCATTCGTACATTCCACATCTTTCTTCCGGCAGAAGGTCCTAGGTGCGGTACAGTGCAGGCGGCGCGATACACACATACATTCACACATTTTTCCCACTCTGTTCCCTCCCTTCCCCGGCACGTTTCCCCCACTCCCCCCCTTCCCGCCGCCCCCCACTCTTTTCCCCCCTTAACCTAACCACACCTTCTTGTAGCGGCTGTCCCAGGCCACAGTGCGCATCACCAGCAGGAAGAACGAGCCAGCCACCGCAATGATAAGGCCCACACGGAAAGCCGCGTCCTGCACTCGTACACATCGGCACATACCCCATTGTACATGGATGCACTTGAAGAGCAGTACATGGCGTACACGCCCCGCAAAACGCCCCCACCATCGCCACCACTATCACCACCACCACCATCATCATCATCGCCAGCGGAAGGTCGTCCTAATGGAGCTGGTGACGGTCGTGCTAACCCCCCCCTCCCCTCCACCTGAGCCGCTTCCCCCCCTTCCCCCCTCCCCCCACCCCAACCACCACCTGCAGTGCAAAGGCGATGATGATCG
>NW_003307548.1:6711-17041 GCF_000143455.1 Volvox carteri f. nagariensis | reverse complement strand
CATGTATGTATGTATGTGCAGAGGGGGGCCAGAGGGGTTTGGGGTGTTGGGGTGAGAGAAGGTCAAGAGGGGAATGAACTTGTACGACATGAAGTACAGAGGACAGAGGGGAGGGGAGTCAGCCTTGGGGAAAGGAGCGACTGCCTTGGGGTCGACAAGCGCCGTACAAGGGGTCGACAAGCGCCGTACAAGGGGTCGACAAGCGCCGTACAAGGGGTCGACAAGCGCCGTACAAGGGGCCGGCAAGCGCCGTACAAGGGGCCGGCAAGCGGGGGATTGGAGCTGTCGGGACGAGAGAGGGAGCAACGTCGTGTTAAGTACAGCCGCCACGCGGGGCGCTCAGGCAGCACTGCAGGGGGTGGAGGGCGGCGGGCGAACCACCCTACGTGCGCTCCGGCGCAAAGGGACACACGTCGGGAAGGGGCTCCTGTGCGGTGCGGTGCGGTGGGTGGCAGCGGTGAAACACAGCCGCACCCTTCTCCCCCTCACTCAGCACTAACCGCCGCAACACCCCACCGCCGAGCCGGCAGGTAGTCTGGTGGCGTGAAGGCCCCATCCGTGCCTTCGGTGGCCCCGCAAATCCCCCCAGCCCCCAGGCCCCAGCCCCCAGCCCCCCCAGCCCCCACCTCGTTGACGCCCTCAGCGATGCGCCGGCTTTGCTTCTCGTCCTCTGCCGTGCCTCCAGTGGGTGCCGTACTGCCCCCCGGGGGTTGAGTGAGACCCTGGGGCCCGCTGGGGGCCTGGGGGGGCGGGAGGGCGGGAGGGGCGCTAAGAGGGGTGAGGGAGGTGAGTTGAGTTGAGGGGGTGAGCGAGGGGAGTGGGGGTGTCGCCGCCCTAAGTGCGATTTCCGTGACCACATCATTCAACCCGTCCATCACTAAAGGTGATGCGGGTGGTGTACGGCAGGCCGCACCTGCCCCCGACGGTGTTGTCCTTTGGCAGACCAATACAACTCCACTACCCAGCACACATGCACATACACACATACAGACAGACGCACACGTGGCCACAGACCAGAACCAGCCTCCAAGGGATCAGGAGGTCGCACCAGCCGCCGCCCGCCCACCTCTTCATAGGTCGCCATCTTCCTTTAACTCCTCTACAGCTTCGATCCCTCTTCACTGGGGTCCGGGACACCTCACAGTCCCCTCACAGCGCTGTGGGTGGTGACGCGAAAGGCGGTTCCCTCCACACACGCGACAGCGCGAGGTTAGGAGACTGGACTGCAGAGAACGTTTGGCCGGTTGCGGCAGGTTTTCAGAGTTGGGTTTGTGGTTTCTGTGGCCGAAACGGATAGGTGGCAAACACGACGTCGACTGCCGACACGGCGCAGCTTTGGCCTTTTTGCAACGGCGTACAGACGTTCAAAAAGATATTCTGCGGAGAGGAGTCAAAGCTTCTTATTTACTTCTTGACGAAAGAGATTATTGATGTTTGTGTAGCTGCCAACGAAGAAGACTTCACGTTTTAGCGTTCTGGCGTGTAAAAGAAGGGTAGTCGCGCTGGACAACCTTTACGTGCAGGGACTTGTTGACGTCAGTCCGAGAGATTTTGGACCCCCGGGCCGTCGTACGATACACAGCTACTTAATGCTTATATGATGTTAGAAAGAGTTTAGTTAGCATCTAAACAGACTTGTTAGGAGACAGTTAGGAGACAAATTGTGGAGATTTACTTGTTGGGTGGGGACGGACAGCGCAAGGTTGCGCCTCGGTTCCGTTGACTCTTAAAGACAGGGTCCGGATGGCGACCATGTCTTTTATGGGTTCCATTTTGGAATGTGCACTTTTGCATGATTCCGCGACGTCAGCAACACCGCAATTCAGTGCTGAAACTGATTCTCCTTTGACACCGCGGCATCAACGTCAGTTTGTTCTTGGAAAAGAATAATGCCGCCTGCTTGGCCGCGCACAGAGCTCAATAATCCACTTGTAAAATTGCGCCAAATTACTTGCCTACCTCAAATTTGTCTGCAGCTAGGCTTCAGTAAAAAAATAAAGTTCCAGCTAATCATGCTCCGCAGGGCATGAATCAACGCATTTGTAATCATGGATCATTCTGATGCGGACAATTCTGATGCGGACAACCACCCACACAGAAGCGCGAAATCCACTTCTTTTGCCTACCTGGCCTCCGCCAGAATCGCTTATAGAAATGAAAATCCTCGCCATATGTGCGACTGCTCTGCTATTAGCCCCTGCGTCGCACGGGTTCCCTCATGACCCATGGGTCACACATGACGCTTCTGTGTCCAAAAGTGAAGTCGTCCGCGCCGTTAACACACAGGCTTGTTGCGTAGGCATAATCCGATTGTGTAGGAATAATCCGATTGTGTAGGAATAATCCGATCTAGGCTTACCCGTGGCCGTTCCCACAAGTTACATCGCTGCTTGCAGCAGCTACTAGAAGCCCAAGAAAGACATATTCAATTTCACGACGAGGACATTTCAGAAAAGGCATATGAACGTGGGTAGAAAGAAAGCAACATCCTACTCGTATCCGAATCTCACCTAACTTCACCTCATCTCACCTTATCTGACCCTGTCTCTGTGATTTGATTTACAGAAACGACATAAGTATATACTTCCTTATCCTTATCCTTGTCAATGTCCGCACGCTACCTACACCCTACAGCCTACATCTGAGCCAGAGTCGCCGCAGAGGACCTGCCGGGCGGCCCGGGAGAGCTCAAAACAACAACGCCCCCACCAGGACAAGTCTGGTGTCGGCTTCCTCGAAGCCGGGAAAAGGGCGGGGGCCCCCCTGCATCCGTACAGGCCGGTAGCTAGGGTAATGTCAACGTGGTGGGAGCTGTGCTTGTTGGAGCAGTGGTGATGCTGTGGGAGCTATGCTTGTCGGGAGGCGCGGGAGGCAGGAAGCTGGGGCTCATAACCTGTTGAGGAGATGGTATCTCTCTGGAACCTAGCAGACACGGCTAAGAGTCAGTGGCCGTTACACGTAGTCGGGAGGTCCGCGACCTGCCACTGACATGGGTGTAAACGTATGAGTCTGAGGTGCCGTTACTGGCACACAGCAGGGGCTCGGCCACCAAGTCCGCGGTCCAGGCCGGCTGCTCAATGCTCAGCAGACACAATCGCAGCTTGCAAGCCTTCAGCCTGTTGGCTTTGCAGTCTGGTGCCACGGCCTGAACACACACGGAAAACAGCACCGTACAGCACTGTACAGCACCGTAAGCACTGCCAACGGTGCCCCTTCAAGCATTGACCTGCCCATTCGGGCGCCTGCTCACCCGCACTTGGCCCCCCCTGAAAGCCTAGCTCGACACACTTCCCCAAAGCCCTCAGCACTTTGCGGTGCTGTCTGTGATGGTTATCCCTGAAGCGCAGCGGCTTCCACGATCCGCCCCACAGCCGCACGGCACACTGCAACTCTTCGGAGGCCCCGAGCATTGGCTAAATTAATTGCACAAACGAGCAGCTTGCGTATTTCACAGAGAAATGAAAGCAAATTTGTCGGCCTGCTGGTGGCAAGTCGGAATGCCCATGCAGGCAAGTGGTAACACAAGCTGGGTGTTCGAGTTATCATACCCTGTCATGTCAAAATTCAATTATGAGATACGTGGCACCTTTTGAGATTAAATTTAGCCCGAGAGGCGTTGATGTGACTTTGACCTCGGTCAACGGAGGCAGCCAAACTTGTTTGTGCTCATACGAATTTTTTGTTGGCTACAGGCGAGGTACCTTGCAATAGAGAATGCAGTATATTACCAATAACGCGTTTCAGCCGGGCTAGATATTATGTTTGGTCCGTTACACACACACACACACGCACACATACACACACACACGGCCACACGGACATGGGCAATCCTTCAGGGCGGGGCTGTAGCAGTCGCTCACCTGGCGGGTCGACTGGTTAAGCGGAAGCGTTGAGTTGACAGTCCTCACCGAGGCAGGAAGAAGTCCAACCCAGCGGCAAGCACTAGCGTACATAGTCACGTACGAAACAATAAAAAAAGACGGCTGCAGCGGAGTCTTGAACTCTGAACACCTAGTAATTGTAATACTTCAGTGTCTGGCCAGAGCACCCCGCCGGGGTAGCTTATATCTTGGCCTACCTGCCGGGGATTCCCTACCACGGTCCTGCCGTACAAGGATAATGTCGGTGGGGCCCGGGGCCCCAGCCTGTTAGATTCGCTTACGAACAACTGCCAAGTTCGAGACATGTGACGAAACTCGGAACATGTACGAAACTTGAGTCGAATTGTTAACAAATTAATAGTTATTGTTAACAGTAATTGTTGAACTATTCGAAGGGAAATGTAGCTTGCTACAGGGGCCCACCTGGGCGCTTCGTTCTGGGGCCCTGCCCCAACGAGGGGGCCGCCTTTTCAAAGCTGGGTGCAGTCTCGGCCCGGTGCAGCCACCTGATCCCCGTTTGATTCACAGGGCAGTCCTTACGGCATAGGAGTGTAAGCACAAGAATGCCGCCACATTTGGAGTACACACTTGTCATTGAAAATCTCAAACAATAAAGGTCGGCAGACTTGCTACAGCAGTGTTGACCTGTCTGGATCGTCGCAAGCATGCAGCCACCATAGCATAATCATTATTGACTGAACAGTTAGCCTTCTCGTGATGCGGCAATCTATAGAATGACACACAAAGCAGGAGTGTCATTGCGGCAACATGTGTTGCCGCTGCTGCACCAAATCCATGAGTCCCCGATACATAGGTGGTACTACCGTTGCATCCATGTTTGACGCCGGCCCTTCGTTCTTCTGGCTGGCAGTTGAAGGGCACATGCAGCTTCGGTTGGGGCGGCAGGCCGATGATAGCAGTGCACTGTTATCGGGACGTGCAACGATTGCTGCATGTTGCTGGTGCATCAGGCGTGTTTCACAGCGCCCTCATGCAGTGTGCGCTGCATTTTTTTAAGGATAGAATGGTCTCAACTTGCATTCCCCACAGCCGCCCACTTGTTTTGGTGCCTAAAGACCTGCCTACATCCCCGCCACTCACTGCACAACCGCGCTCTAAAGTGCACCACAGTTCTACAAACTTTGTGTCGTCGACAATGCCGGGGCGCCATACATTTTCCCTTCTTCAACTTGTGTGTAAACGGATGTGCTGTGCGTCCGGCCACCTGAACAAGCTGTCCATATCCACACTGCTGGTTTCCACCCACCCACGTAACACTTCCACATACACACACACGCCGGCGCTTCCTATGCTGCAGACTACTGCACACTAATGGCGAGCCACTACAGCCACCGTATGGCCGGTCACCCTCAGCTGCTTCACCAGAAACACCCTATGATTTCTTCAATAACTTCCTAGGATTAGAGTCTTGGGGCCGTAATTGTTAAGAACTGTACTGAATGTGCATCTCCTTCTGACATTTATGAAGCAGGCCAGTAGGGAGCGGAGAACATAACCGGCAGGGAGGCAGCACAACGCCTGGCGTCATTGCTTTCTGCAGAGATGAAGGGCATCTACATTTGCTGCTTTGACAACTATGGATACGGCGGGGATGATGAAGTAAAAATGATAAAGGACATGTGCAGCATGGATGGAATTGCCCAACTTATGATGACCTTCCTGGCACGAGGGTTGGCATGGCCAGACCTGTTTTGTTTCCTGGCATTGGGGGCAGTTGTAAGAGCTGGTATGTATCAGTATCGAACCGTCTTTCGTGCTTGGATTGATATATAATACGTGCCAAGTGGTCGTCATAATGCACATTTGAATTTCCACTCTTTAGGCCACAAACGGCCAAACGACTGGCTGGCCAGCCATCAGAGGCTACTACAAGAAGCTCTAGGCCTGCCGCCGCTCCTGCCACCCTGTCTGCTTTCGCATCCCGGCCTTTCCGAGTGCATCCTAAAACCCCACTCACTTTGCATCCTCATCCCCCGCCCCGAAGTGATCGGCCTGGGCTGGTGTATGTGTGACCTAAGTACCCGGTGCACGAATTCGTGGGGCCGGTGCTCGACTGGCTTTTACACTTTATGATCGAAAGTTTATTATTTGTGGGCCAATGCTCCGACTCAGTTTGTGTAGCAGCTGACCGCTGAAAAGGTCTCTCGAGTTGCTGGCGGTCGCGCTCTGCGCGTATTTATAGCGCCGTACTGTGTACCGGCTGCTACATCCCCCCCCCTTTGAAGGGAACCGTCCCGGGCCCTTAGAGCCTCGTATGCCACCAGCCTGTGCCTACCTTCGCCTACCCTCGGGCAGTGGGTAATTACTCCACGTCACGTCATGTGCCGGCTCACATGCGCCTAGCCGTCTTCAGATTTTTCAGGCACAGAAACAGTCCAGTCGGTTCAGCTACTTTTATAATTTGTGCGATATTCGCTCTTTGAGTCGCCACACCCGAATACCACCCGAACGTGATCGGTGGGGGTTGAACCGACGACTTCAGGATCGTGAATTTTCACGAGGTCTCGATACCAAATGTAGCAGCTGACCGCTGAAAAGGTCTCTCGAGTTGCTGGCGGTCGCGCTCTGCGCGTATTTATAGCGCCGTACTGTGTACCGGCTGCTACAGTTTGGGCATGCCTGGTCTGTATGCTCACGAAGATTAGCTTCGAGAGCCAAATGACAAAGAGGTTGGCTCACCCTCTCCGCTGTATAAATCACACCTGGGAGAGGCTAGGATAAGGGGCCTTGTGCCTCCTACCTCAAACCAAACTATTGTGCACCAGCATACGCCGTCAGCGCAATCACTCCACAACATCACGTGATGTTGTGCACAACTAGTTGTGCACAACTTAAAACCGGCAAACAGTTAGTATTTGTAACTGTCACGCAACGAGATCGCGTGAACAAGACGCAACAGATCTAGGTGGTTGACCGTTAGACCTTACCGTTAGGTGAAAATTACATCACTGACCGGTACTATGCCGTGACAGCCCGGCTCCCATGGTACGATACAATGACGATAGTACTAATCAAGTCCACGACCTACAGGCAGTAGCGCTAATAATAATCCGGCATTATACCAGCTGCAGATTCACCTCCCAGGACTTGTCTGTGCGAGCCAGAACAGTTCTGCCGTCCATGCTTGTAAGTGAAGCAAGAAGTGCTGCAGGTCCGCCGCCAGAGTTGCGGATGCTTATCGCAAGCACGTTGGTGCCCTGGACTAGGTTGATGGTGATAGGCCTGTTGGTATATGTTCCAGACGTCCAGCCAGCGTTTACAGATTGAATGAAGAAACCGTTTACATAGATATTGGCATCGTCATCTGGAATAATGTGCAGCAGGGCCTGTGTGCCTCCCGCGGTTGAGACAGTTATGGTCTTGATGAACAGGGGCGCAATAGACTGTCCAGAAGAGGTGCGATTACTGCCGCTGCCAGCACCGTTGGTATGGTACCAAATCCATTTCGCCGAGAGGTCGAAGAAGGGCTTTGCTACCCCGATGTTGTCTGTGCCGTAGATCGACTGGGCAGCAGGCGCGAGCTCGATGGCATCTGCACATAAAAGCATACACATGAGCAAGCCGGCGGATTAGCGACAGGTGGGGAGCACGAGGGGAATGAATTCATACAATACAGACATGCAGCAGCAGATGGATAGACCACAAGACCACATACATTATACAAACAAAACACTTGCATCCATTTTTGCAAAGCAAGCTGTAATCGTGTTAAGCAAAGTGGTTCTGGAGAGGCAGATGCCGCCCAGCGACAACTGCTGCTGGCATCGTTGGCTGTGCTGTATGTGTGCTGTGCTGCTCATCACTCTATTCCTGTAGCAGCCGGTACACAGTACGGTGCTATAAATACGCGCAGAGCGCGACCACCAACAACTCGAGAGACCTTTTCAGCGGTCAGCTGCTACATTTGGTATCGAGACCTCGTGAAAATTCACGATCCTGAAGTCGTGGGTTCAACCCCCACCGATCACGTTCGAGTGGTATTTCGGGTGTGGCGACTCAGTGAGCGAATATCGCACAAAAACTATATAAGTAGCCGAACCGACTGGATTGTCTCTGTGCCTGAAAAACCTGAAGGCTAGGCGCATGAAGGGCGGCATGACGCGACGTGGGCTTGGCCACCCCACTGCCCGAGGGTAGGCGAAGGTAGGCACAGGCTGGCGGTATACGAGGCTCTAAGGGCCCGGGACGGTTCCCATCAAAGGGGGGGGAATGTAGCAGCCGGTACACAGTACGGTGCTATAAATACGCGCATAGCGCGACCGCCAGCAACTCGAGAGACCTTTTCAGCGGTCAGCTGCTACAATTCCCCTCCCAACTTACTGAGCGCAGTCGAGCTTGGGGGCATTGACGTCACGAGGACTAATAGCAAGGCAGCCGAAGCCCAAGCAAATTTCCTGCATAATGAGACAAGTGGGGGGTGGCAACATATAGCTGTCAATTGTTACTGACATGTAAGAGAACAGAATTCGGCTTGTTGGAGAAGGAATATGACAGGCCTCAGAGGAGCTTACCACCGACACGAATAATAAGTGTAGGTCTGGGAGGTACTGGGCCAAGGCCCCGCAGGGTCCCTGCCTAGCCATGACCCTGCGTTTGTTCATTCGCCCTTCATCGACAACGCCTACGATATCTCCCTTCTCCATCTCCCTGCCTGGTGTTTTTCATACGAGTAAATTAAATTATAATAATTATCATGGCCTACTGGGCTGTGCATTTTCCTTGCCATGTTCGCTTTGCTTGTTCCGTGGGACCGCCGCGATGTACAGTCAACGTTTCATTTTCTCCGGCTGTATGCGAAGTCACAAAAAGGTTACTATCATTTGAGCGTATTCGCAATGGTTTAATGCATTCGGGTTACGCCTAGCCCTGGTGGTCCAGGTGGCCCTAGACCCCAGCCCCTCCCCGAGCTAGCTACTATACATCCAGGGGCACGGATGTGCACAAACCATGTAGAACCTGACATTATCATTCATTCAAGGGACTTACGTCATGCTTTCCTTCCCTGTCAAATCCAACGCAAGTGGCGAAGCGCGGCGGTGTAGAGCTGGCTAAACAAGGCTTCAAGCTAAGTACCGGGTTGGTCTGTATTTACTCTGCAGGCCAAGTCCCTCACCAGAGATCGATTTTATACCCCCCCTCTGTTGACAGGTGAGCTGAAACAATTCCTATGTACGACCATACCGTCATTCAGTGCGCAGCGTGAACTGACAGGAAAGGGTGGTTGCAGGGCACCTGCAGGGCACCTATTTGGCGGGCGGTCGGTTCGCAAAAGCAACTGGACGGGCCAAAAAGCCCGAAATGACCACGCAACCAATTTGATGTAGACAGGGCCGCGATATTACCATCAAGGCCCTCCCTGTACATCATGCGGCTGACGGCCTCAAGGCATACAACCTCACACACCCACACTCACCCATGAATGGTGGGCGGCGGAAGCCGCCACCACAAATTGGACGGGGTAATGAGGTCCGGAAGTACCAGTTCGTTCTGCAATGCGTCAGGGAGACCCTTTGCGATGGTGCAGTCCCTAAAGTGATGATGCCGCCGATCCCAACTAACCATGCGCACACCACACGGGCACACCGCAGAAGAGCGCAATTCAGTTGACAAAACAAATTAAATAACAAGATCGTCTTAAATAGCAACACTATTCCGAAGTGGCGCCGAAACTTTGTACATCGTGGCGCGCTTCATAAACGAGTTTACATAAACGACCTCCCAAGGAATGCGCTTGCCGGAAATCGGTTGTCCACCAGTTAAGATAAGCATTCCAGCGTCTGGGGTAAGCCCACCTGAAACCTTGCTATCGCACCCAACCCTGGTGCCAAAGCTTACCCTGGCGAAGGGGTCACGTCTTGGAAAGAGCTTCACACCAGTTTCAGAGAACGTTTTCAGTTCTAGTGCTCCTGCACAGTCCATGAGGGTTGTGATTTGCCCAGGTGATCAGACTCCTCGATACGTCTTCGTCCCTAGCTTCGCGATTTGTAGGCGACAGGTGGAAGGGACTCGCCCGTCCATGCCGGGCATAGGAAGCGGAAGGCCTCTGAACGGGCTCGGAAGGCCTCTGAATGGGCTCCGAACTTGATCAGGGTCCTGAAGATCGTCCAGCCAAAGCTCTCCAAAGCTCTCCATGCATGCTCGTGCTCCACAGCAGACAGAAAATACTCCAGTCCCGGAGCAGTGTTATTCGGGAAATCGGACTGATGGTGTTGCTAGCGGTCCGCTCCAAGTACGAACTTAGATCTACTAGTTTAGCGTACGTAAGAGGTACAGCACCCCGCTCAGTGTGACCCTGCCGACCCATAGCCACGAATGGCTGAACACTCGCACGGATTGCCGGTTGATGCTGTCGCATCGTATGGTCCTCGTCGGTTTAGCAAGTTGAAAGCTGTTGACAGGTGCGAGATCGCCCCCTGCAAGGTTGCAGG
>NW_003307548.1:4489-6661 GCF_000143455.1 Volvox carteri f. nagariensis | reverse complement strand
AGTTGGTGATGCTGAGCACTAAGAACCTGCGGTCCTTAGTGGATGGTTCTCGTAAGCTTTTACCTCGTTGGGTGGGACCATTTCCTGTCGTTTGCATGGTTGGGTCTACTGCAGTTGAGCTGCAACTACCACCTGACATGCGCATCCACCCCACATTCCATGTCTCTCTAGTCCGACCTTTCCGGAACTGACACAGAATCAGCAACTGCGCATTTTGCTGATGCGCTTCAGCCAAAACCTGCTCCTACTGTGATCCATCCGCATTTCTTATGTTTGTTAGCACGTCATATGGCGTGACAAGAGCCAGGACCCATTACTTGGCTTTCAGATAAGTAGACATTTTACGTGCTTGAACGGGTACTCAGTTACCGTTCCTAAAAAGTAGGCAGAAACCGCCACTGTAAGCGCACTGTGCATGAGTATCTCGTCAACTGGGCTGGGTACTCAGCTGAGCACAACAGTTGGGAACCAGAAGCTAACTTTACCCCTGATCTGAAACCTCTGCTGGAAGAAGCACGGCAACAAGCACGGGCGAGGTAAGATTTGCAGGTTAAAGGTAAGTGTTTAACTCCCACACTTTTTGGCCCGATTCTGCTTTGCTAGTTTCTTACCATTCATTGAGGATGCTGCATCCAAAAGGGGGGGTGTAGCAGCTGGTACACAGTACGGCTCTACAAATACGTGCGTAGCGCGACCACCAGCATCTCGAGAGGCCTTTTCAGCAGCCAGCTACTACAGGGGGATAGTTGTTGTATTCCGCTTCTTAAATCGGTCCCAAACTGATACATCTTCTGTCTAGTTTTTCCTTTCTCGCTTAGCACGGTTGCTGGACAAGTTCTGCTGGACAAGTTCGCAGGAACTAACTGAATTCCAACTGCCTATTTTGCCATGCGCTTCAGCCAAAACCTGCTCCTACTGTGATCCATCCGCATTTCTTATGTTTGTTAGCACGTCATATGGCGTGACAAGAGCCAGGACCCATTACTTGGCTTTCAGATAAGTAGACATTTTACGTGCTTGAACGGGTACTCAGTTACCGTTCCTAAAAAGTAGGCAGAAACCGCCACTGTAAGCGCACTGTGCATGAGTATCTCGTCAACTGGGCTGGGTACTCAGCTGAGCACAACAGTTGGGAACCAGAAGCTAACTTTACCCCTGATCTGAAACCTCTGCTGGAAGAAGCACGGCAACAAGCACGGGCGAGGTAAGATTTGCAGGTTAAAGGTAAGTGTTTAACTCCCACACTTTTTGGCCCGATTCTGCTTTGCTAGTTTCTTACCATTCATTGAGGATGCTGCATCCAAAAGGGGGGGTGTAGCAGCTGGTACACAGTACGGCTCTACAAATACGTGCGTAGCGCGACCACCAGCATCTCGAGAGGCCTTTTCAGCAGCCAGCTACTACAGGGGGATAGTTGTTGTATTCCGCTTCTTAAATCGGTCCCAAACTGATACATCTTCTGTCTAGTTTTTCCTTTCTCGCTTAGCACGGTTGCTGGACAAGTTCTGCTGGACAAGTTCGCAGGAACTAACTGAATTCCAACTGCCTATTTTGCCGCCTTTCTGTCAGATCTATGGCTCCAACATCTGGGTCAGACAGCAAGCGGGATGCTGTCATGGATGCCTACAGGTAAACGCCGCCTCAGGCGGAAGTCCATACTTGCAGAAGTATGGGCGGGGGTCGTAGCACAGGCTATGACTGGGACGCTGGTCCCTGGCTCGTGGAGCCCCGTCATCGATTGGAAGCAAGGTCAACGGTACGCCATTCCAGGACTGGACCGCGCCATTTCGGAACAGGCTGTACAATTCATGGGATGGCTGCATCCCCCGCTATTTAAGCAGACAAAACTCTTCAGTGTCTTCCGATGCCACCATCCAGTTGTGGTTTGGTTATTGGTGTGCGAGAGCTGTGACGAAAGTACGATGTGCCGTACATACCTTGACTGGCTGTAGTAATGGCAGCTCCGTAACCACGATACCCACTCGGGAACAGCGGGAGGCGGCATCCGGGGGAAGCAGCTCGTCCAACCACCTAGTACGACAAGATTACAGCATTCAGTATAAAAAGCATAATTTCATATCTTCCACATAAGTGGAGGACATTGAGCTTAGCAAGTCATGATAGGGGGAATATGTACGAATCATCTATACGGCATTGAGAAGCAATCCAGTG
>NW_003307548.1:0-2241 GCF_000143455.1 Volvox carteri f. nagariensis | reverse complement strand
CTGAGGATCCCCTGCACAGGTCAATGGAGCTGTCCAAGAAAAGTACCTATCAAGAGGCTACTGTAACATGGCTAGGCCGAACCTCGCACGAGCCTTAGATGGTGACCTCTACGAGGGGTGCGGAATCCCCCAGCGGGTGAAGCGGGTCGTAGGGGGTTAACTACCCTCCGCCAGGACAAAGCGCAGGGTGCTGTGTAGCGTGCAGTAGTGTAAGGGTAGGGAGGCGGTGCGACATGCACGTGGCCTGAAGTTGTAACAGGAGCACCAGACTCCGGCAGGTTGCGATAACTGGTCGTGTCCCACAGCGACAGTGTGGCGTCCTCACCAACGATAGGTGGAACTCTAGGGTGGAAAAGGGCCCGTAGAGGTGACGCGGTGGGAATATAGCATATAGGACTGACTAGGTGCAGACCTCAGAGCGTTCCCCCCTTAACACACGCCAGGTTGAGCGGACACCGGTGTAACAATAATAATAATAATAAACACGTTTCTAGCGGAAGGGTCACGAGGATCGAGTACTCGCGAGTTGAGTTTTGAAATGTGCACTTTTGCATGATTCCGCGACGGCCGCAACACCGCAATTCAGTGTTGAAACTGATTCTCCTTTGACACCGTGGCATCAACGTCAGTTTGTTCTTGGAAAAGAATAATGCCGCCTTGCTGGCCGCAAAGGGAGCACAGTAATCCACTTGCGCCAAATTACTTGCCTACCTCAAATTTGTCTACAGCTACGCTTCAATCAAAAAATAAAGTTCCAGCTAATCATGCTCCGCAAGGCATGAATCAACGCATTTGTAATCATGGATCATTCTGATGCGGACAACAACCCACACAGAAGCGCGAAATCCACTTCTTTTGCCTACCTGCCCTCCGCCAGAACCGCTTCCACAAATCAAATCCTCGCCATACGTGCGACTGCTCTGTTATTAGCCCCTGCAGCCCTGTGTCGCACGGGGTCCGTAATGACCCATGTGCCACACAGGACCCTTCTGTGTCCAACAGTGAAGTCATCCGCGCCGTTAACACACACATCTACGTGTCTAGTCACAAGTTACAAGTTACACGTTCCGCACACAAGTGCGGGTGTGTCCGTAAAAGCCGGGGGGGCCCATGGACGTTGTATTGGTATTGATGCGGGTACGCGGGAGGTCATCTTCATTCTCCCTCGTCTGCTTCAGGGCGTAGCGCCTCAGCGCGACGTGCCTGGCCTCCCAAATTTCCGAGAGGTACCTGGCCAATGCCAGGGGTGGCGTCTCAGTCATAATGGTGCGCATGCTGCGCCTCGTAAGGACTAGGTCACCATCATACTTAGCCCGTATGCTCATGTAAGCGGGACATTCTTCGAAAACATGCAACTCATCTTCAACCGCTCCACAGTCACAAAGCCTGCATGTACGCGCGGTGCGCTCACGCCCATTAGGCCTATTAACCTCTAACTCCCAGCAGCCTAATCGAAAACGCATGAGCACATGATGAAGTCGCTGGGGCATGGTCCCTTTAGTGTGGTCCCTTTAGTGTGTTTACATGTCTAGTTGTGTAGGCATAATCCGATCTAGGCTTACCCGTGCCCGTTCCCACAAGTTACATCGCTGTTTGCAGCAGCTACTAGAAGCCCAAGAAAGACATATTCAATTTCACGACGAGGACATTTCAGAAAAGGCATATGAACGTGGGTAGAAAGAAAGCAACATCCTACTCGTATCCGAATCTCACCTAACTTATCTGACCCTGTCTCTGTGTCTCATTTGATTTGCAAAAATGACATAAGTTTATACTTCCTTATCCTTATCCTTATCCTTGTCCTTGTCCTTGCCCGCACGCTACCTACAGCCTACAGCCTACCTCTGAGCCAAGGTCGCCGCAGAGGACCTGCCGGGCGGCCGGGGAGAGCTCAAAACAACAACACCCCCACCAGGACAAGTCTGGTGTCGGCTTCCTCGAAGCCGGGAAAAAGGTGGGGGCCCCCCTGCATCCGTACAGGCCGGTAGCTAGGGTAATGTCAACGTGGTGGGAGCTGTGCTTGTTGGAGAAGTGGTGATGCTGTGGGAGCTATGCTTGTCGGGGGGCGCGGGAGGCAGGAAGCTGGGGCTCATAACCTGTTGAAGAGACGGTGTCTCTCTGGAATCTAACAGACACGGCTAAGAGTCAATGGCCGTTACATGTAGTCGGGAGGTCCACGACCTGCCACTGACAGCCCCTTGCTTGGGTGTAAACGTATGAGTTCTGAGGTGCCGTTACTGG
>NW_003307547.1:2776167-2777111 GCF_000143455.1 Volvox carteri f. nagariensis | reverse complement strand
GACGAAACTAGCACTGGCTCCGATAGCGGTGACGACAGCGAGTACGACACCGCAACCCAGCATCCTCTCCTGGGCTCCAACGCTGTCCCCGCGTCCGCTTCCGTCCCCGCCGCCGCCGCCGCCACAGGCGGCAGTGGCGCGAGTGCACGCGCATCGCAAAACGTGTCACAGTCACACGGGTTTCGGGGGCAAGGCGCCGCACCTGCTGGTGCGTTAGGTGGCGGCGGGATTGAAAATCAGCTAGCAACAGATATTGTTCCGGTTGCCTTGCCATTAGGGTCCACGGGGGCATCGCCCAGGGGCTGCAGCGGCGGCGGCGCTTCGTCGTACTCCGAAACCACTGGTTTGACACCCAGTCCGCGGCCCGTGGTGGAGCACGTGCAGCGTTCGCCGTGCAGCAGTGGCGGCGGCAATGGTCCGGCAATGAGGTGGATCTCCGGAGGCTCGTCCCAGGTGCCACGACCCGTGGCGTTAGCGGCTGGCGGCGGCGTCACGATGCATCGCCTGGCACGCGCACAGGAGGCCCAGATGGCTGTCGTCGCCGCCGCTCTGTCCGCTGCCGCCGCCGGGGTCAATAATGGTGGCGGCGGTGGCGGCGGTGGCAGCGGCGCCAACAGCTGGCGTGCGGCGTCCACCACGTCCGTGAGCTGTGCGGGCGTGCCGTCACCATCGGCGGCCCCCGCGTCACCGTCGTATTTGGACGGCAATGGAGCCGGCAGCGGCACCGCCGCTGCCGCTGCGGTGTTGTCGTACAGAATGCACAATAACCCGCTGGCCGCCGGCAGCACCAGCAGTCGGTCCGCCAGTATCGGCAGTCCCCGAGCTGCCGACAGGCTGTCGCCGTCGCCGCTGGCATGTACGGCGGTGGCAGCAACGGCAGACCATCTTTCGGAGTCTTTCAGCCTCGCAACTTCCACACCCGCCGCCGCCGCCGCCGCCAATGT
>NW_003307547.1:2769272-2774096 GCF_000143455.1 Volvox carteri f. nagariensis | reverse complement strand
TGTTAGGTTTTATGCTGCCCGGGGTAGAGGGTGGCTCCCGAAGGGGTTTTTTCCAGGTTGTCATGTACGTCTAAGAAAGGAGGTTGGAACGGAGGAGCGATGGACGGAGGAGGAATAGGAGAGGTCAGAAAGTGGTTGATGGCGAAATAGGAACATCGGTATGGGCGAAGTTGATGAAGAGGGGAAGGCGTGTGCTAGCAGCGGGCGTGGCGGCAGTGGTGCTCTGGAAAAGGGATAGACATTGAAGCCGAGTTAATAGCAGCAGTATGCGTCTGTTTAAGTAAGTATGTGGGGGGGGGGGAGGAGAGAGGGGGGGGGAGAGGAGGGGGCGGCTTTGGATTGATGCCGAGTAAAAAACGGATGTCGCAGTTGGGAGAGGGCATTACGAGAGCGGTCCGGGAGCGATTGCATTGAATTTTCGGATTTTTCAAGCGCGCCGAATCCAAACGTCTGAGTGCACCGTACATCAACGCCTGTACACCTTACCTGAGTTGTATTTCTGTAAGTACGACACTGTACGGGTGGTCGACAGCACAGGAAACCAAATGTTGGTTGACGATTCTTGAGGACACCTGCCATGTATTGCTGATAGCTAATTAAGTAGCTGTGTTGGTTGTGCGGTCGGTTGGTCGGTTGGCGAGTTAGTTGCTTCTGTTTGGTGAAAAAAACGACCAATATGGGAGCTGACCGAAACCCGCACCTCGGTTGCGAGGACTCGAGGGAACACTTAGGGTTTGATGACTAGATGAGCATTCAACACGTGAACACGGAAAGCAGTTACTGCGTATTCTTGGTGCTGGTCACATCATCATTCTTGAGTCTTGAGATACGCGTCCAGCTGATTGACGGGCCGTCTCCAAGTGCCGCAATGTTGCGAAGTGCTGCAGAGTGGGAGCGTGCGAATGGCGGGTGGCGTTGATGGCAGCCACCCGACCACGTGGTGGTGGGGGTGGGGGTGGTGGTGGGGGTGGGGGTGGTGGTGCTTCTCTTATGCATTCTGCGTCACCCTTTCAGAGGTTTATTTCTTCTTTCTTTTTTCACGGACGAGAATTTACTCGTTCGCGCTGATGTATGATGTATGGCCGCTTGCGGTGGGGTTGTTGGATGACGGCTTGATGAGGGGAAAGAGACAGTGGATAGGGTGGGGAACGAACGTTTTTCGTCCCCGCAACGTATGACGTTTCCTACCAACAATTGGCGTTACGCACACAGTAAGTTCTGCAGTGCTTTAAGTTCCCTCTGCCGTACATCCCCGCCGTACACATGCCAAATCGGTCCGGAGAAGACCGGTTGGCTATGCCCTGGCCCTGTGTTGATTCCGATTGCTTAAAAGCTTTTTCTTGGAGTTTGGAGCGAAAGCCATCATGAGCCTTCACCCCGCTGTGCAACCCCCGCACCAGCCCGCGACCACGTAGTACTCCTACCTGCTCTACCTGCAGCTGTATGTGGGACCATATGTTGCTTAGCAACATTTTCTATCCCCAGCAGTTGCACCACCACTACCTGAAAATCCTCGTACTCGTCTTTCCATAACAAGTTTCATACTTGTATTGAGCGAGCCCTGTAGCTCTCTTCCATGCATAGTCAATCATCAAGGGTGTTATTTACAAAGAATCCACACAGCACCTGTAATAAAGACCAGCACAAAGAGAGTCTGACAGAGCCACGGGGTGCTGCAAATGCACCCAACTACTATACAAAACGCCGCCAGCAGGGGCTGTCTCCAGCACAGGGCGCTTGGTTAACCGAGCAAGTCATACACTGAGCTGACGGAGCTCATGGCACTGAAAATAAGGCTGAGCAGCACGGGCTTGGATAAAACTCTTGGCAGCTAGGAACTGACCCCACAGGAGCCCGACATAAACGAAGTCAGAAGTAGCCCCAGCCTACCGCGACACAGAAAACGCACAAACACAGTGATGCCAGGTCTTAGCACCAACCCTGGGACAAGTTAACCTGGCAAAGACATGCGGAATGGACCAACCCTAGGCCGGTGAGCGACAGCTGCGATACCAACAAGTTATCAAAGACCGGGGGTGCCGCAACGGATTGCAGATCCAGCGAGAAACCGGGACCTATTCCGCGCCAAAGGCACTACTCAAACTTAGTCCCAAATCCAGCAGGGTTGGAACCAGCGGTACCACCGGATACCAAGCAAGCGAAACTGCTCCGAAATCACGAGAAACCAAACGCAGGTTAACACAAAGCGACGAAAAACCAACTACCTGCACGGTGCCTAAGGAGCGCACACCTTAACACAACAAATTCCTATTCGCTCCACATAACTGCATAACTGCTCCCCTGCGCAAAGCAACTACGGTGTTACCTCAAAGACGGTCCCACTGCCCCTACAACATATAACGCGCCCCACGGGGGAGGGTGAAATGCTAGGAAAGCGCTCCTAGCGGGGCACGCGAACCGAACTTGCAGCGCCTCACGGAACGACCGAGTGCTAAGCAAAGCGCCCACATGACGGCTGCACCCGCACTGCCACTGGTAGATAGGTGCTCGACCCACCCCTGCCCGGCGCAAACAGCTCCGTATTGGACGGCAGGAACACAAGGTCAACCGCCAACTCCATCAACTGTTGCCACCAGGGTTGGGCCGTCCAGTAAGGCACGACTAGGGTGAGGCATGCTCCCTCCTCGCGCACTTTCTGCACCACAGCGAGCAAGAAGTCGGGGTCCAAGGGTGGGCAGCCATATGCATTAAGCCCTGCCCAAGATTGCAAGAGAGCATTGACCCCCGATGAACCCGGGCAATGGTGGCGAGAAAAGAAAACCGGGAGGTGTGTGTTAATGTGCATGGCAAACAAGTCGACATGGTGCAGACCGAAGCGGTGCTCCAAAAGGCGGAAAAACCGGGGATGCAAGCGGTAATCATCACGGTCTACCCAACGCGAGGCTTCATCTGCCTCGTTGTCAGCACTAGCCACACGCTCGACTTGCAAAACAATACTATGTTTCTGCATGAATTCCCATAATAATTTTAGTTCGGCATGCAGAGCTGCCGAGCGTGAGGAAAGATGCCCTAGCACTGCTTGCGTGCACATGTTGTCCTCCCTAATTAACACAACACGCTGCTGAACGAACGGGAGAAAGGACTCTAAAGCATGATGAACAGCGTGCAACTCCTTCCAATTGATGTGTTCATAGAGCTCTGGTGCCGACCAATAACCGCGCGCCACACGACCATGCAGGACCGCGCCCCACGAATGGCGATCCACTGAAAGCTCAACTGCAGCAGGACTCTGGTGAATAGCCGCCAAGCAGTGGTAGGTAGGGATGTCCGCCCACCAATCTAAGTCACGTAACGATCCACGGGACAAGCAAACTCGACCGGACCAGCCAACCGGCTGCTTAATGTCATCGTAAAAATTGCGGAGAAATAAAGGCGCTGGGGTAAGGGCCGATTTGACACTCTGCGCAAAACCACAAAACTTAGCCAGCTCACGCTTCTGGACAAGATGCCGATTTTTCTTTGCCGTGATCCGCAACCCGATCGCCAGCCGCCGCAATTTGGCAAGCTTCTGCTTAGGCACCTCAAACACACCAGCTTATTGATCGTAATGCCTAAGTGGTACACTGACTGCGACGGCTCCCACTGGCACTTGGTGGGGTGACACGACAACCCCAAGAACTCGATACTCTCACGCACCCAGCGCGCACCAAGACGCGCTTGCTCCTCAGAAATAAACACGAAGAGGGAGTCATCCAAATACGGCAGCACTCGCGCACCCGGACCCGTCACCCCTGCCACCGTCACTATCCCCGCCGTCACCCCATCTACCATCACTATCCCCAGCGCCGCCCCTGCCGCCGTCGCCGTATGCATCCCCGCCGTTGCCCGAGCTGCCGTCGGCATCCCCCCCGTCACCCAAGCCACCGGAACCGCTTCCGCCATCACCTCGGCCACTTTCGCCATCCCCGCCATCACCCAAACCACCGTCGCCCCTGCCGCCATTACAACTGCCACCGTTTCCCCTGCCACCGTCACCAACTCCGCCGTCGCCCCTGCCGCCGTCGCCATATGCATCCCCGCCGTTGCCGGAGCAACCGTCGGCATCCCCCCCGTCACCCAAGCCACCGGAACCGCTGCCGACATCACCTCTGCCACCTTCGCCATCCCCGCCGTCACCCCTGCGACCGTCACCATCTCCGCCGTCGGCCCTGCCACCGTCACCAACCTCGCCGTCGCCCTAGCGACCGGAACCGCTGCCACCATCACCCCTGCCACCGTCGCCATCCCCGCCGTCACCCTAAACACCGTCACCGCTGCCATCATCACCTCTGCCACCTTCGCCATCCCCGCCATCACCCAAACCACCGTCGCCCCTGCCGCCATTACAACTGCCACCATCTCCCCTGCCACCTTCGCCAACCCCACCGTCACCAGAGCCACCATCACGAACCCCGCCGTCTCCCCTTCCAACATCACCGTCCCCGCCGTCGCCCCTGCAACCGCTGCCAACCCCACCGGTGCCTGAGCCACCGTCACCAACCCTGCCGTAACCCGAGCAACCCGCCGTCGCCCCTTCTACCATCACCATTCCCGGCGCCGCCCCTGCCGCCGTCGCCATATGCATCCCCGCTGTTGCCGGAGCAACCGTCAGCATCTCAGCCATCACCCAAAGCACCGTCGCCCCTGACGCCATCAACTGCCACCGTCGCCATCTCCGCCGTCACCCCTGCCACCGTCACTATCCCCGCCGTCACCCTAGCCACCCGCCGTCGCCCCTTCCAACATCATCGTCCCCGCCATCACCCCTGCCACCGTCGCCCCTGCCACCGTCACCCGAGCCACCATCACGGCCATACCCGTCAC